>NW_020949351.1:11339267-11365862 GCF_900497805.2 Vombatus ursinus
TGTGTGTGTGTGTGTGTGTGTGTGTGTGTGTGTGTGTGTGTGTGTGTATGGTTATGGGAGAGCAGAGTAGTGGGAAGTGAAGAATTTTTTTTTGTTTTATTTCTTCATACCTGTGTCAGATTTCCTCTCAAAAGCAAGCTTAGGTGTTTGTTGAGATTTTTTTAAAATCTTTAGAATTATAGACTACTGTTGTTTTCATGACTGTTTAGTCCTTATAAAGTTATGTTTAATAAATATCTAAGATATGGACATTAATGTCCCTTTATATCTAGCAGAAGTTATTCAAGTTAATGTTAAAAAACAGAATCAAACATCCTGACACTGTCAGGAGTTGTTTGAGAGCATGGTCAGATAGAACTGAAATAAGACCCTTGTGGTTCTTTCTCAACTGTAAGAAAGCCTTCTTGTCAGTGTTTTTACCATCATGGAGATCATGATCTAAATATCTAGAGCATTGTGGTGTAGAACAGCATGATTTTTTAAAATGAGAAACAAATTCATGTAGGTTCATCTTTAAATGAAAATGTGTAAGTAGGTGATAATAAAATTGCTTCTAACTCATTGCATTCTGGTCACAATTCTCAGCAAATTAAAAACTGAAAGGATAAATATCACAGTTATTAATAGAAATAGCTTGTGTGTTTGTTAGTCACTAGCTAATCGAGTTTTCTAGCTATTGTTTCAGAAGACTGACTAAAATTGAGAATATTAATGAAAGTTATTCATCTAAAACCAGTTCACTCTAGGTTGGGACAATGAGACAAATGTATTATATCTAGTTTGTTCATATTACTGTTGTCTTTCATATTAGATACCACACAGTTGTGGTTAAGCAATAGATGCATCCTACAAATAAACATCATAAAATGCAAATTATCACTTTCTTTAAATCCTAAGATAAATCTACATGCAGAGTTAGGTTTTTGTTATCAAACCTAAAGACATTTAAAATTATTAAATAGCTAGCACTACTGAGGACCTAGGCATAAATATGGATTTCTCAAAAAGTTGGGACCACTGAGAAAAGCTCGTTCATATCTGTGGTTATGAAAACACAACTTAACCTTAATGACAATATACTGAAAGTTCACTGAAAGCATACTGAAAGTTATAAAAAGATAAAGTGATCAAAGTTATCTATCTATATTTCTACATATTCTGGTTTCCAGATCAGTAAATCAATTGGAAATGACAAATATATTGAAATCATAGTGACTGAGGAATAATAATAATAATAGTAATAATAATAATGATGATAAACATTTATATATTGCCTACTATGTGCCAGGCACTGTGCTAAATGCTTTAAAACTATTATCTTGTTTTATCCTCAAAACAACCCTAGGAGGTAGGTTCTATTATTATCATCTCCATTTTACAGATGAGGAAATTGAGGTAAACAGCATAAGTGACTTGCCCAGGGTCACACAGCTAGCAAAGCATCTGGGTCAGGATTTTAATTCAGGTCTCCTTGATTCCAGATCTGGCATTCTAGCTGCCCTAATATGCCTTGAATATGTTTTGAATGCTAATGAAAGGCAAAGGTTCTCAATAAAAGTACTTATATACAAATTTTGTTGAAGTCAAGAAAGCAAAAGGGTTTCACATGAAATTGCTTTAAAAATTAATTTTGCAGAAAGTCAGAAATGTTTAACCTCCATTTTCTGAAGAAAACAAGTTTCATGATGTATCATGAGATAAAAGATATCAAATGTAGTGTTCCATATTATGTATAACTGTGTAAAATAATTGAACATCATGATGTTGACCCTTAATTATGAAGAAAACTTTAAATTATATTTGTGATATTTACTAAAGTTAGAAATAATTCATTTCAGTAGGAATAATTTTTCAGAGGATAATTTTTTTTAATGTTAATGTTTAAATTCTCTCTGTTCAGTTTTATATAATGACTCCATGTCAATCATGCCAGGTTGATGACACAGTAGTATATTAAAAATAAGAAATTCAACATTTCTTTAACTTAAAAAAATTGCAGGGCAGAGCCAAGATGGCAGAGTAAAAACAGTCACTTTCTTGAGCTCTTCCTCAAACCCCTCCAAATACCTATAAAAATGGCTCTAAACAAATTCTAAAGCAGCAGAACCCTCAAAATGGCAGAGTGAAACAAATTTATAGCCCATGACAGCCTGGATGGTTGATAGGAAAGGTATATCATGCTGGGTGGGGAGAGGAGCACAGGTTGACATGGGCACTCAGGCAAGGCAGGCCTCAGCAAACCCAGAACAGACCTAAGAGGACTGAATCACTGGCAACTGTGGTGGTTTCCTGACTTCTCAACCCTTGAACACCAAAGACAATTTAGAAGGTCAGTGGAAAAAGTCTGTGTCTGCGGTGGGAGAGAGAAGCTCTGTCCCAGCCTCAGTTCCTGAGCTCGGCCATGGGGCAGTGGCTGCTTCCAGAGCTTTTGGCCAACAGACTGAGGGGCAATTGAGTAGCTGATCAGAGAGGGATTGCAGGGATATCTCTGCTGGTGCAGGATTCACTTGCTTTGCCCATACTTGGATCTGGGTCACAGTCCGGGGGTGAGGAGGAGTGCTGGCAGAGTGGAGCTTTTAGTGGCAGTGGAGAGGAAATTCTCCTCATGGTTCCAAGACAGAAAAGAGTGCTTGGGGTCACTCATAGACCAGAGTACAGTCCAGGAAAGGAATAAACACCTCACTCTTGATCATAGCACCTTAGAAGAACTGAAAATTTACAGGTCTCTATAAGTATCTCTGAAAACAGCTGCACAAAACCCTCGAGGCTTGGGACAGTACATTCTCCACACTGGAAGCAGACTTCTACCTTACCAAAGAGTTTATAACTCAAATAATTGACTGGGATCATGAGCAAGCAGTGCAAAAAGAGTCAGACCATAGAATCTTGACTTGGGGGCAAAAAAAAGATTAAAATATACAACCAGAAGAAGACAACAAAATCAAAGCTCCTACATCCAAAGCCTCCAAGAAAAATATGAATTGGTCCCAGGCCATGGAAGAGCTCAAAAAGGATTTTGAGAAGCAAGTAAGAAAGGTAGAGGAAAAATTGAGAGTGATGTAAGAAAATCATGAAAAACAAGTCAAGAGCTTGCTAAATGAGACCCAAAAAATATTGAAGAAAATAACACCTTAAAAAATAGCCTAATCCAAATGGCAAAAGAGATCCAAAAAGCCAATGAGGAGAAGAATGCCCCAAAAAGCAAAATTGACCAAATGGAAAAAAAAGTC
The DNA here is from genome assembly GCF_900497805.2 of Vombatus ursinus. NCBI lineage: Eukaryota > Metazoa > Chordata > Mammalia > Diprotodontia > Vombatidae > Vombatus > Vombatus ursinus. Next base: position 11,342,498 of record NW_020949351.1, read on the forward strand.
CAAAAGTTTACCGAAGAAAATACCTCCTTAAAAATTAGAATGGAGCAATTGGAAGCTAGTGACTTTATGAGAAATCAAGACACTGTAAAAGAAATCCAAATGAATGCAAAAATTGAAAACAATGTGAAATGACTCATTGGAAAAACAACTGACCTGGAAAATAGATCCAGGAGGGATCATTTAAAAATTATTGGACTCTCTGAAAGCCATGATCAAAAGAAGAGCCTAGACATCATCTTTCAAGAAATTATTGAGGAAAACTGCCCTGATATTTTAGAACCAGAAGGCAAAATAGAAATTGAAAGAATCCATCAATCACCTCCTAAAAAAGATCCCCAAAAGAAACCTCCTAGGAATATTGTAGCCAAATTCCAGAGTTCCCAGGTCGAGAAGAAAAAATTGCAAGCAGCCAGAAAGAAATAATTAAAGTATTGTGGGAACATTATCAGGATAACACAAGATTTAGCAGCTTCTACATTAAGAGACCACAAGGCATGGAATAGAATATTCTGGAGGGCAAAGGAGATAGGATTACAATCAAGAATCACCTACCCAGCAAAACTGAGTATAATCCTTCAGGGGAAAAAATGTTCATTCAGTGAAATAGAGGACTTTCAAGAATTCTTGATGAAAAAAACAGAGCTGAATGGAAAATTTGAGTTTCAAATACAAGACTCAAGTGAAACATGAAGAGGTAAACAGGAAAGAGAAATCATAAGAAACTTATTCTTATTATCATAAGAACTGTTTACATTCCTGCATAGAAAGATGATATTTGTAACTCATGAGACCTTTGTTAGTATTAAGGTAGTTGGAGGGTAAAAATTATATGTAGATAGATAGATAGAGGGCACAGTGTGAGTTGAAGATGAAGTGGTGATATCTGGAGAATAAAATTAAAGGGTAAGAGAGGATTATACTAGGAGAAGGCGAAAGGAAGAGGTAGAACAGGGTAAATTATCTCACATAAAACAGACAAGAAAAGGCTTTTACTGTGGAGGGGAAGTGGGGGAAGGTGAGAGGGAATGAGTGAATCTTATTCTCATCAGATTTGGCTGAAGGAGGGAATAACATACACACTTAATTGGGTATGTAAATCTATATTACCCTACAGAAAAATGGAGGGGGGAAGAGGACAAGAGATCAGGAGATAAACGGGAGGGCAGATTGGGGGAGGGGGTAATCAGAAGCAAACACTTCTGAGGAGGAACAGGGTCAAAAGAAAGAATAGAATAAATAGGGGGTGGGATAGAATGAAGGGAAACATAATTAGTTTTTCACAACATGACTACTATGGAAGTGTTTTGCATGATTACACATCTATAACCTGTATTGAGATGCTTGCCTTTTCAATGAGAGTGAGTAGGGAGGGAGGAAGGGAGAAAATTTGTAACCCAAAGTTTTAAAAACACATGTTAAAAAATTGTTTTCATATGCAACTGGGAAATAAGAAATACAGAAATGGGGTATAGAAATCTATCTTGCCCTACAGGAAAATAGAAGGGGAAGGGGATAAGAGAATGGGGGAGGTGAGATAGAAGGTAGGGCAGATTAGGGGGAGGGGTATACAGAATGCATGCCATCTTGGGGTGGTGGAGGGATGAGATGGGGAGAAAATTTGGAACTCAAAATCTTGTGGAAGTGGATGTTGAAAACTAAAACTAAATTTAAAAAATATATAAAAAATTAACATATTTTCATAGAAATCTCTAACACATGCATGTAGCTGATACCATTAATATTATATTTGTTCCAAATAGTGGTTTGGAATTTATTAATTTTCCTCCTGATATTAGGCAGTCTGTATGCACCATGTGTAAAACATCCTCTGTCTTTAAAGATCTTTGTGGTGGAATCAGAGAATTTTAGTACTTCAGAATTAAAAAGTACTTCATTTCTGTATCTCCTGGACATTCACAACTGTTTAGCCTGGAGAATAACCACAACATTTGTCATCATTTACAGATTATTTGAAGGGATTTCTATTCAGATCCAGGTTTAAATAAATTAACTAAACAGTGAGCATTTAGTAAGCATCTATTATACACCAGGTGTTGTCTTGGTATTGAGGACTCAAAGAAAAAAAATGAGATAGCTCCCCCATCCCACCAAGTAGCTTACATTTTCTCTGGGGAAATGACATTAACACATATAAGTACATGTGATAGGGATTGGTAAGATTGATCATAAGATCCCTGATACATTGAATCCCAATCCCTCCTACTTGAAATTACGGAGTGTAATAGAAGGAAAGTTAACAATGAAACAACAATGTTAAGGCTTTTCCCCTTTCTGTTTGAGTTGATTATATTCACATATTATAAAGAACATGGAATCTTGTATGGTCTAATGCCTGAGTGACCTATTATTTAGAGTTTGTAAAGGCTTCACCCATTTCAGACTTTCATGAGTTAATGTATAGAAAATATAAAGAAGTGATTATTTTTTGTTTTTTGGAATTTATGCCTTTATTCCTTGAAGAAGTGTGAAAAAGTTCCACAATCAGTTTGATAGACAAGTAGTAATTTGATAGGACAGCTAGTAATTGGCTGATTAAAGGATTAGCCCCATCCCTGGTAGGCTTTAAAAAGCAAATTATCCAACAGTAGAAGGGGCAACCAGGTAGCACAGTGGATAGAGCACTGGCCTGGATTCAGGAAGATTTGAGTTCAAATCAGGCCTCAAACACTTACTAGCTGTGTGACTCTGGGCAAGTCACTTAACCTTATTAGCATCAGTCCCTCATTTGTAAAATGGGGACACAGTGGAGAAGAAGATAGCAAACCACTCCAGTAGCTTTGCCAAGAAAACCCCAAAGACAAGTCCATGGAGTCACAAAGAGTCTGACACAACATAACAATAACAACAAATCCAACAGTAGATAGAGCTTTATAAAGAACATCTCTGTCAGTCAAGAAGAGAACAAATTATCAAAGAAGAATCCAGCTTTTTAGAAGACATAAACTCATTGCTCTTTTCTCTCTCTTTTCCCTCCTCCATTGGCAATGGCATCTTGTAGTGAAGTGATTTGTCAGGTGGGTGGTAATATAGTGAAGCAGGGACAATAATGTGTGGCTTTTAAAATAGTCCAGGTAAGAAGTGACAAGGGCCAGAGCTAGGGTGATGGCCATAGAGTGTGTATTAGGAAGAGATATGGAAGTAAATCAAGAAAACTTGGCAACTTGATTAAATAAGATGGGTGGATAAGAGTAAAAAGTAGAAAATGAATGAAGGGTGTAGACTTAGTGACAGGAAGAATAATTGTACCCTCAAAAGAAACATGGAAATTAGACTAAGGAACAGATTTTGGAGGAAATATAAAGATTTCTACTTTGAACATGTTGAGTTTGAGATTCAGTAGTCATTTTTTGATGTGAAGCTAGAGGCCATAAAGGAGATGAGATTTAGATATATTATAGATCTTGGAGCCATCTTTTTAGAGATGATAATAAAACCCACAAGAATTGATAAGATCACCAAAAGAAGAGGTATAGGGAGAGAAGAGAAGAAAGCTCAAGTCAAAGCACAGAATTACTCCCACATATAGGATCAGGCATGAATGATAAGCTTATGAAGGAGACTAAAAGGATGATTCAGACAAGTAGGAGTCCCACCAATAGAGAACATTGTCATGAAATTCAAGGAGAGAGAGGCTATTAAGGAAAAGGGAGTTGGTCAGAAGTACTCAATGATATTGAGAAGTGAGCATGATGAGGATTGAGGAAAAAGTCACTGGATTTAATAACTAATCCACAGTGAACTTAGAAGGAACTATTTCAGTTGAACGGTCAGGTTGGAAGTTAGATTGCAAGCACTGAAAAAAATAGCTTATAGAACAAAGCAATACTTTTCAGAGCCTGCTATGATGGCCAGTAATTCAAGGAAATATTGCTCAGCCAGCACTATTAAGGTATTACATCCTTATCTTACTATACAATTTTCCCCCTTAAGGTGACATTAGAAATAAAATAATCAACACAAAATGTATGCATTTCATTTTTTAAAAACCATCAGGATAACAACTAAATGCTTGCTATTGATTTGGAAATTGATCTGCAGATTTTGCCATTTCATACAGACACATTCCATGTTTTTTCTTCTTTCTCAGTCAGCACTTGGAGAGCATAGAGATGACTTGTCTAAAATTTGAGTGTTGGCACACCTCTTTTAGATATGGGTATACTAGGTTTGAAAATATTTAATGATGACAAAGGCATATAGTTAAGTATAAGGAATTCTTTAAAAAGTGATAAGAAATTTTCTTTTAAATATTTGTTTTGAGGAAGTAATTATGACTTTCACCCCAATATTATTGTTTTGTAACTCCCTATTCTTAGCATCTTGGGGCAGCTAGGTGGTACAGTGGATAGAACTTCAGGCCTGGAGTCAGAGAGACTCATCTTACTGAGTTCAAATCTGACCTCATAGACTTAGTACCCTTGTTGCTTTGGCCAAGTCACTTAACCTGTTTGCCTCAGTTCCTCATCTGTAAAGTGAGCTGGAGAAGGAAATGGCAAGCTATTCTAGTATATCTGCCAAGAAAAATCCTAAAGGGGATTACAGAGAGTCAAACACAACTAAAAAGAATTTAACTTCTTTCCTATTTTTAGGATGTAGATCAAAACACTTCATTTTTAGTTGTTTTATTTCATTTTATTTATACATTTGTTAGTTTATTTGTTTATTTACCAAGCTTGTGATTTTATTGGTGTAGGGTGTACTCTGTGGAGAACTTCCTATACCAGTAAAGATCAGCACCTCTTCTGCAATTTATAGTCTCAGAGTGTTGACTTGAAGTCAATACTCCTACTTTATACAGAGCAGTAAAGTACTATGTCAAGTGGTCTGGAGAATGTTATTAAATAACTCATTGTAGAGGAAAGATGATGTGACATAACTCACTAAAAATGGGAGAGATGTCACATAATGAAGCATTTATTGATGATTTCATTGGAAGAGTTAGAATTAAATTCATAGTGATTATATATGTTTATGTAAACATATATGTATGTGTATACATATATACATGTGTGCTTATCAAAGCATTAACTTGCCCTGATTTTAGTATATTGTATTTGTTTGTATGTGTGTGAATATATCTCTATACATGCATATGTGTGTATATGGATATGGGTTTGTGTTGTAGAACAAATTAAATAATTAATTCCAGTGATACGTGCCTGATTTCCTTTTAGGTCAGTTGACAGAAGTCATCTGTGGCACCAAATCTATTGCCATTTTCTAAATCTTCATATTTATTGACTGCTCTGCAGCCTTTGATGTTATCAATCACTCTCTTATTCTCTTTTCTCTAAGGTTTCATGACATTGCTCTCTTGGTGCTCCTCTTACATTTCTGACCCCTTTTTCTTTGTCTGCTTTGTTGGCCCTCCATCCAGGTTGTACCCTCTTCTCTTTATATTTTTCTTGGTATTTTCATAAGTTTCAATGGCTCAAATTATCATCTCTGTGCATGATTCTCCTATATATTTTTCTACCCCTAACCTCTCTATTCAGCTCCAGGATCATATTTTCAAACATCTTCAAGGATATTTCCAACTTAACATGTCAAAAACTGAATTCATTAATGAACTCATTATCTTTTCCCCCAAGAGCTCCCCTCTTCCTAACTTCTCTATTACTTTTAATGATACCACCATCTTCCCAGTCATGCAGGTTCACAATCGAGGTGTCATCCTCCATGCTTATTCACACTCTTCTGCCAAGTTTTTTTTTCAATTCTACCTTTGAAACATCTCATATAAAACTCCTTTTCTACTCTTAATACTGCCATCACCCTGCTGCAAGCCCTCATCACTTCATACCTGGACCTTTTGGTTGATCTCCTTGACTCAAGTTTCTCACTCCAGACTGTTCTCTACTCAGATATAAAATTGATCTTGTTAAAATGCAGTTCTGACCATGTCACCCTCCTCACAATTAAAAAAAAATCCATTAGTTCATTATCATCTCCAGGCTCAGGCTTTTAAAACCATTCAAAACCTAGTTAAAAGTGGCATTCATACTTTTCCAAGTTTTCTTACATGTCACTTTTTGTCATGTACTCTGTGATTCAGTGACACTAAACTCCTAGATGTTCTTTACACACAACACTCCATCACCCAACTCTAGAGATTTTCACTGGCTATCTCCCATGATCTGACTTCTCTTGCTCTTCATCTCTGCCTCTAACTCTCCCTGGCTTGTTTCATGTCAGCTAAAGTTACACTTTTTTCAAAAAAACTCTTCTAATGCCACTAAGTCCTAATGTTTTCCCTCTAAGATTATCTTCAGTTTATCCTGTCTACATCTTATTAGTATATAGTTGTTTGCATTCTGTCTTCCCTATTAAATTGTGAGCTCCTTGAGAGCAGAGACTGATTTTTACTATTCTGTGTGTCTTTAGCTCTTAATTTAGTGGTTGACACATGCTAAATTATTGTTGTCTTGACTTTGAAGAAATTATTGATAAAGAACATTTTAATACTGATTTCACACTACTGAATATTTGAATTGAGTTTAAGAATCAGAAATATTGGTTGTGAAAATAATTTAGATTTTTTTTTTATAAAAGTCAGCATTTTATAATAAAAAATTTGCCTTGGAGTCAGATGACTAGACTCAGACACTTACTAGCTGTGGGCAAGTCATTTATGTGACTTATGAGTTTCCTCATCTATAAAATGAGCTGCAGGAGAAAATGGCAAATTACTCAAATATCTTTGGCAAGAAAACCCAAAATGGTGTTATGAAGAGTCAGACATGACTGAAACAAATGAACGATGATAAAGCACTGCCATTTTTTTAGCAAATAGATAAATCATTTATCCTTCTAATCCTCAATTTCCTCATCTCTAAAGTTCAAGTAGTAAGACCTCCTCTACCTACACAATTGGATTGTTGTTAGTATCCAGTGTGAGAATGTATTTAGTTTCTTTTTCAAAGGAAAGTATTGTATAAGGGTTAAGGTAGTAATAGAAGGAGGAGTATAGAAGGTTCTTTGTTATTCAAATTATTGGACCATACAAACAGTGTAGGACCTGGAGCAAACAACCTTACTTTTCTAGAACTTAGTTTTTCCATCTATAAAATGAGAGGACTGGGCTTCATGATTTCCAAGGTCCTTCTGAAATTTAATAACCTTGCCCTTCCTATCTTACCAATCTTCTTATATTTTATTCTCCTCTAACATTCAAACTTCATTGGCCTCTTTGTTGCTTTTCTCCCAAATCCCATCTTCTACAAGAAACTTATCCCACTGCCATTCTGCTTACCCAGGTGCCTTCCCTCTGAGATTACCTTCTGACAATCAGGCCAAGTATGCGTGGAGCAGAGTGTGAGTGAAATTGAATAATGTTTAGACAGTCTGGAAATATATACCAAGTTGAGAGATTGTGAAGAGCTTTAAATGGCAAAAAACAAGAGTTTTTATTTTATCCTAAAACAAGAGGGAGCCATAAATATTCTTAAGCAGGAAGGAGATGTAGTCAGATGGGTTCTTCAAGAATATAAATCTTGAGAGGGCAGCTAGATGGTGCACCAGCCCTGAAGTCAGGAGGACCTGAGTTCAAATCCGACCTCAGACCAAACACTTGACACATACTAGCTGTGTGACCTTGGGCAAGTCACTTAACCCCAATTGCCTCACCAAAAAAAAAAAAAGAATATAAATCTTACAGCTATGTATAGGATAAATTAAAGAGAGAAGACATTTGAAGCAAGCAAACCAGTTAGGAGTCTGTGGAAATAATATATGTGAACCAGGGTGCTGGTCAAGTGGGAAAAAGAGGGGGACAGGACTGAGAGATGTTATTGAGTTAAAATCATCAAGCTCAGAAGAGAGTCTAGGACTGGATTTATACAGGGATAATGATTGAACTGCTGAGATCACCAAGAGATAATTTTTGTAGACAGTGAAGAAAAGAAGTTCCAGGACAGATAGACTGAAATGAATGGAAATGCAAGTGACAACAGCTGACATCTGGGGTAAGTTGTTTCCCCTGTGCATGCAGGCTTGCTTTCACCTAATACTCACAGTTGTTCTTTCTGCCTGGCTACATAACAGTGAGCAGAGCTACACCTTTCTTAAAGTTGCCTTTTGCTCTCTAAATTAAGGCTTCAGTATTATTTTCAGTTGTATATGGATTCCACCTTCAAATTATTTCAAGGTCCATTGAGAATCAGAAAAAAGAAGAAAATGGCTTTGAGCTAAGCAGACACTCATATCCTTTAAAAATGAAACTATTGAATTAATGTTAGTGAATCCTTATCATTGTCATCATAGTTGTTGTTCAGTAATGCCCAACACTTTGTGAACAGATTTGGGATTTTTCTGACAAAGATAATGAAGTGGGTTGCCCATTTCTTATTTTACATTTTACAGCTCATTTTACAGATGAGGAAACTGAGGCACACAGGGTTAAGTGACTTACTCAGTGTCATACAGCTAATGCCTAAGGCTGGATATGATTTCACGAAGATGAGTTTTCCTGACTCTGGACACTACAATTTATCTATTATTCCACCTAGCTGCCCGTTGAAACCTTAGGGAGCATTAATTTAAATAAGTGACATTTATCCAGCAGATTCCCTGAAGTATCACTGGGCTCTCACTGCCTTGTAAAGATAATAATTATTTCAATGTAGACACTATCTTTCAGCAGAGTCTAGAGGGAAAACACACACACACACACACATCATCATCATCACAATCACCATCATCTCCATACTTCCTGTAGCATTAGGTACATAGGTTTTATCTCCAAAGCTACATTTCCTTTAGTAGTCTTAGGCTCAAATAAGACTCATTCATATTTTCATTCCTTCAGCTCCTGTTTGTTGAATTTCCACACCAGATGTGAAGGATTTGACATTACCCTACAATATATCTTTGGAAATTTTAATTAATTGTGACATGCTAGTCTTGCAATGTGTAAGCATTGTTATAACACAAAAGAAACTGTTACATCAAAAACATCTTGCAAAATTGGTATGTGTGTCCTACAGCCTTCACTCTCCTTAAGAAAAAGAAAACAAAGTGTCATCATTCTGGCCTTAAGAGATGCAAACTCAGAGTGTGATCTTTATTTTTGACATAGATACCAAAAAATTTATGGGAGCAACAGCTTGTGAGGGATCAAAAGTTGAAAACCACGTGAAAGGCATTTTCACAGCTGTTCACTTTTTTTTTATCCCAGATGTCTCTATGACTTATTGTCCATAGAGGGTAGTTTGTTTCCTTTTCTGAATGATGAGAAAAGATTAATAACAAACTGAATTCTCTCTGAACATGCCACAATATTAAGTTAGACAGTTTTGTGAGTTGTATCAATGTGTCTCAAGATGTTAGGCTACTGAAGGTAATGTGTTCTCTCTTATAGGAACAAAAGAGGTGGACTGGATTGCAAAATATTGCATAAGATATCAGATGGGTTTACTGAGTTAGTTTTTTTTTTTCCATTGCTTAATTGTATACACACATTTGCACGGAGTGTGTGTGTTGTGTGTATGTATTTGTGTGTGTGTTGTGTGTATGTATTTGTGTGTGTGTGTGTGTGTGTGTGTGTGTGTGTAAGTTTATAGAAGTGAGGGACATTGGGAATTACCAGTTTTATAAACAACAAAAAAAAACTAATGAATCATTTTTTTGAGACATTAGGACCATTAGGACACTACTTAATCACTTGGAGTCATCTTTTATTTTCCTTTCCCTTACTGCTTCAACGATATCCTCTTTAATATATAATTAATGAACTTTCTTCTTTCTTTGTGAAGTCTCTTGAATCTGTCCTTTCCATTGCAACCCTTCTTCTATCACCAAAATTCTGACCCTATACCTTTAAGGGAGGCTTATAGTCACTAGTCTCCCCTACAGAAGTCTATCTTCTAATCCATTCTGAGTACTGCTTCAGTATTAATCTTCCTAAAATACCATTTTCTTTATGTGTCTCTCACGTTCAAAACTTTCAATGACTTTTCAGAGCTTTAGTTATAAAAATATTGTTATATTTGAACTTTCCACTTCAACCAGAAATCTCTACTCATAGTTCTGATGTTATTTTCTTTGCCCCTATGCTTTTCCTTACCTGGGGTTTATTCCCTAGCTTGAATCTACCTATCTGAATCCTCCTCATCCTTCAACATGAGTATAACTAAGAATTCTTGCAACTGGCTCAAATGAAGTTACAGGAAGGGAGCCAGAATAAAGGAAATACTTCAAGGTTATTTTGGATCTCCATTGCTATTTATCTTTGGTGTGCTGGTTGGTGTGGGTACACAGGACAGTTAGCATATAAGTAGTCCTCCACTTTGGCATACAGTTTTTTCCAGTGCAGTGGTAAGGGAAGGTGGACCCCAGGCAAAAAAAAGCTTGATGAAAAAAGAAGACTTGGTACTAATAACTCATTAACAGAGGTACATTTTTCACCACCAGACTGACTTCTAGGAAACCCACTTTTATCCATATAGCATCCTTCATCATAAGTTAGTATTTTACCAGTTCTTTACTGCTTAATGTAACTACTCAAGGGAAAAAGTATTCTATCTACCCCCACTTTGGCAACCCAAGGAATAATAAGTACATTGCTACCTCCCCCAGATCCCATTGGTTCCCTGGTACAAAGCCCTCATCACTTTGTGCTCTTTATGATTCCAACACACAGTTCATGCTTCACCTCTTCGTAAAACCTTCATTGAATAACTCAACCTATCTCTTCCCATACTGAACTTAATATAATACCCATTGCATTACAGTATTACAATAGCATGGCTTGCATATAATAGACAATGATGTTTGTTAATTACAATTGAATTGTCTAAACATAGTCATATATTATCTTTCATCTTTCATCTGTGTATGCCAAGTTTCCTCCACTAGACTATAAACTTACTTCTCAAGGACAGTGACTTCTTCATTTTCCCCACAATTCTTAGCATAATAATTTGCATATTGTGGCCACTCAGTTTCTAAATGGGGTAAATGAAGAGCAAATAGGTGGTGCAGTGGATAGTACACTGGCCCTCGAGTCAGGAAGACTTTAGTTCAAATCTGGCCTCAAATACTTACTAGCTATGTGACCAGAGCATGTTGCTTAGCCCTGATTTTCTCCTAAAATAAATGAACAGGATGAATTTTTCACTATTATTAAGCATTAGTAGCCAAGCAGAATTAATATAGATTTAGAAAATATTTCATTTGATCTCAGGGCGCACATATTAGAGCCTCATTGACTGAAGATGTCATCTTTTCAATGAATTTGCATAAAAACGCCCAGAGACAAGAGTATCAAATTTCTGGATGATTTTGTTAGGGTTCCTGCCTTATACTTATTACATTATACCACATGGACTAATTCATTATGAACATGTCATATATCTCCCAATACTGTCAACTCTGGGACTATGCTGTTTTTCATCTTTGTATTTACAAAACCTACAATATTGCCATGGATTTTGATGGATCTGAGACCTCACTAATGTGAAAATTTCCTCAGCTTTATACAGTGCAAAGAGTGCTGGCATATGGACTCAGACGACTTGGTTCATAACCTTTCTATGCTATTACCTGTGTGAGTGACATTGGGCAAATCACCCAAGTTCCCTTTGTCTCAATTCCCTAATTTAAAAAATGGAATTGGACTGGATGGCCTTTAATGCCCTTTCCAGCTCTATTATCTATGATCCTATATAACTTGAATATACTAGGAATCTTCCTCTATATCCCTTAACATTGTGAAGGCAAGAAAGGGAGCAGTCAGGATATCCATTAGTTATCTCTCATTCTCACTATATGATCAACCCATCTCCTTTTTAACTTTGAACTCAAAGACTGCCTAACAAATGCTTATTGAATTGAATTGGATTGAATATTGATGAAGTTGACTCAGCTATACAACTGAATGCCAAATTCAGACACTTTAGAATGCTCACTCTTATAGTACATAAGAAAAATGTAAGTTGATATCATTCATTTTATGTTGTGATCATTTTCATGTCTGCTCTACAGTTTGAGGAAATTTAAACAAGCTGAAATATAACCCTTTCACTTGAAGCTCTCAGTGTATTTTGAAAAGAAAAAATAATCAATTATTGTATTGTTTCTTACAATGTAGTTACATGTACAAGCATTGCCATAACATGGTGTAAAACTCTCCCAGAGTCAGACTGATTCATTATCCTATACAAGAAGTCAATGTTAGAACCATCAGGGGAACTCAGGGAGCTGTTCTTTCTTTCTTTCTTTCCTTCCAAAAGACAAAGTTTATAGGGAATTATGAAGCTATTGACATTTCTAACCTTATCTTCCACTGTTTCCTTATAAAAGCTTTCTGCTTAATCCACATTGATACCAAGAGACTTTCAATTAATATCTTACTCTAATTTATATTATAGTTTTATATATGTCTCTTTGCCAAATAGAATATAAATTCATTGAGGTGACTGTTTAATTTCTCCAGAAAATACCACATTGCTTCATCCAGCACTTTATTTACTAGTTTTTTGGTGAATTATATTGAATCTCCCTCATTCTTTCCAATCTTCTTATGCCTTCACTTATGTTGACTCCTTTGCTCTCTTCCTCATATCTGCTCATTGAAAGTCTACTCATCCTTCTAACTCATCTCAAGTTCTTACTTCACAATGCCCAGGTGGAAATGACCTCTCACTTCTCAGATTTCCTCCAACTTTCACTCAGATGTACTTATATACAACATTCTGGAGTGTGATGTCAAATGTTTAACAACTGACTGTCCAAAAAAAAGTAGGAATAATACACTGTTAAGATTAATCTACATTTTCAATACTTTCTTAAGTCTAGAAAAGCAACAAAACAATCAAGCCTTTATTTGTACAGTTTGCCAATTTTCAAAATGCAAATGTTCACATTGAGTATTAACAGTTGGCTTGAGCTTCCAACTTACTCCAACACCTTTGTTAAGCAGCCTTGTGACATGTAACTATTTGAGTACATCTCACTTGCCAAACTATTTCTTGTGAACGGCTGGGTCTGACTCTGATTAGTACATGTTTTATCCTCATTTCAACTTTGGTTTTTTGCATCTAATTGTTTAGCAAACTATATTTGACAAATGAATACTATCTAGTAACATGTTAGTAGCAAAACTACTTTCTTGTTTTCATATGGCATTTTTGCCATATGATATGAAATAGAAATATTCATATGTAATTGAGGCAGTTTTAAAGGGGAGATGGTTGTTATGGTTCAATTCAGACATTGTGGTGATTCTTAGAGGTCTCCAACTATCTGGATATAAATTGTATAGAATCATACCATCTGGTGCAATAAAGAAGAATAGATTTTGTCATAGCTATTAGGCGTTTAATAGCTCCCTTTACCTCTTTTCACCAAACGGGTAATGAATATGGTGATATAAAAATAGGACTTACTCCCTCCAATTCTGATCCTTTCTCAAGTACAAGATATACATATATGTATACATATATATGCATAAGTGTGTGTGTTTCCTAAAGGCTACATGTTTGGAAAATAACTGTGCTGTCAAAACTAAAGTCATTAATAGGATTTTTCAAAATGTAGACTGTTTAGTGCCTACAACAAAAAGAATACTTTTCAAATTAATGAATCATCATTTTTTAGCTTCAATTAGACAAGTTCTTTGGTTTCTTTACTTAACATGTGGAGCTTTGATTCCAGGGCTTTAATGACCATTAATAAATTAATGGTTTTTACAAGAATATTTGATTTTCACACATCATGAGTTCCACACTTGGAAGCCAAGGTCAGCCAATATTTTTAAGGCAAAAATCGTCGATTGATACTTCAATGTTAGAAACACAAGCATGCAAAATGAGGGGATCAAAACTAAGGCATCTTGTGTTTTAAGTAACTGAAAACTCAGATTGATTTGTGAAGATTACAGAATCAATTTTTTTGTTACTTCTTCCCTTGTTTTAGCCAGTGTTACATATAAAATACATAATGCATCAAATATATAAATTTATACTGTATTAATCCTAACATAGACTCCAATTTCCTCTAAAACATTATAATTTGATACTTATTCCTCAGTGTATCTATGATCTCATTGATGTGGATAATCAGTGTTTAGCATGGTATCTGGCACATAGTAGGCATTTAAGAAATGTTAATCTCTAATCCAGACCCAACCTGGCAGAGGAAAAGAAAAAGACTGCAATATGGTAACACTGTGGGAGAAAGAAGCAGAGGAGAGAAGTTTACATTTATCCTAGCACTGAATTGTCTTCCAGGTCTGTGATGGTGATGACAGAATTAAGGTGATGGAGTAGGCTGGAACTATACTAAGGTTGGCAGAGAGGAGGATGGTGGGAAAATATCAGCTGTTTCTTGATTGTTGTCTAGGATGGTGGGGTGGTACATCAGGGGGAGAGGAGAATTGGCAAAATGTTTCTTTCCTAAAGTATATCTCTCTAGTATCTTCTGGCTCTCTATTTCAAATTTTAATCTTAATCTGATTAGAACTTTCATGGAAACAGAGCTATGGTGGATTCAACCATGAAATAAACACACACATAAATATATGAATACATGCACACTTACATGCATGTATCATAATAACATGTGTGTATTTGCATGTGTGTATAAAAATTGTAATGATCAATAAAGGACCATGGTTCCATTAACATAAATTATTTCATTTTAGAAAAAGCAACATGTTTCTATTGAATAATAATTTTATAATGATTTTGCATCATCACTTTTTATATTTAATACCTATTTCTTTTCAAAGAGATCTCATTTTAAAGCAGTCTATATCCAAAGCAGTATGGTGCGCAGGCTCCACTGATGTCTGAATCTGACACCTCATCATGGAATGGATCAGAACTTGGGTTCTTGAAAGTTTTACCAGTAGAGCAAAAGTCCTAGAAAGTCCTACCTAACAGGGTAGGTCTCAGGATTGATTATATGTCTGTCAGCTTTGACTCAACCTAGGTGAATATGGGAGAAGTTGATTACCAGGTTAGCCTCAGGGTGATGATGTACCTCTCGGTACAGTCATGGTAACTTTTAAATACCAGGTAGTCAGTTGTCACCACTTTTTATCTGTGGAGGTACAGGGAGTGCCAACACTGAAAAAAGCACAAATCCTTGCATTATTGGAAAAAAGTATGGTCCACAGAAAAATTAGGTACAACTTTGGTGTTTATGGCATAAATGATAATAGATGATCCTGCCCAAGCATTGATATGGAAATGGAAATGAGGATAAGGTAAAGCTATTGAATTAAAGTTCATGTGTTCAGTCAGTTGACCTCAGGTTTAATAGTTTCAATGATTTCCCTGAAAAGGCTGTTTATTGTTCATATTACAAAAAGTCAAACAAATCTTCCCTAGTGCCACATTGTATTCACTAATTTTTATTCATTCTTGGATTTAACCTATTTATTTCATTTTCTGGAGTTTGGAGGAGTAAAGTTCTTTCCCAATTAAGAATCAGATCTAAGGATTCAGATCTAAAAATCTGCCTTCTGTTTGATATTGCACAGATACCTTTTCATCATATGACTGTTCCTAGCCATAGAAAATACAGTCTTGCCTCTATTCCCTTTCTCTTTAATTAATAACATGGTCACTTCCTTCTTCCTAATATGTACTACATTTCTTGCATCCTCTGTCTCCTTTGTCCTCTTTTAAGATATTTTATTAGGTCCTATCCACTACGTTAATATTCTATATCTACCACCTTGGGTCCGCCACTATGCTGCTCTCCTCTTTTCCCCTTCATCTTACAAATTTTCACTGCCCCACCAGTACCTTCCTGCTTTTCCTCTAATAATATTTGTTCTTTTGCATTTACTAAGTCCAATATCATTTCATCATCTAGGCACAATCCATCTGTACCTGAGTCCTTTTGGGTATTCTCAGTCCCTCACACAGCAAGGCCATTGTATTTCAGTATAAAAATTATTTCATGTCTATACATTGTATATATGCATTGTTAAAGTAACTCTCCCATAGACTTATTTTATCCTTTAAAATGAAAAAAAATGTTCAAGACCCCTCATTTCTATTTAGTACACACAACTCTGGCCTTATTTATGGGATACTATCTCCCCAAACTCACAATCACCCCTTTGAAGAAGAGAACTGTTCTCGCACAGTGGGCTGACAGAGTTCTACACAATTTCCAAAGCCAGTGCAGCGTGACATTCGGCTGTTATGATTCTGCATGGGGACACCATCTGCACACAAAAAAGGCATTTCCTTATGTCATAAAAAATGAAAATAAAAATTACCCATGCCTGAAAGCTAGCACATAGGCTCAAATAGACATCATTCATTCAAAAGTTGTAATGCTACAAGCTAGATGATATTTCTCTTTCAAATGGGTTGGGTTATTTATGTTTGCCTGACATAATTTTTTTTGCTTTAAGCTTACTATTTATGGGTTTTAAAGTTTCTACAGAAACTGGAAAGTCTTCTTTGAATAATTGGGATTAAAGGAAGCATCAAGATTCGAGAAGCGAACATGTTTATGAAGAATGCAGTATTTTCTCCCGAAACTGATGTAGGAGGAGTCATTTTCTTTTATTTGATTTTGTTTGGGGGACAAACAGGACATTCAATAACTTTGAAAGGCAATCACATTTTAGTTTTCTTTTTGGTAAAAGCAATAAGGGGTAAATACAATATTAGCAAGTACTCTCTTTCATTTAAAAAAAATCACTTAAAACTAGCTCCAGTAAGCCACCATCTCCTCCTCCTTCTGACAGGATGATTAAATACCTGAAAACCGAACCCTTAGCCTTTCATATTACGTGAAAATTGCTTCAAATTAATTCTTAGTTACTGAATGGTATAATGCTGGAGTGCTTAATAGATTTTATGTATAATAATTTTCATTAACAAAGGTGACTCCATTACTCACCCAGAGCTACTTTTTCAACCTCTTTTCTTTTTTTTCTGTCCATTTCCACTGTGTCCTTGCTGTCCTCCAGTGAGTAAAATGTTAGAATTACTCTAATGCCTTGTCATATTCTGTGGCAGAGAGAATAACTAATGTCTAATAAAATGCCAGTAGACCACATCCCTTTCACTCAGCCTGCATAAAAAATAAAATATTGAGTGTTATTTTCATTGAAAAGGGCGGGGAGAAAGATTAGGTGGAATCTTATTATGGAGAGATGATTGTTAACCTGCCTTAAGTTTAATAAAATAACTTTTCAATAATTACTCTTATTCAAATAGTTAATGAATGGCAGTGTGCATGGTAAATATACAGGATGATTTAGGTTCAAATCCAATCTCTAACTGGTAATTACTATGTGACTATGGGCAAATTGGGAACTCAGAGCATTCTTGGCAACTCTCTAAGACTTGAAGTTGCAGGTAAATTGCCAAATTATATCTTGTAGAAGAATTTCCCCTATGTGGGAGTTCTCTATATCAATGAAATTACAGATCCAGCCAGTTGTTATCCCTGTCTCCTAAAATGGTGGTCATGAACATGATAAATTAAAAATAATCCAAGAACAAAATAATAGCTTGAAACTGTGGGAATTAAAAAAGATTTGAGAGATAAAATGTCAGGATAATTTAAGCATTTTTGTAATAATGCCAGCATTTTAATAAAAAAAAAAAAAGATGGTCATTTAGCCATCTCTTAGACCAAAGAGAATCATTGTTAAGAGGGATGTTTCAGAGCTTGACAATCAATTCTGGTTGGTTAACACAACTCTGATTGGTTAACAATCAATGAGAGAATGAATATTACAATGAGGGGATGGACCTGAAATTTGATTATGTCATTTACTTCTTAAGTTACTCCCAGTCTTGGGCAACTTATTCAAAGAATTTATCCCCTACCCAAAGCTGAGCAGAAGGGAGTTTCACTTTAGATTAGAAGTCTGGTCTAGTTGGGTAGAGTAGCAATACCCAGAATGAGGAAAATGTTAAACCTAACTTCCATCAATTCTGTCTTTGAGAGATTGGACAGGGAAAAAAGGTTGTTTCCCCAATTTTAATAATTGGTTATTAATTTGAGAAAAAATTATTTCTCTCTATTTTTTTTCAATCCACACCAGAGGGAGACTGAAAAAGTGCTTAGCAAACTTTAAAGCCCTACATACATATGAGTTATGATGAGGAAGTAATGGGACATTCAAACATTACTATTAAACTATACTTAATTATCTATTAATATTTTTAAAATACTTTGTTTTGTTTCTATTTGTGTTTTTCTGAGAAGAAAATATATATCTTCCTATTATAAGCCCTAGCTTGCTGCTTGACTGCTTTAAAACAGAAACTATAGATACTCCTAGTGGGTAATAAGGACAAATGAATTTCTCAGCTGAAAGGTCTTTCGGGGTTTTGTGAGCAGTAATTATTAACAAGGTCATGGTGTCATTGTCCTTTCTTGTGGAGATGAGGAATTAAATGAAATGCTTCTATCATTTTGTTGAAAACTGGCCCCCAGAATTTTGCAAGAGGTATTCACCTGGGTCATAAATAACAATGTATGTGCCTGACTGGTAGAATGTGTGACATATTAATGTGTAAAGTAGAAGCACTGTTAGACTAAAGTAACCTCTGATAATAAGAAAACTTTGTTGCTGCGCTATCACCACTCACATCTTGCAAAATTCCAACCCTAGATGACTCCCAGCATTGAATTCTTCTGTCTCTGCTTATCTGATGTTGAATGGAAACTGGAGAAAGCCACCCACAATGCTAATGAGGGCCCCTACAAATATGTTCTCTAATTTCAAATAAATGTTGTTAATCTTACTGGTCCTTACTTTTTCTCTTTCCCTAATTCTTTCTCTTTCCTATTATTCACACTAGCTATTCTGGAAATTTTCTTTTCCTCTCAATGTTTCCATCCCACCCTCTTCCTCAGGTTCATAGTTATAGACTTCAAGTCTTATTTTTCTGAGTTCATTTAGCATGAGTTTTCTCCTTTTCCCTTGTATCTCATGACACCTACACATCATACCCCACTCTTTTACTCCAGAATCTGTTGAAGAGGTGGCTTTGTTTTGCCAATGGTAAAGTTTCCTCATGTACCATTTATCACATTGCACCTTCCCCACTTTCTCCAACAAATTGCTTCTACCAGTAGGCCATACCTCTCTCCCTACTTTGCAACCTTTCTCAACTATGGGTTCCCTCTCCATTCTGTATAAATACATCCAAGTGTCTCCCATCTACTAAAAATGAAAGCTCTCTGTAGACCTTGCCTTATTCTTAATCTATCATAATATACCTGTCTGTTTTTGTCATCCAAAATCCAAAAATAGCAGTTTACACTTGTTGCCTCCACAGGGAGCTAGTTGGTACAGAGGATAGAGCACTGTGCTGGGAATCAGGAAGACATCTTCCTTAATTCAAATCCAGCCTCCAATACTAGCTGTAGGACTGTGAGGAAATCACTTACCTCTGTTTGCTTCAGTTCATCATCTATAACATGAGCTGGAGAAGGAACTGGCAAAGCACTCCAGTATCTTTGCCAAGAAAACCCAAAATAGGGTCACGTAGAGTTGGACATAACTGAATGGATGATCAAATGAGAGAATATTTGTGATAAGAATTGTAGCATAGTGCCTGGCACATAATAGGCACTGTATAAATGCTTATTCCCTTCTTCATTCCTCACTCTCCTCCTGCCACTCACTACTCCTTCTTAGACTTTCTTGCTAATTCATCTTTCATATGATGCCCAATAATTGTGACTGTACCACCACCCCAGCTTCCTAGGCATTCTTTTCTTGCATTACAATTTCCATAAAAATTTAACAATAACTTTTAAACTACATAGAACCATAGCAAATAATCTCCAGGCTTATGTGGAAAGAAAAGCTTTCTAAATATAAAGATCTAGCAAAAGAACCAAACTACATAGGAACAAGGCAAGGGATGTTTCATCACCATATTCTTGTATGCTATAGGATTTGTACTAAAGATGCTTTCAGAGACACTACAGAAAATTAACTTATATTTTAATACACTTATTTGGTAACATAAAGCATTTTTATCCAGCTATACAATAATAATCAGAAAACTGAAGTAAAAAGAATAATAGAAATATAGTAACTTCTTCCAGAACACCTATGTGAATTCCATTGAAATATGTATGGAAGCAGATGAATAATAATGATGATAATAGTTGCTGAGCACTACATAATGCTTTAAGTTTGCAAAATGCAAGGGCACATAGATGGCATGGTTGATAGAAGAACAGCACTGTCAACAGGAGGACCTAAGTTCAAATCCTGCATCAAGACACTAGCTGTGTGACCCTGGCCAAGTCACTTAACTCTGATTGATGAGGGCCCCTACAAATATGTGTTCTCTAATTTCATATAAATGCTGTTAATCTGATTGCCTCTAAAAAACTTTTCGAATTGTTTTACATACACCTGAAGAAAAAGCAAATTACTGTGAGTGAACACCAATTGCAAAAATTGGCCAGAGTCACTCCACAAAGTTAGGGAGGAAGATTATTATACAAATTCATATACTTTCAGCATCAAAATTAAGAAAATTATTATGCTTATATTAAAACCCCAAGGAAAATAAGTCAAAATATGCCCTACTTCTTACACAATTGGGAAGGTATTCATCTAAGATCAGGGAACACAAGTGTACTTATGACTGAACAGTACCACAGAACAAAAAAATATATGACTGGTCTTCTTCATGCCCTTGTTTAAATATGAAATTACAATGAAAGGCAAAACATTAAACTATAACTTTTTTTCCTTACTGCTGCCTCCTATTTTACCCCAAACCTGGGAAGGTCAGCATTTTTTTATTTTAAAAAGAGAAACCTAAAATCCTTGAATGAGTTTATGTTTTCCTTTAATCCGAATACCCCAAAGGGATTGTTTCTCACTTCCTGCTGTTTCCATTGATGAATTTCTAAATTATGAAATGTGGAAATGGCTTTTCATAAGAGTGGTGGCTGTTGTGAACCAGAAGATTGCTACTTTATAAATAAAGGATCTAAAACTGACAACTCAAAAATGGATATGTTATTTTATTACACTTTAAAATCAATGATAAGGATGGTAGCCTGTTATGAAATTGAACGTCCCTGTGAGCTGAAGCTTCCTTTATCTTTCCTCCATTCTGTCAGTAGGGTTGACATAAAATGAGATCTAAATCATAGATAAAAAACTTCCCATTTATGCATAAAGCAGTGCATAGTTCAATTGCCTCAGTGTTTTAATGCAATCAGTAAATTTCTTAATCTTGGTACTGAAAGTATAGGGATTTATACGATACACTCACATTGGTTGATTTTTTTCTTCCTTTTTATACATGAATATTCTTAGTTCTTTTATTCTTAACAAACTTTTCTTTCCCTATGCCCATCCTAGTGAAATTACTCTGGATGAATTTTTATTTCATTTTCTATACAAATGTTGTTTCCCATTCCTACTTCCAATGGAATGTAAATTTCTTGAGGGGAGGAACTGCTTTATTTCTGTCTTTTAATCCCCAATACCTAGAAGAGTAGTTGACATGTACTAGATGTTTAACTTTAATAGGAACATCTACTGAACGAGACAAATAACTGATGTCTAGTGATACATTTTGCTTATAGAAAAATGCAGTATTCTTCAGTTCACATAAAGTAATTAATTTCCCCAAATCTCTTGTCATTTCACTATTATCTCTTCAGGCGAGGAGGCCAGTCAATTCTTACAGAAGCATTTTTGAGGAGTAATTGTTTTAGGGGTTGCTGGCACCTGTGTCAGGTTACTCACTTTGAAATCTTGGTCAAGTTATTTAATTTCTCTGAGTTTTTTCCATCTGTAAGACAGCGATAGTATTCAGCATACTTATTTCACAGGGTTGTTATGTGACTCAAATGATATAACTTATGTTAGGGGCTTTGTAGAATTTTAAAGTATGGTAACAATGTCAGTTATTATTATCACTTTACTCTGAACCCTCTAGAACATTCAAAACTGGACTGATTATTTTTGCTGATGTGGATTAAGATTTTTTTTCATTTTCTTAAGTGGTGACCTCAAGTAACTACAGTAATTAAGAAAATTATATCCAAACAATCCAATTAGAGAAGTCAGGAAGATGTGAAAGTACCTAAGGTAAAATTCTTTTCATAAAAAGACAGACCACTCTAATAAAATTTGTCATGGTTTTTACCACAAATTACCTACTTTATTTCTTCATCTTTATTAGTTAACTTAAAAAAAAACTAACTGCTACATTGAGGTTTTGTTTTTACATCACAATTACAGATTACTCTTACTTTGTGAGGTCTTGTAGCAAAGTAAAACAGTTAAGTAAAATTAATAATGCAGTAACCTCATCTGAAGGTGAATGCAACATTCCATATATATAAACACACTCCTCCCCCACCTCTCTAGTTTTTTTTTTAAATTATCAGAAATATATTTTTCTCTCCCTCTTACCACTTGGTCCACTGGGGAAAAAGAAAGGAAAGAAGAAGTTTCTTATAACAAATACACATAGTAAGGCAAAACAAATTCCTTTCAATGACTGCACACACACACACACACACACACACACACAAACACACACACACACACAGTGAGCCTCAATTAATACTGTAATCCAACAGTTCCCTGTAATAGAGATCATGTTTAATCATCAGTCGGTGTGAATCATGAATGGTCATTGTATTAATCATAGTTGTTACATTAGCTAACATTATATGAGTTAAAAATAATTTTGAACTGATTCTTTTCATTCATGGCTTATTGTTGGTCCTGCTTAATATCATATATGTGTGTGTATGTGTATATGTACAAATGTGTGTATATACATTCTGTTTGCTTTTATATGTGTTCTCTGCATGTATTCTCTTTTCTTCATCTACTGTGACATTTTCAGCAACATTATAGCTTTAGATAGACAACTAAACATAATTGTGGTTGTTTATTTCCCACTAGGCACAATGCTTGAATTGTGGGTAGTTGCCTTGTAGTATTAACCTGACTGTTGATAAGCCAAAGAAAATATAATATTGATAAACATTCTTTGTACGTAAGAATAGTGTTTTCTATACAGATAAACTTTTTAAAGTCCCTATTTATTAATATTAATAATTATTTTTGTCATTTCTATTTTGAGTCATATTGAGCAACATTATATACAGTAGGTTAAATACATTCATTCTTTCATGAAACAAACTTTTTAAAGCTCGTAGTCTGCACATAGCACAGTTTTGTTTTATCTAGCCTGATTTCCTTAAAGAAAAATATAGCTTTTCTTTCTCTCTTCTTCCTTCATTCCTTCCTTCTTTCTTCTTCCTTCCTTCCTTCCTTCATTCCTTCCTTTCTTTCTTCCTTCCTTTCTTTCTTCCTTTCTTTCTTTCTTTCTTTCTTTCTTTCTTTCTTTCTTTCTTTCTT
>NW_020949351.1:11365872-11371443 GCF_900497805.2 Vombatus ursinus
TCTTTCTTTCTTTCTTTCTTTCTTTCTTTCTTTCTTTCTTTCTTTCTCTTTCTCTCTTTCATTCTTCCTCTCTTCCAAGTGAAAGCCCTAGATTTTTATATGACTCCTTAATGACTGAAACTAAAGTACCTCTGTGACCTATCTTTTGCTGCCAGCTATAATTACCACAGCAAAATAACCTCCATTCTTTCTGCTAGTCCCAGGAAAGGCCTTAACTTGTCTTTTATTAAACCTTGATCAGTTCTGCCACATCATTCCCCATCTACACTAGAAACAGAAAAAATCTTGGCTACATTTATCCTGTTTCCCTATGTCGTGTCCATGACTGCTATCATAATTTCAGCATGGTTGCTAGTGAGGAGAACTAGATCAGAAGTGACTATAAGCCAGAAAGGAGTATGGAAGAAGGGAACAATCTGGACTTGAGATGACACCTGTGTTGTTTCATGTGATAACCTCTGGGAAACATAATTCTTCAAAAAATGGTTTGCCTTTAATTGGTACCTTTGAATATAGTTTCCAACCATTCGTGGACAAAGGGTTATAAAGATACAGAAAGAAAAGTGGCTCTGGGTATTTGTGTTTCATTTTTCACAAAAATATATAGCACATAGATTGTAAGTTGTACAATTGCTTAAAAAGTTATTTAAAACAAATGAATTATTGTGGACTACAAAAATGTGGCAGAACCTTAATCTGTAATTTGATAATCTCATATTTCTGTTATGGAAAATAGCATATCTATAACTTTATGAATTTCTGCATGCATTCATTCAATAATATATATTGGGCATCTGCCATATGCAGGACACTTATTAGCTACTATGAATTTTCCATTATTTATACATTTTCTATATACAAATGATTCCAGTACTGGTTTCACTTTTAGGATCTGTTTTGTAAAGGATGCTTTAATTTTTTGCTTTTGTTTTCTATTCCTGAAAGCATGATTGCTTGGAAGTGGGTTTATACGTTTTTGTACGTGTCTACTGTCATTGTGTCCAAGATATTTCAGAGGTGAAAATAAGCCTCTTAAAATGGCTTTCACTATTTTCATTTTAAAGTAAAATGGTTTAAGATTTGTAAAATAAAGTCTCACCAACTATGTAAACATTTAAATAAATACATCATGTCCAATTTCCTTTTATTTTGTTGTGACATAAAAAAGCAAGGTAAAATTTCAGGACATATATTAGTTTTCTTGAAATACAAAGAAAATAGACTCTATTTCCATGTATCATTTTGTTCAAAACAACTACATCTGGAAGATAGAGGTATTATCTTAATATATGGGTGCCAACATGAAAGCTGAGATAAATAGAAGAATGAGCAGGGAGAATATGAATGATATTTTCTGCCTAAGAAAGACAAGTCTTTTTTCTGCAGTAATACAGCATGTAGGTCATAAGATGGACACCCAAAGATTTAGTATCTAATTTTCATTGTCATTTCTGGTAAGAATTTGGGAAATGTATAAGAAGCAGAAAAATCTGTATATGTTGTTAATACAACTAGAGAGCATCATTAATAAAAGTCAAAATAGAGCATAGTTTCCTGTTATAGAAGGATTTTATTTGGAATATTCTTCTACTGTATTGTGTAGATACATTGCTTTATCCTCTGTAGCTAGAAATACTTATAATACACAATAAATATTTTCTTATAGTGAAACAACTCCTAAACTTCATAAAATCTTCTAACAGATTCCTGAAATGCTTTTAAACAGGCAATAAAATACTGGGTGCTATGCAAAATAATTATAAGAATTAAATATTTAAATAATGATGTCACTATTCTCTAAGAATTTACATTTCAAGAAGTAATTAGTGGCACAGTGAATAGAATTCTGGTCTTGGAGTTGGGAGGATCTGAGTTTCAAATTCAGTCTCAGACACTTAACACTTACTAACTGTGTGACCTTGGGCAAGTCACTTAACCACAATCGCCTCACCAAAAAGCAAAAAAAAAAAAAAAATAGTGTGAATAGAGAATAGATTATGTATGTATGTGTGTGTGTATATATATGTATATATGTGTGTGTGTGTGAGTGAGTGTGTGTGTGTGTGTGTGTGTGTGTATACATATATACATTTGTTTTTTCCTAAGTGTCTACCCTAGGGGAAAAGCCTCCTATATGTTACTTGGGTCCAAGTGTCCAGATGTCTTTCCTTAACTCTTCCTTTTCTGTGTCATATTCTTTCCTTCTTTAACCTCCTAAGACAGGTACGGATATTCTTCTGACTCTTTAGATTTATTATGCCCTACTTTTTCCTCGATGCCCTTCTATATTTTTGAGGTTCATTTTATTCTTTCAGATAATCAGCAAAAGGAGTAGTTTCCTGAAGTCCCTTAATGTATTATCAGAGGGAGAAAACCCTGAATTTTAAGTACAGAATTACTCGAAAGTGACAGAAAGAAAAAAATGGTGTATTCTTTCAAGTTCACTACATAGTTCCCTACTAGAAGAAAGGTCATCCATCTTTTGCTCCTTCTGTTTGTAGCCAAGGTTTGAGTTGTATGAGGAAACCAGGGTCCCCCATATTTCCCTACAACAAAGATTAGTTTTCCCTGACAAACAGAAAAGTTGTCATCAGAACCTGATTGGCCTCTGCCTTCTTTGACATAGCTTCCTAGTTACCTAATGGCATAAAAAGTTCCTCCCACATGGAATTGTGGCATCTTAGACTTGGTGGATACAGGTAAGACAGCATATGTCCCTACTGGACAAACACATTTCTGTAAAAAGGAAAAGGCAGCCACATCTGCTGAAGATGAAGCTGCAAGCCACTATATCCTTGTTGCATTAGGTCAAAGTAAATCTACTTTTGTTAACTGTTCAATGATTTATGTATGTCTCATTTCATAACAAAATTTAATCTGAACTAACAGGGTTCTGTTGTCATGCTAGCCCCAATATGTAGAAATGCTGATATATTATTCCTCCCACAGTTAGGATTCAGCATGTAGCCTTCTCTATAGTGCTAATAAATTAACAATAAACTCATAAACAATATAAAAAGCTACTGCAGTAATTTATATTTGAATTCATAATGGCCTGTGATATCAAGGAAAGATCAGCTGAATGGTAAAGGTAATTCTGTTGGGTAGTATTGCTTAAGTAATATTAACTGCAATAAGTAAACACAATGGACTCTCACATTCCATTTAAATCTTCATGTTCAAATTAAGGTAATATGTATATAGTAGGAAAAAATGACAAATAAAAGTGGAAACCACCATATTTTTATTAATTTATTTAGATTTATCAACAATCACTTCCATATGCTTTTGAGTTTAAAATTTTTCTGCCCCTTCCTCCCTACCACACTCCCCAAGACGGCACACATTCTGATATAGTCTATACATATACATTCCTATTAAACATATTTTCACATTAGTGATGTTGTAAGAATTAGAACCAATAGGAGGAACCACCAGAAAGAGGAAACAAATCTCAACATAAGAAAAAAATAGCAAATAGTATGCTTCAATCTGCATTCAAATTCCACAGTTCTTTCTCTGGTTGTGGATAGCATCTTCCATCATGAGGCCTTTGGAGATGTTTTATATCCTTGTATTACTGAGAAGGGTTAAGTTTATCAATATTAGTGATAGCACAACGTGGCTGTTACGTACAACAGTCTCTTGGTTCTTCTCACTTCACTCAGCATCAGACCATACAAACCTTTCTAGGTTTTTCTGAAGTCAGCCTGTTCATCATTTCTTACAGCACAATAGCATTCACATACATTCATATGCCACAAATTGTTCCCCAATTGATGGGCATCCTCTCAATTTCCAATTCTTTGACACCACAAAAAGAGTTGCTCTGAATATTTTTGTACATGTGGGTCCTTTTCCCATTTGTATGATCTCTTTGGGTTATAGCCCTAGAAGTGCTATTGCTGGGTCAAAGGGTATGCACATTTTTATAGCCCTTTGAGCATAGTTCCAAATTGTTCTCCAAAATGGTTAGATCTTTTCACAACTCCACTAACAATGCATTAGTGTTCCAATTTCCCCACATCTTCTCCAACATTTATCATTTTCCTGTTTTGTCACGTTGGCCAATCTAATAGGTGTGATGTGGTACCTCAGAGTTGTTTTGATTTGCATTTCTCTAATCAATAGTGATTTAGAGCATTTTTTCATATTACTGTAGATGACTTTAATTTCTTCATCTGAGAACTGCCTATTCATATCCTTTGACCATTTATCAATTGGGGAATGACTTTTATTCTTATAAATTTGACTTAATTCTCTCTATATTTCAGAAATGAGGCCTTTATCAGAGTGACTGGTTGTAAAAATTCTAGGGAACCACTATATTCATGATCATATTGCCAGGAAGGAAGGAAGGAAGAAGGGAGGGAGGGGAGGACAGATGGACCTATCAAGCATGTATTATCCAATATGCATCTGTTGCTCTATTTTCTTCTACAATGAACAAAATGTCCCTCCCAGGTTCAACTCATCACTTTTCAACTCACCACCATGCTGCTAACTCAATTCTTGATACAGATCCTCTCCCTCAGCGTCCTCTCCTCTGTGACTGGAAGGCTGGAGGGCTCCCTCAGGCCTTCATTTATAGAGGGCAGAAATTGGACTGTCACTTTACTCCACCTTTGTATTTGTTACTTTGCCTAGTTTCCATTCCCTCTACTTCTGTTTTAGCACTCTACCTTGCGTGCCTCTTTTTGTGTGTCATCTCCTCCTTTAGATTGTAAGCCCCTTGAG
Source organism: Vombatus ursinus (assembly GCF_900497805.2). NCBI lineage: Eukaryota > Metazoa > Chordata > Mammalia > Diprotodontia > Vombatidae > Vombatus > Vombatus ursinus. The sequence continues at coordinate 11,370,610 of NW_020949351.1, forward strand.
GACAGGGACTGTCTTTTTTATTAATTGTATCACTTAGCACAGTGCTTGGCACATAATAGGTGCTTAATAATGTTTATTAAATTAGAAGTGCCTACTATGTGCCAAGACGCTGCTAAATATTTTACAAGTGTTATCTCATTTGATCCTCAAAACTCTGTGAAGTAGGTGCAATTGTTATCCCCATTTTACAGTTGAGGAAACTGAGGCACACAGAATTTGACTTGCCCTGGGTCACAAAGCTACTAAGTACCTGAGGTCTGATTTGAGCTCATCTTCTTGCCTTTAGACCCAATGCTTTATTCACTGCACCACCTAGCTACCTGTAAAGTAGATGTGACACAAGAACAAAAATGATGATTTTGTTTTATCATTATTTTATTTGGTTTTTAGGGGTTAAAAGTTTGTGACTCTTCAACTCTTCATTTTCCTTCAGTGTTTCTTCTTGGTTTCTACTACTCAGAATGTCATGCTTCCACAGGATAAGCTGATCATTGAAAATTTCATCGCCATGGAAATTGACTCACTTTTTGACATTCAGCACCTCAATTATTTCAATTGCTTCTTTCCTCTGATTGGAGGGTTGGAACGTAAAGCAAAAAAAAAAAATCCTCAAAAAGCTTTCCTTTGTACAGGGCTCAGAACTTTCCAGAACTCACTGTTTTCCATCAGAGGTTGTCTGTTTGATTTCGATTCCAAGGGCCATTATGCTGGTCCCGCCACCTCTTGCTTTTCAGCCTCTTTTTGTATATTGTTTTCCCCCATAAACTCCTTGAAGGCAGTGACTAGTTTTCTTTCTTTCTTTCTTTCTTTCTTTCTTTCTTTCTTTCTTTCTTT
>NW_020949351.1:11371453-11511537 GCF_900497805.2 Vombatus ursinus
TTTCTTTCTTTCTTTCTTTCTTTCTTTCTTTCTTTCTTTCTTTCTTTTTCGTGTCCCTAGGGCTTAGCACAGTGCCTGGAACATAATAAGTGCTTAATAAATGTTTATTGAATTTAATTTAAATTCAATTGTAACAGATATTTTAGACTATTGTCTCTTAGAAGACTGTTATTCAGTTCTTCTACAGTACAGGACAACAACCTTGGAGGTGTACTTATTAACTTAGTAAATGACTATTGCACTTGTCCATTATCCTTTCAGTAAGAAACCTGTGGCTCATGGATTGTTAGGCTCCTGATATGGCAGTTTTCACAGGGGGAAAAAAATCTAAGCTAAATATCACTGAGACCTAGGAACCTTAGAGGAATAGATACCTCCAGAAAATCAGCAGGACACTTTCTATCTTTCTTTTCTTCTCATCAAATCATACGTGAGCATGTGATTTGATTTTTTTTAAAAAATCATTCACTTTTTAATTATTACCGAAGGCGTATCTAAGAAAGTGAAATTCTCTTTGGGGAGAAGGGAGAAGGAATTCCATATTAACGCACACAATGTACTTTCCCTATAAAAGACCTGTGAAGAGGCAATACAGGTATTATTATTTCCATTTTACAGGTGTGGCAACTGAGGCTTGGAGAGGCTAAGTGACTTGTTCATGATCTCAATTAGAAAGTATAAAAGCCATAATTCAAATCTAGTTCCAAGTCTATTGTTCTTTCTATTCTATCACTATTCTCCAGAGGGAATAAATTGAGAAGTGATCAGAGTAGGCCACTGCAAATAAAATAAGTCCTAGTCATGTCCATATCACCCTTCTCTCAACTGTAGAATTTTCTTCTCTATTTATGTTTTCTCCTGTACCCCCTGTTCTACTTTTTATAATAATCCACGAGAGATTGACCAAATACTTAAGGACCATAGGTCACAAGGAAGACAGGAGAAATCAAACCAAGTGCTTTTTAAAAAAAAATAGACAATAAAGTCAAAGGTAAAGAATAAGAAAAAAATTTCTGTATATCAAGCCCTGAAAGATAAAAGGAATCATTCCCATCAATGAATAGACAATCCAAGTCTTTCCACTCCAGAAAATAATGCTTGAGAAGTTATAGTTCACTGCTCCTAGTGTTTATAATCATGGCAAACAGCCTCAGTAAACACAATTGTTATAAAGAACCAATTTCAGACAAATTCTGCAACAAATTATCTAGACGATAAAGCCAATTTATATAGCACTTCATATATAGAGATACATTTAAATGAATTTCTCACGATGCTAGGCACAAATCTCAACCTTTCTGTATCTTTATACTTAAGTTTCCGAGTTGTCTGAGGCTGAGAGGATTTAAGTGACTAGCACGTATCTGTAAATGGAAAGTGTATAAACATTAAAAGAGCTACCCCAAACTGCATACTGAGGAATATTTTAAACAAAAAAACAAATTAAGAAAGGAGAACTATCTTGTTTTCTGCAAAGAAACTTTTTTCTCTTCTCCTCTGGGAAAGATACTTGCTTAATTTCTTGTTCCAAGATAATTTTGCCATTTAGAAATCCTGTTAGCTATCCCTAGAGAATGCTCTCCCACATCAAATTTTTGGGACTTAATGCATTTTATATTCTTCGACTTTTGATAATAAGTAGTTGGTGGGTGTTGATCAGCTCAGAGAACTACCAATTTTTATTACATCAGTTTGTGAAAGTCTGCTCTTTCATGGTCACACATATCTGTTAGCTAAGGTGTTGTTAATATCTAGTATTCTATCACAGAAAATTGCATTTGGTGCTACAGAAGATTTGTAACTTTAAAATGAAAGGACAGAAAGCTTATCCAGAGGGTTACTGCAAGGTCAACATTTTCAAGAAAGCCTATTTTGTGTAGTGATTGAAGTTTGAAAGTAATACATGTATTAAAAGATACTCACAGATACTGAACACCAAACAAACTTATCATAGTCTATGGGTTATCTAGGTGAAGGCCAAAGGGGCTAAATAGAGAGCACCTTCTTTTCATCTTTTTTCCCTCTCTTTCACTCATGTCACAAGGCTCTGTTTCACCTGTGCTTTCAAATAGGATGCACTTTAACTGTGTGTAATGTGCTTCAAGGCATCTAAGATATTGAACTGAGTAGGTTAGTTTTTTTTTTTTGAACTATATTCCATTTTTGGAGGAAAGTCACTAACTCAAGAAAGCTGTGGTGTACTTTCTAAAAAGATACATGAGTGTATAGATGGTAAATGGAAAGAGGATTTGACAAATCTCACAGCCACCAATGGTCCTAGGCACAATGATTTAGTAGGACTTTGTTGATTTTGTCTCCTTTTCCTTTCTCTGTCTTCATTTTTTGCATCCCACTATATACAATTGAGAGACATAGTTCTCAACCTTCAGAAAATAGATCTGCTAAAGCCAATCGGTGCTAAGTTAGCTCTGCAGGGAATATTAGAATTTTCAAAGAGGACCAGCTGGAGAGACCAAAGTTTAATGCAAGTAAATGAATTTCTTTATGAGCAGGTAAATTAGTTCAATCACCTGAGGCCTTGATTTTGGAGGATTTTACCCTACTATGATGATTATTTGAGCCCTAATTAAGGAAGGCAGTCATAGGAAGTGGCCAAGATAAATGACTTAGCCAGCTGGTACTAGGAGAGGATCCAAACTCATATCCATTCATAATATCAACCAGTTTACCTAAACCTCATGCAAATAAGAGGGTATTGAGAGAGGGCTCTCTTATCTTTTTTTCCCCACATACTGCCTTCAGATAACATTCTTAACAGTTTCTCCCTTTATGCTCTTAATGAACATCAAATTTTATTTCACTTCTATAAAAATGATGGGGGTATTGAGGTATGAGTGTGACTCTTTGAGAGTAGGGCCTTTCTTTTGCCTTTCTTTGTATCACCAGTGCTTTGCATAATATATAGTAGACACTTAAAAGTTTATTAACTGATTGACTGACTGAAGAATAGAGGCACATATGATAATGATCTGCCGAACCTCCCACTGTGTAAAAACAGTTCTGGATCCTTAGAAACAATTTTGAGAATAGACAGGTAAAGAAATACTTCTGTCTTAGAGGCTTTTCTCATACCCTTTAAAAAATAAACAAACAAAAATGATTGAATGAATGATAAAGGTGGCAGCTAACCATAAGGTTGACCTGTTAATTTTCTCTACTTGGTAAGATGCCCTGGTACCTGCATGCTAATTTTGCCCCTAGTCCAATTGGGCTGCTAAGCAAAGCTGAAAACTATTCAGTATTAAACATGTCTTTACATGTTGGGTTGGCCAATTACACAAAGTCATCAGAAACTTTCCTTTCTCCTTTTTTTTCTTCTCACTTATCTCAAAAAGTGAGGGAAAAATCATGTGATAAAAGTATTTCTCTTTTTGACAGGTAAGGAGAGATTAAAATTATTTTTAGAGTCATGGATGTAGGGGGGAAATGTTTTATTTTATTTCATTACAAATAACATCTATAAAGAAAGAACAGTGAAACAGACTGAGAAATTCTTAGTTTTCCTCTGGTTGAGTTATGCCTGAAAGAAGGGAGGAGTATTCAGAAAATGCTGCAATATCAAAGATTATAGATCCAATTGACTTTGTGACCAGGAGTGATCATTATGTAGGTTTTTGGTATATGCTATACCTAAGACCTTAAGCAACTTACAGAACAATCCAATGGCACAATCTTTCCCAGGGGCACAAACAATATGGAGAAAGCAATTAGATACATAGTCTGAAGCCACAGATAACCAGATTCCCCAGAGCCTCACCACCCTGACACAATGAGGTCTTACCTGGCCCTCTTGCTCACCTTTTTTGCTGCTATATTGGGAATTCTTACAAGTCTTAAGAATAGTGGAGGGGTGACATTAAAGTTGATGATATTAAAGGCTCAGCCATTGTAAAATTAACTGGCTAGATTTGGTATGACACTATTCATGGCTGATCTTGTGAACAATCTATTATTCTGAGCTCTCTAGGAGGATAAAAGAAAGTAGAAGGGTTTCCATGGTGGTGGTGGATCTTTCTTCTTGGGCTTTTAACACTCCGAATCTACTTTGGGGAAGTACCTCTTCTTTAGACAGAATTCCCAGAAGCTGCAGTTACAGACACAGCTCATTTATTTCCCTGACTGTCTTCTTATTGATTGGTGGTCCACTAGTGAAACATATAGGAAACCCATAGAATGCATCTATGTCCTTCCAGATGACTGGAGTATACCTCAACTCTAATCCTCACTCTATAGACAGCCAAATCAGTCCAGAAGGAATTGACTGAGGCTCGATTCCGAGGTAGTTGATAACAGCAGAGATCACTCCTTTGCTTAAATGTCTTGACTAACCACCACCTTAGCCATATCCCATCAGTTTTCAGTGCAAGTGCTCAAGATGGATTTCATATTTCTCCTATGCATCCAGCACAGCCAGCTTTATAGTCAAAGGATAAGTGGCAGTTTAGGAAACAGCAGCCCCAAAGTTTGACTCCTTCCTTCTTTCATATGATACCTAAAGGCAGCCTCAGAGTAGAAGAGACTATTTTGCAAAAGCCGTATTCATCTTGTTCTCATAGATCAACTATCCTATCTCTTCATTCAAGATAATAGAAAGGAGAGAAATTTTAGCAACGGTATATGGTGCTAGGATTTTTACAGCTTTTACCTATTAAAATAGCTATATTTAATATTTCAATAATCTACCAGAATGTACATTCCTTAATGACTGGGATATTTTTGGAGGGGAGGTGGGGAGTGGAGTTTGTGCATGTGTGTGTATGTGTGTTTGTTTGAATGTGTGTGTGTGTGTGTCTCCAGAACTTAGACTGATGCCTTACACACATTGAGTTCTTGATAAATGTTTGCCAAATTCTATTGAAGCATCTCTAGTTTCATTGGTGTCCATGTTCTTTCCATGTATCCAGATCATAACTCCTTACTGTGGTGGATAGACTGCTAAACCTCTAAATTCAGAGACATGTGTGTTCAAGTCCTACCTTTGATACTCATTGATCCTGGAGGGCCATGGAAAAGTCACTTAATCTTTTAGAGCTTCCGTTTCTTCACCTATCAAATAGGGATACAAGTTCGTTGTGAGGTTCTAATAAAATGGGTTGTGTAAATGCTTTGGCAAATCTTACTGTTGTATATAAATGTCAGTTATTCTTATTAATATATGGTCTTCATGAGTTGTTGTGGTCAAAAATGTTGATCACTTGTTAGCCAACCTTCTGACCATAAGCCTTTCTGCGTTTGACCCTCAGATAACACATATGACTCTGCTCAGGTTCTTTACAGCTTGGAAGGAGTTTGCAGGACATGTGTTCCATTATTCACGAACTCAGGGTTATCTCCATGGCATGCCAAGGCATTGACATGAGACTTTAATAGGTTCAGGGGCACACAGTTATATGAGGAGAAACAGTTTCAAAAGACTTTCTTCACAACATCCTAAAGACATATGGATAGGGCAAATATAATCCTCCCCATTTTAAAGAAGAAAACGTTGAAGCTTAGGAAGATCATGTGACTTAACCATGACCACATGGTTAGCAAACTGGGAAGGTGCTATTTAAACTCAAATCTCCTGATTCCAAGTTAGTGAAAACAAAACAAAACAAAACATTTTTAGGCCTTACTACTTGTTAAGCTTTGTAATAAATTGGGGAATATAAAGAAAAAAAAACAGTCCCTGACCTCGAGGCACTCACATTCTAATAGGGGAAATATAAATAATTCAGTACTTGCAAGATACATGCAGTGACAATGAAAGGTAATCTCAGAAAAGAAGGCATTAGTAGTTGGGAAGGGGAGTGTAGCTGGATTGGAGAATATGTGGAGGTGAGTAAATGTAAGTCAATTTACTATTCAGGGTTCAAATGTATGAACATTAATGGTCAACCCACAATTATTGTATTAAATGTTAGTTTAAGGTACAAAATCTATGAATTCCTTTACAATAGAAAATTATACTTGTTTCTATTTAAATTAATATGTAGAGCATATGAAAAACATATATTCTGAAAGATCCAATATTTTTGTTAATATGGAAATATAATAAACAATATAGGATATCAGATTTCTAGAAAATAAACAGGGTGAGATGCAATGAAAACAGTTTATTGTATGAAATCTTAATCTCTAATCTGTATAGTTCATGTAAATGCAATTTCACAAGTAACAGAATATCCACAATTTAAGCCAATCTTTGTATTCAAAGCACTTTATGCAAGAAGATTTGAATAAATAAGGGTCTAATTTACCCTAAACCAAATTATGGAGTCACAGATGGAAAACTTAACTTTTCCAGGATAAGTATAGCTAGGTTATATTGATATTTCAAATAAACTGGACATGTAGAAGTTTTATGTAGATAAAGTGTATAAGAGAACTGTAGACACAGAAAAGGTGTCTTTTTCCTGAAAACCTTTTTTTTCCCCAAATGCCAGTCAAAATTTAAAATAGTAGATTTCTTACACTAACAGATATAAATAGGAAAAAAACAATATACTTCAACTTTTGATAGTGGGAACAGAGCTTTCAAGAAAATTCCTTCTTCCCCCATTCCCTAGCTCTACATAATACTGCTTTAGAAAAGGAAACGAGATTTTTTTTTTTTACTAAATTTCTCTGCCATTGTGAATGCATATGTTAAGTGGTGGGTGGGTAGGGTTTTTTGCATTAAAGTCGGTACTGGTTTGGAGGAAAAAGAGGCCAATTTTGCTTGGCAGAGATCATAGCAACCCTAGTGCCAATTCTGTCAATGTAGAAACCACCACTTCCTCTTCAGAATTACTATGAAAGTTGCCAGGACTCACAGAAATGAAGAAATAGTTAGAATGATTTTCCCCAGTTGTGGTCAGAATAAGGAAAGAAAATGGCATGAAGTGGTAAAAAGGTAGAGCAATGATTTTTTGTTAAGCATATAGAAAAGTATATTGGGGTGGTGTTATTTTCCTTTGAATATATTTTCATATATTTCAAAAAGAGCATGTTTTCATTTAAGTGCCTTTCCCTTCCACTGAAAAAGAGCCAAATTGCTCTGTGCCTCAGTTTCATGAATTGGAGTGGCCAAAAATAAAAACAAAAGAGTGATCATCTCATGGCCCACCTTTTCATATTGAACTCTTCGGCACAGAGCTAGATTGGCCTTCATATAAGCTAAAAACACATCAACAGGCCCATCCTTCTAGTTCTTTCAGCTTGGGATGGCCCTGCGTAGCTTTGGCTAGCCACAGAAAACCCATGGTCACTTCCTTGCCTTGTTGAAACATCACAAGAGGACTTTAGATGAGGTACTTTTGAATACTAAATGCAAATTTGGCTTTATATGCCAAGAATGAAACTCTAAAAGCTTGAGTTGTCAGCAAAGAATTGGTAGACTAAAGAAACAGTGATTGAGTAGGAAAAGACTTACACCTACTGAATGGTGACTAAGTTCCACTCTAAAACTATAAAATGACACTTCTCTAGAATGACAACAATAATATTGGGCAATAGGATACCGTCTTGGTATTTTTCTTTTACATAACCTGGAAGAATTTATTTATTCATGCACTCATTCATCATGTATTGAGTGGCTACAATGTTGGAAACATTGTACTAAGCCCTGAAGGAAACACAAAGCTGAAAGTCCCTGACCTCAAGAGCCTTTTAATCTAATAGAGGAAATAAGGCATACATACATATATATATATATATTAAAAAGTAAACAACTAAAATGTAAGATAGTGTGGCAAAGTCTAAATAACTGTGAGATCAATATGAGTAAAAAGAAAGATGCTGGTAGTCAAAGAAGCTGCTGTGATCATAAGGCAGCATTTATAGAGGTGATCTCCAAATAAAGAAGCAAAATTCTTCTTCTACTTTGGTCAGAAAACATCTGGAATAATGTTTTCAGTTCTTTTTGCCATACTTCAGGAAAGGTAATGACAGAGGAATGTTTAGTGGGCAGACCAGAAACCATGTCATACAAAGGAGAGTTGAAAAAAAAATGGAGTTCTATATGACCTGAGATAAATCACTCTCTCTTAATTATGGTTTATTCATCTACAGAGTGAAGAGGTCAGTATTCTATTTTTTCTGCTTGGCCTCAAGGAACAGAATTAGAAGGAACAGAAGTTGCAGAAATGCAGATTTTAGTATGGAAAAACTTTCAGTCAATTAAAACTGAGTGAAAGTAAAATGGTCCGTTTCAGAGGGCTGTGAGCTCCTTATCTCTGCTGTTCACTTGACAAAAATGTTGTTGACAATATTCCTTTGAAGATAAACATTGAACCAGCTGGCCTTGATGTTTCTTCCAAATCCAAGATTCTGTGGTTCTGTGAAGTTATTTCAGTCTTGCCTGTGACACACAAATGCCTTGTCCCAGCCATGACATCAGCTACAATCATAGCCTCAGCCAAACTGGGATCCTACTCATTGCCTATAAATGCTATGCATTTCCCTGACTATGAAACTTTGATCATAATGCAATTTGAGGTATAACAATAGTTATTCTACTTCTTGAATGAAAGGAGTTCAGAGCCTGGAGAGATTACTTCTGCCTACAATGGTCATGAATGACTTAATTGAGGAAGTTGCATTTGATATGGTCCTTGAAGGATGGGAAGGATTTTACTAAGCAGAGCTAGGAAAGGAAACTGCTGGTAAAGAAGAGAGTCAGGGTAGTGGAAGAAATTCAGCAAAATGAGTAGAATTTAGAGGCAGTAGGAAAGAGGTCAGCATGACCATGGTTGGAGTCAGTGATGAGAAAAGCTATTATTTTGCCTCAAGTACAGAAATGGCACCACTCCCTGTGGGTTACTTTCCCATGAAAGCTTTGAACTTTCACTGCTATGCATGAGAATTGTCATAAAAAATAAGAGGCTACATGCTGAAGAGAATGGAATTTTCTGACTTAAAAATACATGCATTAATAATGTATGTTTCAATGTACTCCAAGTCCTTCTGTGTTGTGCCCTAAATGACTGCCTAACTTAGTGACTCCTATTCCTATTTCAAGCTAGAATATGTAGTATGAATATATAAAGGAGTAGAGCGAGATCTAGTTATGGACCCTGGGCAAGTCACTTTACCCTATTTGTCTGTTTCTTCATCTGTAAAATGAGATGGAGAAGGAAATCGCAAGCCACTACAGTATCTTTGCCAAGGAACCCTAAATAGGGTCACAAAGAGTCAAACATAACTGGAAAAAAAAAAGAGCAACAAAAGAGAAAGATCAAGTATCGGGGTCAGATTGTAAAAGGCCATGATTGAAGGGCAAGATTTTCAACTTTATTTAGTAGACAATGGGAAAAAAATTGAACAAAGGAGTAAAATGATCAAAGGAGCAATATAAAAGACTTTTGGTGTGGTGAAGGTATATCAGATTGGTTGAAGGGATAAGAAACTACAAGCAGGAAAAATGATTATTTGGTAACTGCAAAGTCTCAGCATGAGGTAATAAAGAAAAGAATAGAGAAAGTGGAAACAGAATTGAGGGATTCATTCATGTGTGATCAGTATGTGTTCAAAAGTAGTTTACCCCTCCTGGCTTATGAAAGAATCAATTCTTTGTAATTCAGTGTTAGAAAAATGAAAAATTATTAGAGGTTACATTTTTATGTTCTGTGAAAATTTTCAACAATTGATGTTTTAGGATGGCAGATCTATTGTTAAGCATGTGCCTTATAAAAGTGCCATTATTTGAAACTTCAGCTTCATATTGAACAGTGCAAGATGAACTTTATAATATAGCTGGATGACTTATCCTTAATCGACCCTAACTCCATTCTTATTCTCATTGTATGCAATCAAGCTGACTAGCCTTTCTGTAGTGAGAGATGAAACTGCTCCTGAATTTAGGGAATGTTTTTTTTTCTATTTCTTTCAGCAAATCAACAAATATTTATTAAGCTCCTATTATGTTCAAGGATGACTGATTGCATTGCAACATATTTTTAAATTCCCACATATTTGCATGTTGGGAAAGCACTAAACACTGAATTGGAGACTGCTGATAGTGACAAAGATGACATTGGCCCTAAGCAAAAAGAGCATTTGAAATAATTTCTTTTAAAAATCCACATGGATCTAAAAGGTGAAAATGTGTATTTTCCATTTGTAAATATGAATAAATATAACAAAATTCAAGGACATGAAGTCTTTTGAATGAGTTTGCTTACACATAACATTTTAATGTTTAATTACAGGTCAGTAATATTTCATTCTAGTGCAGCTAGGTGGCACAGAGGATAGAATTCCAGGGCTGAAGTTAGGAAGACTCATCTTCCTGAGTTCAAATCTGGCCTCAAGCATATACTAGCTGTGTGACCCTGAACAAGTCACTTACCTGTATTTGACTCAGTTTCATCATCTATAAAAAGAGCTGGAGAAGGAAATGGCAAATCATTCGAGTATCTGTGAGGAAAGCCAGAAATGGGGTCATGAAGAGTCACACATGACTGAAAAATGACTGAACAATATTTAATTACATCTTTCTACACTAGAGTCTTACTATATTGCCTTAGTATGGTATAGAAGTTACCTTCCCTTTGAGATTACCTTCCATTTACACTTTACACATTTTTTTACACACATGGTTATTTGTATATTGTCTCCCCCATTAGAATGTAAAGTCCTTGAAGACAGGGACCATATTTTTTCCTTCTTTTTATCACTTAACATAGTGTCTAGGTCATAGGGATAAGTCATTTTTCAGTTGTGTCTGACTCCTAGTGACTCTTTTTGGGATTTTCTTCACAAGGATGCTGGAGTGGTTTGCCATTTCCTTCTCCAGTTCATTTATAGATGGGGAAACTGAGACAAAAAAGGGTAAGTGACTTATCCAGGGATTATATACAGTTAGTAAGTGTCTAAAGCCAGATTTGAACTCAAGAAGATAAGCCTTCCTGATTCTAAAACCAGTACTCTAGCCACTGTGCCACCTAGCTGCCTCTCATCTGGGTCATAATAAAAATTTAAACATGTTTGTTGATTGACTGATTGACTAACTTTGGGTTATCAGAGGCCACAATGAAAATAATGAAAGCTTTCGCAAAGCCCCCTGATCTGGAAAGGACTGGTTGTTTGTCCGAGGGAGGACTAGCTAAGAAGTCGAAAGAGATTTATCATCAGTAAAGTTAAGCAGCTGGTAATGGATTGTGTTGGCAAAGCAATGCATGAAAGCCATTTATTATGGCAAAGGAAGGTGCATGGCTCATAGAAGGGGTTAAATAAATACTTCTTAATTTATTGATAGATTGTGATCTGAATTAGTGGAGGAATTATTAAAGAAATTATGAATTTTTGAAATAAATTTCTGATTTAAAAAAATACAAAAATAAATGGATTAGAAAACGCAGTTCTTAAGAAAATACTAAATAAGCAGTGCTTCTTTATACTAAAGCTGAGAATGATTTCATAATGACTTTTAATGGATTTGTCATTGGAGAGTTGGGCAGCACATCTCCATTAAAAAAGTAACCAAAATAAGTGAACAGGTGAGTTTATACATTTACATTGTAAACAATTAAAAGAGTTATGAAATGGGGGGTTTAATAATTATAGAAGATTGGGGGAATTCCTTTGCATGGACATTTTAAGAACAGTATAGAAAGTTATCTGTTCTGAATAGCCTATATCAGATTATTTTTATTAGAATTATTAAATGCTGATAGAAGAACCCTGTCATCAGAATTTGGAATGTGCTTGCATATGTATATAATTTCCGATTTGGAGCAGGGTTTTTTTTTGTTTGTTTGTTTATCACAAATTGTGTGAAATTCTAGGTATTGGTAATAAACACAATGGTTTGGAGCTGGAGTAACTATACTTTCTATGACAATAAAAGTGTCTTTATAAGGAAAACCATAATCAGACACTGGGCATGTTATTTCCTTTATTACCAGTTCAAACCAGCATATTTTCTAGAAATGATTTGACTCAACAATTTGTTTTGCCTACTGGTATTATTTAATCTCCTCCCCAATGTACTTATGTTTGTAATATAGTTTAAGACTCTTAATGCTAAAAATGTCCAATTTTAACTAAATTAAAATGTACCATCTTTGAAGGTACTGATAACAATGTCATCCTCCCCCAGAAAAAAAAAAATCATTTATGTTTTAGTAAGGCATAAAATCCAGCAAGTATTAGGACAACAGTTAGGGCAAGGCAATTGGGGATCTTCCCAAGGCACTGATAACTGGGACAGACATTCTTCCTTTATGATATGTGCTTCTTTCCAAAAGTATTCCAGAGACCACTGTCACCATGCTCTATAGTCTTCCACCAGTTTAAGACTCTGCAGTTCAGTAGTAATATAAAAATTAGGTTAGTTTAATGTTAAAAAGAAATCACTTAATAATGCTCTTAAATACACAGAAAATGAGGATGAGGATGCTTTTTTCTGGTCTTATCAAATGACCACACAAAAAGAAATAGGTTTATATTTTAATAAAGAACAAATTCATGTATTCAGAATTCAGTTTTTTAGCATATAATGACACACTCTGAAAAGGGTTATTAAAGAATATCATGGAATTCCCTTTTCTCAAGAGCCATCCCCCCCACCCAAACAATAAATTTGGTTCTAATTCTTTATTTATTGAACTCTCTAAAGACTGGAGAATGGGCTGATTAAGCTTACTTCCAAATCTGTGGTTTACTTAAAACTAAAGTCTGTCTATGATCACTCCTTGATTTGTCATGAATGCAGTATTAATAATGGTGACAATGAAGTAAATATAAACAACCTTAACTTAAAATTTATGGTTGCTAGAAACTTTGTGTTCCTGTGAGTTTTTCCTTGCAAACCAGAGATCAGGCAGTATAGTGCCTTTGGCACATTTCACTTGACTTTTTCTAAACACCAACTAATAATTGCCAGCAGATATGATCTAGAAATTCTTTCTTTGATCCTTTATTGATTTCACTATTGGGAAGTCCAAAGAGGCAATAGAGGCCAAATCCTCTTGACCAGGGGTGGGGAACCTGTGGCCTCTAGGCCACATTTGGCCTTGTAGGTCCTTGGGTGTGGCCTTTTGACTGAGTTAAAGCTTTATGGAACAAATCCTTTTATTAAGGGGATTTGTTCTATACAGGTTGCTACCCCTAATCTTGATCATAAAGACATTGTCCTTAAGAATCCAAACCTACAAGAGCTATGTAACCACCACTTCCGTTTCCTTCTGCTGTTAAGCATAGCCCTCCTACTCAGTATGCCATACTTTCTGGCCTGCAATATGACTGTTCTTTGATGATTCCTCATGAATGTGACATTATGAAAAGTAAGAATAGACTATGCAGAGTAAATAGAAGCTCAAATCTTTGTAGTGGTGATGCTTAGTATTTGGTTTTACATACTGTGCGATTCTTGCTCATGTTTTTTTTTTCATAAATCATGAGAATCATTCCAATATTTCATACCTTTCTTTAATTTTTAATATTTTGTGAACAATAGGACAGCATAATTTTAGCTCTCATCCTTATTACATGACTAGTTAGTTTAACTCTTTTTTTAGTGACAATTTATTTTTGTGCCACATCTTCAATATAAGTCATCACTGGCAATATTCTACTGTCTGCTTGCACTCAAAATGAAATTTTGTATTACCTTTGGTCACTTGCAATTCTGATTCTTTTGAGATCACAGATTCCTATGAGTCATAGCCATGCTTTTCCCAGAATAAATTAGCTAGATTTATTAGGGAAAATGGCAAAATGAATAGATAAAAGTATGAATTATAGAATATTTTAAAGAAGTTTTATTATACTTTCAAGTGTATACAGGAACTCAAAGTAGGCAAGGAAAGACACATGAGTATTGATCAAGATAAAGTAATATTTTAAAATTATATTTCTCAATGGTCTAATTGCTAGCTTATTTCCAACAGAAATTCTCTATCCTTAGAGGATTTCCCTTCATACATTCAAACTCATAGCCATACTAGCTTAGTATTCCCTAAATAGACATTGCCATGTTGGACCTCTTTCTGCAAATACTTGGAATACATCTCTAATCATCTTTACCTCCTAGAATCCCTAAATTCCTTCAAGCCTCCAAGCATATTGTATGTTCATAGACTCTATTGACCCTAGTTGTTAGGGCTAACTCCTTCTTAATACTATCTTTTGCTAGTAAATGTATTATTGCCTATATTATTTTTGTCTTTGTATACCTAACCCTGTAAAGTATGCTACACACAAAAAACACTTAATAAATGCATTATTGAACTGAATGAATTCAAACAAGTATAACAACTAATTGTCAAAGGATATTTCTTTTTTTTTTTAGGCAACTGGGGTTAAGTGACTTGCCCAGGGTCACACAGCTAGTAAGTGTCAAGTGTTTGGTCTGAGACCAGATTTGAACTCAGGACCTCCTGACTTCAGGGCTGGTACTCTATCCACTGTGCCACCTAGCTGCCCCCAAAGGATATTTCTAAAGTGCTCTGACAGTTCAATGTATAATCTTACTTGATTAATTTACATTATTTCTGAAATCTGCTAAATAAATAAATTCCAAATCTTCAGAGTCTAGCTTAATGAGTTTTTATTGTAATATTGTTTAGGGCATACCTATATAATATGCCAAGATGGTTTGGCATTTGGAGCTCTAGTTGTAGATAATAATGTGCATCAATCACTAATAGTATTTTTTTCAAATGAAAATTTCTAGGAGTTTATTAATATTATGAATTCTTCAGTTTTATCAATAAAATTTAGCTATCTTGATAATATTTTAAGATTTATTTTGTCTTTTTTCTTAGGTGGACTTTAACTGAAGGAATTGGTAGCTAACCTTTTCCCAAGAATAATGAAATGAAAATGATTCAGAATATCTTTCTGGGCCATGAATTTGATGGGTTCACCTGGCAAAAAAATTCCATCAGTGACACTTCAGTGGCTGTACTTCTCAGTCACAAACTCTGTAAAAGATAGGAGATGTTTTTCACCATTCCTCCCCAAGAGAGATGGCTGCTTCTTCAGCCAGTTTACAGAAAATTAACTTTCTCAGGTTGCCTGACCAGTAATGACAGTGCAAATCATTACAACTGTCAGCCAGACCAGATTTTTTCCCAGTGTTGTTAAAGGAGAAAACACTCTTAAGAAAACCTACCACAGGAGAAAAATTCCCTGAGTCAGCAACTGCAGCAAAGAGTTAAATTCTTTAAGAACAGGCAATTTTATAAAGACAAGTGATCTGCAAGTTTGTGGGAGTAACTTCTGTTTAAGGTAGCAGACGATTTCTTAAAATGTGCCTATGAAGAGACGCTTGTCAAAATGAAGTGAGTCTTGACAAGGATTTATCTCTCTTTCTATGAACTTATATTAATACTACTTACCATGGTGTCAAGTTGTCAAGGAAATGGCATCTTAAATAGAATGTAAAGTAAAGGGTGGGGAAGGGGAATCCTAAAACAAAAGGAGGGTAGGGTTCTAGCTCCACCAAAAATTGCAACTATCATCCTACTTATTCTTGACGTGAAGATGACCTTGGATTCTCAAAGGCTATGCCAGCATAGCACAAGCCCTGGAAGAACCTACCAAACTGTAAAAGATTCAAGGATAGTTCTAGGGTCAGATTATACATTTGTGATCCAAGGGCTGTATTTGGAGAAGGTCATAGGCAAGTTGGTCACAGGGTGATGTTTTTCCATCCTAACAATTCTCATAGACCATATTAGTTAATTCAACCAACATTTCTTAAACACCTACTAAGTGAAAAAACAAAAAAAAGATGTGATAGACAGAGAGTCAATTTAGAGGGAGAAAGATGGATTCAAGTCCTGCTTCTGAAACATATTTGATTTGGGTTGTAGACAATTCATCAAACCTCTCTGTACTGCATGGTGATTTGCAAATGGCAAATCAGGGTTGATCAGCATTAATGAAAGGAGTTTCCTTAGCAGAAATCACAGAGCTGGATAAAAAAAAAATAAACACGTATTGGCAAGGCATTGGTATCACAAAAACCAAAACGTAGTGATTCATACCCCAAAGGAGATTGTGATCTATTTGTACCCTTTTGAGAGTACAACTTATCAGACATAGGAAATTTTGAAGATACTGACAATTGTGAGGTATCTGAGTAGAACATTGAAGGAAAGCTTTCTAAGAATCAAAGATGAAAGGATACTATAATTAAAAAGAATAGCAGAATACAGGAAAAAGGAAATAGGATATAGAAAGACATAATGTTATTTCTATGGGTAACAGGTGTATCCAAGGGTTTGCTGAAGCCAGCTGGTACAGGCTCCTGAGAAACAATTGTTAAATTTTCATAGTTAAATTTTCATCAGAAATCAGTAAATGCTACAAATAAAGTTTAAATTATTGTTTCATAGATTGTCTAAACTTAATAAAGTGATGTATAAAATGTTAATAATACAGATTAAACTTAAAAGGGTGTCACCTGTACTTTTTTTTTTCTGCAGAGATATTGTTAAAAATTTACCAACACACTCCTGTATCTATACTGAAAAAATCCTGAATCTTTTAAGTAAAGTCCTACGTTTATCAGACTAGATCTTGGTTTTTAACACCAGCACTCTAAATTATTATCATTCACCCACAGTAGTTTGATGTATTCTACATCATCTTTGAATTTTAAAATAACAGCAAATGAATTTTATATTTCTTATTGTTACAACAATGGAATTATTTTTGTTTTGATTCATGGAACGCTTGCTCCTTCAGACATAACATAATTCTTTGTTTTACAGCTGTATAATGTACTCATCATGTAATATTATGCATTACAATGATCTGGTTTAAAATAAAATTCTCTACCAAATGGTAAGCTCCATACAGATGAGAATCATATCTTATCTAAATTCTGTCATTTCCTTAGCATGTATCAGAGTGTATACATAGTACATATTTGTTGAATTAATTAATGAATGAATAATCTACAATGAATATACTCCCCAACCATTTTCTACCATTTTTATGGTACCTGAAATTCTACAATAGGGAAGTATTTTTGCAATCTTGAGGCTTCTTGGACTCTATGGACAAGAGTACTCATTGGAGTACTCTTTTAGAATTTTATTACTCTTGGAAAGGAGGTAATAATAATAATAATACCCAGTATTTATACAACAAGTTAAGGCTTACAAAGTGCTTTATAAATATTATCTCATTTTATACTTATAACCTGGGAAGTTAGTGTTATAGTTATCCTCAATTAATCAAGCAATAATCTTTATTAAGTACCTATCATGTGTCAGGCAACATGCTAAAACTGAGGTAGTAAGTTGTTAAGTTATTTTCCCAGAGTTACCCAGCTAATTGCATGAGCAAGCTATGGAACAAAAAAATATATATATGATATATAATCAGACCTAAATAAAAGCCATTGGAGTATGAGAACTTCTGCAGTGATAAGCATGTTTCCCTTGGATCATTTGAGTGATTAAAATGATAAAAACTCCTTGGTGGCTCCTTTGACAGAGAATTCCCTGTATTCTTTACTCTATGATTTCATTGGTCTTAAATGAATGTGAAGTAGAAGAAAAATTCATCTAGTCTCTCCCACATTTATGAGGTTTAACACATTTGATATTCATAATTTTTCAAAGTATTATTTATGTTTATCTTTTGCTTTTTAGGAATAAATAGAGCCTTTTACTTTAGATAATAATATTTTGTGCATAATATTTTGAAAAATACTTCTTGAAATACTATCGACTCTTCTGTGAAAGAAGAGGGTATTGCTGTCTTTAAGGAATTTGATTAATCAATGACTGACTGTTTTAGACAAGTGGTTGGTGTGCATCTTTATTAACATGTAATCTCTATTCTGTTCATCCCATAGTAAATGTTTAACTTTCTCTTTAATATCAAATGATATCTTACATGTCCCTACCAAAAAATACAACAACAAAAACAAATGAACCAAAAAAAGCATATGCATTATGTAATGATGATTTATAAATAATTTATTTTCTTATTTCCCTCCATATTACTGCATTGAAAGAGATATGAAGTCCTGGAAAATAACACAGGAATATGATTTTTGTTCCCCTTATTTTACTCTTTTTTCAATTTATTTAATGTCCCCCTTTCCAAAAAAAAAGAAGCAGTATTATTTTTCCCAACATGTTTAGTCTCTATGTAGACTGGAGAGTAACAAAAATGCCAAGGATTCTAGAAATCATGTTATCTGAAGAACAGCTAGGAGAAAGGGAGGAATTATTTTTCTCTTGCTAAGTGGTAGATTTCGTTTTATTTTTCTTATTTAATATATTTTATTTTCCCCAATTACATGTTAAAACAATTATTAATACATTTTTAAAGTATTAAAGTTGTTTTTTTAAAGTTTTGAGTTCCAAATTCTATCCCTTCCTCCCTCCTTCCCATATTCCCTCCTTGAGATGATAAGCAATCAGATATAGGTTATACATGTAGAAATAGGAATTTTTAACCTAAAGACTTAACAGAGGTATGATAGCCATATTTTAATATTTGAAGGGAGTAGGCAAGTCTGTGCTGCTTTAGTAGACAGGACTAACACCAATGGATGTTAGTTATAGGATAGGAGATTTAGGATTAAAATAAGGATGAACTTTTTAATAAATAGTGTTGTTAGAGGGACTTCTGGGAGCCAAGATGGCAGAGTAAGCAGTGAATTGCTCTCACTCTCCCTTTTTGACCTCTAAAAATAGCAGAAAATTGTACCCCAGGAAAAATCCTGGAACAGCAGAGATAGTGGGAAGACAGGGAGAAGCAGTCTCCACCTCAGCAAACCAGTGGGAGATCCTGAGCCCCAGGGTGGTGGAGCAGGCAAATACCAACACTAAGACATGCTTTAGCATAGCCAGGGAATAGGCAGACTTCAGCTTGGAGAACCACCATGTGTGCTGGCATTATTCTCTATGATCACGTTCTTTTCTGCTTTTTGCTCATTTTTTTTGCCTATTCCCTGGCTTTTAAAGTTTAGCTCTCTTGCTATAGCACAGGGGCCACTATCCCAAGCTTCTTGTCCTGGAGGCCAGGGGTCTGGTCACTAGCTTTGTGTGCTGGGGCTTCAGGTGGTGGCAGCTAGAGGCTGTAGGGGTCTGGCAACTTACTTGGTGCTAAGCTGGGATCTTAGTGGTAGTTTCTGATGTGCACTGAGGCCAGGTAGGGTTTTTTCCCTGCATGTTCCCAGGGCTACACTGAAGCATGTAGAAATCTGACCCTTGGAGGTTGCCTGTTTACCCAGGATTGTGCTAAACCACCTGAAATCTCACTGGAGTCCCTGCCTGTATTTTGCCATCTTGGCTTTGCCTCTAAGAACTTACCACTTAATTAATGAGGGTGTGGGATAGGTTCCAGAATAATTAGAAGAACTATATGTAACATATATATATATTTTTTTCATTTGAACCTTGTGAGGATGTTACAAATCACAACTGATGAAAATTTAGAACATCCATGAAGATTTTCAGATTAAAAAGTCATAGACTACCTTTATAAAAATTTCCTTAGGCTGAAAATGAGGACACTCTAAAAGGAATCAGGTCAAGTTAATGCATTTCAAATGCATTCAAACCTTTGAATATGACATTCAAAGATACAGTTGACAGCTTTGCCTACAGTACATATTTTTCTTTTTGAGAATTCCTGAATGAATAAAGAAAAATAGAATAAGAAACATTCCTCTAATAAATATCTAAACCATATACCCTTGGGAATAACTCAGGTATTTTAAAAATCTATGCTATTTCCCTCAAGTCAGTGAAATTTAGAAAATTACTGCAATAAGTCATCAATAAAATCCATATTTATTGCATATCCAGCCTGTGTAAAACACCATTACTGTTGCCATGGAAAATGAAAAGAAAGCTCTCCCTTGCCCCTAGGAGTTGGCAATGTAATTGGGGATGCAAGACAAAAGCACACACAAACATAATGAATAATATAAGGAAATATGTGAAGTGAATGAGATATCATGACGGACAAAAGTGATCAGAAAAATTTTTAGTGACAAGATAGGATTTAATTATGGGCCTGTTGAATAGTGGCAAGATGGGAAGAGAAAAGAGAGAGATCTTATATTCTATGTAAGAAGAATAGCATGCAAAAAGGTTAAAAATGGATAGTTAAAAGAGGATAGTAAATAATAATAGCATAGTTGGAAGGGAGCATTTGTGAAGAGATATAGTTATGGATAAAATGGAAAATGCAGATCAGAAGCAACTCAAGGACCAACTAATCAATCAACAGTAAATATAGCATTTATAAAGTACTGTGTTAAGTTACACACACACACACACACACACACACACACACACACTCAAAATGGAAAAGTTTCTAACCTCCAGGAGAAAACAGTCTAATAAGGGAGATAGAATGTGCACATACAACAACAACAAAAAAATGAATTCAAGGTAGTTGAGGGTACTAGTAACTTGGGAATCAGACAAGTGTTCAAAGAGATCATGGTGCTTGAGATGTATTTTGAAGGAATCCAGAGATTCTAAGAGATGGAGGGTAGGATCATGAACAATTCAGAGAAGGGGAAAAAGTCTATCCAAAAGCACAGAAAAAGGAAGTAAAATGTCATATGTGAGGTTCAGGAATAGCCCAGGGTAATGCCATTCTCTCAATCTTCCTGGCTTGTGACTTTAGAATCATCTTTAAAGCTTCTGTCTGTTAACCTACAGAACTAATCAGTTCCGCACATTCAAACCCTCCTCCCTGCTTCCCTGGCAACTACCCTAGTGTAGCCATATCCCTAAACCCTAGACATCAAACATGGGGCACAGTCTGTAGACAACATTCTGAAATGCTGCTGAACCAGATTAAAATGTAGTTGGGAAAATTTAACAAAATAAATGAAAGTACAATAGAACATAGATAAGGTTAATATGGGATTTTCTGGGTCAATATGCAGCCCTTATTTATGGTTTAGTGTATCCATTTCAATTTGAGTTTGATATCACTTGCTAGACTATTGTAACATATAGACCACCATATTCTCATAAATGTATTTTTTCAGCTTTCAATCTCTTCTTTCTCCAATCCATGGTTCACAACACTAGTAAGATATTTTCCCAATGCACTAGTATTTTCATGTCACTCCTGTTTAAATGTCTTCAGTGTCTCCCATTGCCTAATAAATGAAATATAAACTACTGATCCTGGCATTTGAGGCTCTCTACATTACAGTTTCAACAATCCTGGCCAACAGTTGGTGTAGTGGTTAGAGTGCCGTACCTGGGGTCAGGAAGACCTCAAATCAAAACTCAGACTCTAGCCGGGTGAGGTTGGTTAATTCACTTGAATTCTTTCTGCCATTTCCTCAGCTGTAGAATGGGGACAATAATAGCACCTCTCCCCCAGATTTGTAATAAAGATAAATTTAAACAATATTAGTAAAGTGCTTTGCAAATGTTAAAATACTACATATAATTTCTAGCTAGCCTCCTCATACTGCTACTTTCATTCTATACTCCAGACACACAGAACTATTCTCCATCTCCCATTATCATTTTGCCCGTTCCTGTCTCTATATGTCATTCCTATCTTTTGAACAAATTTCCTCCTCTCTGGTCTCCACTTGTTGGAGTTCTTTCATTTTTTTCAAGGTTGAGCTCAGATACCATCTCCTGCATTAAACCTTCCCTGAACACCACTCCCTGAACCACAATCTCAAATAAAAGTTGTTGTTCAGTCATTCCCTACTCTTTGTGATCCCATGGACTATACAGTCCTTGGGGTTTTATTGGACAAAGAAACTGGAGTTGTTGTTTCCTTGCCCAGTAGATTGAGGCAAACAGAGGTTAAATGACTTTCCCAGGGTCACACAGCTAGTAAGTGTCTGAGTCCAGATTTGAAGTCAGGTCTTCCTGACTCCAGGCCCAGTGCTCTCTCCACCAAGCCATCTAGCTGACCTCAATTTCAAGTTCTCTCTCTCATGAAATTTTTCATGGATCTTTCTGAACTTAATTTACTCTTCCTTAATTAATAATTAAGAATAAGCAGCCTTCCCCCATTATATTGAGTTCCATGAGAGAACTATTTTATCTATCTTTTGATCCTTAACCAGCAAGTCAGTCAACTAGCACTGTTTTAAGTGTTTACTATATGCCAGGCACTGTACTGGCTCTGAGGATACAAAAGGTGCTTTGTGTGTAGTAAATATTTAATTGATGTTTTTTAATTAAATTGTGCTTATCCTGTAGTTAAGTTGGGTCACTTCCTTCAAGTTTGAGGTCTAGTAGCTGGAGATGCTCCAAAAACTTGAGTCAGGGGATATCTGGTTTCAGAGTCAGCATGTGGCACATACATAGATAGAGAAAACTGTCAACTGGACCAAACCAGTTTCTAATCTTTGGGTGGCTGGAGCAGAACAGAGCAGGCTAGAGACAGGAGAGTCAGGAATCAAACAGAAATTTAATTTCAAAGTGAGGGAAATGACTTGCCAGCAAGGAGGCAAATTAGATGCTTATGCCAGGGCCCCGCCCCAATGGGAGGACTCATTTTAGTGTGGCTGAACATTGATTTATATATTTGTGGCTAGACAAAGAGCCAAACAGTGTAGTGCAGCAACAGGGAGGAAGAACAGAAACTATGAGGCAAGGTCATCTAGTGACAAAAGGTCTGTTCATAGCAGGGCTTCAAGTCTGGGCCTGTTGGTGATTGTTCAAGCTCAGGGATTATCAGGTCCAGAAAGTGAGCGCAAAGGATTGTTGTTATGCCAAGCTCAGGGCACAGCTTGCTTGCTGGGCCTTAGTTATGGAAAAATGGACCTCTCCTAATATCTTGACATTTCCCTCTTTTGGCCAAAGGCAAGTTGTCTGAAAGAACCCCTACCTTTCTGGCCAATAAAGGAGAGACAAGTATAAACCAAGATACCATGAGAGCCCAGGTGGTCCAGGGTGAGATGTTGCCGAGGGGGTTAGTTCCTTGAGGAGACCTATCAGGAAAGTATATTCCAGGTATCATTGCTAGCCATTGTTTACTTACAAGCAAAAAAGAGAGGGGGGCCAAGAATGTAGAGGGAGAAACTGCTAACACACACCTGAATCAGGGCCTTGGTGTTTGGGTACATAACAAAAGGGAAGAGGAGATAGTATTATACTAAGCTTTCATCATGAATCTTAGAACAACTGTCTCATCTGGATGTTGACTGCTTCTGGGTCCATACTAGATGAACCTTGAGGTCCCTAGAGAGTTCTTCTATTCACTCAGGAGCAGGGGATTTCTTCAGATGATCCAGGAGTACACATTCACAAGTTTGACAGCTGTGGGAACAGTCAAAAGGATCTCATAGGGGCTCTTAGAAGACAAAAGGGTTGACAATTGTGAGAAAACTAGTATCAATCTTCAGATCTGAGTTTCTGATCAGTATAACTAACATAAGCCCTTGGTTAATGATACCTAGAGGTCCATTCATAGGCTCCCTCACTTAAATCGAATTCACTTGCAAGTCATGACATCACCTTCCTGATGTCATGGTCCTCTTCGAGAATGAAGATCAAACAACAACTCTCTGCCATGCCAATCTGTGATCCAACTATACTAACCTATTTGCAGTTTCTCAGACTCAACCCTCTATCTCCTTTCTCAGTACCTTTCACTAGTTGCTCCCATGTCTACACTGCTCTGCCTCTCACCTCTGCCTCTTAGTTTTGCTGGCTCCCTTCAAGACTCAAATAAAATCCTACCTTCTTCAGGAAGCCTTCATATTGCTTCCCACTTCCTAGCTTCACCACCCTATGGTCTGCTGATTTCAAATTACTGTCTTCTACTCTGTTTGTATTGTGTATGCTACTAGCTATTTATAGATTGCATCCATTAGAATATATACTCTTTGAGGGCAAGAATGGGACTGTCCTTATCTTTCTTTGTAGTTCCAGGGGCTAGACAGTGCTTAACACACAATAAACATTTAATGAAAGTTTGTTTATTGACTGTCTAGATTACTTCTCTGGAAATGTCAAGTCTGGGTCATCTAGAGATTCTGAGCTTTTGAGAACATCTGGAAGCCCTACTGAACAGGCTAGGCATGTGTCGGGGGAAAGAGACTGAAAGTAAAATGAGGTGGGTAAAGTGTGCTGACTTGAAGCTGTGGGGGTTGCTGACAATCATAGAAAAGGAGGAAAACTGTCTTCTGGAAGTCAAGAAGCCTGGAAAGCAATAAGCTCCATTGCTAAAAAACCAAATGCTCTCTGTTTTTTTTCTGTGCTTTCTTAGGAGCCAGAGGAGACTTGAAGGAGATGAGTCTTGTTTTACACCATCACTTCCAAGGTTCTAAATCTGAAGGGCATTTGTTTTTTCCTCTTCCTTAGTGAGTTAAAACAGAAGATGTGCTCCCCTCTCACTCTCCCAATGCCCTTTCATACACTTGACAAATTCACATCCTTCTCCTTTATAAGTGAAATAAACCCAGTTTCTTTATCCTTTCCTCACAGGAGTGATTTCCCAGTCTCTCAGTCAGTCATTTTTGTTGCTTTTCTCTGGAACTCCTCCAACTTGCCCATATAATGCTCTAGTGATGGGGCCTAAAACTGAACATAGTACTCTAATAAAACACTCACTGGTGCTGAGGCGAGAGGGATGATCACTTCACAGCTCCTATTTGCTTTAAACTTCCCAGTACTTAGTTTGCTTTTGCAGACACAGATCTTCACTGCTGACTCATGCTGAATTTGAGTTGACTTTGACTATACAAAACCAATACTGTCCCAGCTTGACTTTCATGTAGTTTGTTTCTTTTAACAAAATAAGTCAAATCACAGCTGCCAAGTGTCACCATCTGCCAATAAAGACTTTCTTCACTGCAGGCTGCTATGATATAAATGTGAGACCTGAAACATTAAAAAAAATGGCAATGGGGTGAGTGACACTATTGAGGGGTCTTGTATTTCATTCCATTTCTCTCTTTTTTTTTCTGTCTTCTTTCCCCATTCTCTCTAGTTTATCTCTTCTCCAGCATTTCCTGAACAACTTAAGGGTCCTTGTTGATGGATGTCTGGTATAGTGGATAGAGGGTTAGATTTGGAGTCAGGAAATGTTAGTTTCAAATCACACCCCTGATACTAATTTTCTGGGAGACCTCATGCAACTCTCCAATCCAGTTTTCCACATCTTTAAAATGGAGGTAATAATACCTGTACTATCCACCTCATTGATTTGTTGTGAGGTATGAATGCGATATTATACACAAAGTGCTATATACATGTCAGTTGTTATCATTCAGTATAGTCACAAACCTTTGTATATTACAAGCAAGTAGGATGTCTGATTTGATCAGAATGGAGAACACCCAGGAAATAATCCCGAAGAAGTTGACTGAAGCTCTTTAGTGATTGAGGAGCTTAAGTGATTTACCCAAGGTAACAAGCATACTAAACTTCAGAAGACTAATTCAAACTCAAGTCCTTCTGACTTTAAGCAGAACTTTCTATCTACTCTGCCTTGCACCTCTATAGCTATATAGTACTTTTCCTTAATGTTAGGCATTTTATTTGTATAAATTTAGGAGGGACAACAATCAGAGCAATGATTATTTGAAAGGAAATGTAATCTTCCCCATCATATTCTGAGACTTATTATTTGTGACCTTGAGCAAGTTACATAACCCTACTGGGTGTCAGTTTCCTCATCTATAAAATTAGAGGTTTAACTAGATGGTTTCTGAATGTGCTTTACATTTATGAATTTATAGACTGTATAGCAAATTTAATACATTAGATTTCTTATTTATTTAACTGTGATTCAACTTGAAGTTGAAGGGAACTTTGGAGACTGTCTAGTCTGATTCCTCATTTTAGAGATTAGGAAACTTGCAGAAAATTAACTGAATTAAACAACATGCCTGAAGTCATACAAAGAGGAAATTGTAGAGCAGTAATTAAAACTCATATCTTCTGACTTTAAATCTGATGTTCTCTTAACTGTAACATATTACATACATCTGACCTACAGAGAAATACCAAAGTCAGATTATAATTTTATTCAAGTTCATTCTTAGTTTAACTGATAAAAATGCTTTTGCACTAGTCATTAATTACTTATGTAATTGACAGGATGAATAAATAGGCATCTTTTAAAATATGTTGATTTATTCAGTTGACTGTACAGTACATATAAATTTTCAAGATTAGATTACCTTTCAAATAAACATTGTCATGATTATTTTAACTTCATTTAAAAAATGATACATTTTCATTTGATAGGTAACGTGGTGTAGTAAATAGAGAACAGATCCCAAAGTCAGGTTCAAGTGTTGTCTCTAACACATATTAGTTTGTGAACTCCTTGATCAATTATTTCTGTATTATTTTTCATCAGTTACAGGCTGAGATTTAAACATTTGTGTGAATTCTACTAAAAGGTTTTTTACTTTGTGGAGAATGTTACATGTATCTTTTCTTTTCATATTTTTGTGAAATAGTTTTTTTTTTAATAAAGCAATAAAGGAAATATAAATTCTTCCCCAGTGAGGATGATATTTGCTTGCTGATTGAAGGTTTATTTTTTTGTTGTTGTTTTTTATGACTGATGATTCTGTGATAAAATCATTATACTTGTAGGAGTTCTAGTAATCAGCATTTATGGAGATAGGTAGAACTGCTAAAAGGACTACCTCCTTATTCATTACCAATGTCATTTATTATGTTCATATTTAATGATTTTCATCATGTTATCTCAAATTAAATAACAAAGGAAAAGGGCTTTGAAAACAAGGCTCTACAAATGCTATCAATTATTACTATAAATTTTAATGCATATTGTTAAATTCGAAAATGTTTTCTCTTAGTATAGACCAATCAAAGCTTTAAGAGGACTCCCATTATATGAGAATGATGAAGGAATAACAATGAATTTACAGGCAACATTTTGAATGAAATGAAAACAAAGATAAAACTGTTGGTCTAAGCAAATTTTCTAAATATTGTAGAAGTTTTAAACATTGATGACATAATTGTGACTACTATTTATAAAAGTATACATGTAAAAATGCAATTCCCTTAACCCTATTGTTGCTATGACTTTTTTTTCTAAAAAAAAAAAGATTGGTGGGGGAAAATAGTAATGTTTTGCTTCCACCTACACCTTACATATTTTGTATGTACATTTTTTTTGCATTTGTCTTTCATTAGAATGTGAACTGTTTGAAGGCAGAAACCATGTTATTGCCTTTCTTTGTATCCTTAGCACTTAGCACAGTACCAGGCACATAGCAAGCAATTAATAAAAGCTTATTGACTGACCAAGGGACTGTTTCCCAAGTAAGCAGTAATAATAAAATCCATTGCACTTAATAAATTGTCACTGTGCACTTGCATCATCCAAGATAGACTCCTCTGGGGGAAAATTAATACTTCACCTATGTTATCTTGTTTATTGGTAGCTTAGCACTATAAAATTCAGTCCAAATCCATTCAACAAACATTTATTAAGTAGCTATTCTATTTAAAGTGCTTATACTAGGTGCTGAGGGACAAAATTCAAAGAAAAAATAATATGTTCTCTGTACACATCTTTTAAAGGTCTAAGATACTGCATCATCTAGTTGTTTTGTTTTGCTTTTTTTAAGTGCTGGATTTGGAGTGAGGAGACCAAGGCTTAATTCCTTGCTCTAGTGCTTATTGTCTTATTTATCAGAGTTCTGTGGTCTTAGAAAATTGTTTCATTTTGTATTATTGTGAACATTATGAAATTTTTTTCTTCTGGTTTTGTTCATTATACTCTGTTAGCAGTTCTAACAAATCTCAGATTTCTCTCAATCTGTATTTTTCATCATTTGTTATGGTATAATAATATTCTATTACATTCACATGCCACAATTTCTTCAGCCATTTTAAAATTGATGTCTTGTGTCATGACTTTCTTTAGGTAGTTATTTCTTTTAAATAATGTGGCAAATATTTAAAGGTGTGGCAGAAATATGAGAGGCAGTTTGCCACAGTGAAAGGAGCATTAGATTTAGAAATCAGGCCTGGTTTTAAATCCCAGCTGTGTTATGTAGTCTTGTATGATTATGAGCAGGTAACTTGGCCTCTCTGAGGCTCAGTTATCTCATCTGGAAAATCTCATGGAAGAATTAACCCTCAATGTGTATTCTATTTCCAGTGTTATGGTTAGTATTACAATCACTTAGTAATAGATCTGTCCTTGGTTCATTTCATTGATGGCTACTTCAGGAATTGAGTGAAAATCTGAGGAACTCAGTACAAAAGCAACATAATATATTTAATAAATCACAGAGAATATTGTGACAATTTCAATTAGCCTACATCCTGAATGTTGATTTTTAAGCAAAATGTAAGTTATGTGTTCTTTTAGAGCAGAGGAATTTTTTTGTTTTTAACCAAAAATAAATTTTAAAGTGTTTATTATTAGAAATATTTTTGAAAATGTGACCTACCAGCACTAACAGTTCATTCTGCCTTTTCTTTACAACATGCATATACATTTTCAGATAACATTCAGGTATTCTATTATATATGACTTATTATGAAGCCACATATTATCATATTAGAATTAGAGGCTCCCAAAGTAGGTTATACCACCTCTGGGGGGGCGTGTTGGAATGATGTCTGAGGGGGAAATGGGCAGTAGTAGCCTCAGGTACAACTGGGGGGCATTGAATAAAAATAAAGGGGTGGTGGAAAACATAACAAGAGAAGAAAATTTTGAAAAGCCATTTGTACATGCTTCATGTGTTGCTTAACAGAGATAAAGTCATAGTGATTACTTTATTTTCCAAATAAACACACAAAATTCAAGTTATAACTGATCAGTGGTCAAGTCCACCAACAGATCTTAACAAGCAAATGTTCACAGGTGAGCATATTGGAGCATTGTTGGGAAGTCCAGCATGCACTGGCAGGAATATATGCATGTAATGATTTGTTTACAATGCAATACTATATGGTTACATGATGCAATATTGAATCATCAAAATTTCAATTCAGGAAAAAACCCACAAATTTACAATAAGTTATTAAATTTAAGATGTGTCATTTTAAAAATGTATTTCATATTTTTAAATGATGCAAATTTAAAAAAAAAACATTAAAGGATTAAAAAAAGTAGGTTTCCAGGTAGGCACTAAGTAATTTTTTTAAAAGGGGGCAGTAGGGCATATAAGTTTGGGAACCTCTGTATTAGATGTATAACATCTTATCTTTCTTACTGTTGTGAGCAGTAAGATGAAAAAAGGTTATTTGAGTGAAAACTCAAAAAAAATTCATTTAATTCACACTGATGAAAACTTTGTAGAATATATCACCTCAGATTAAGTTTGTGAGTGGTACATGATTCATTCCAGGCCCTTTCAGAAACAAATTGTGCCTAAAATCCACCTCTATTTTTAATCCTGTTGTCAAAAATCATCTGATCTGTTCTTGAAGGATTAACTGTGGGTGTGGATATAAATGAAATCTTACTAATTTAAAAATCAGCCAGTCCAGTGTCTTGAATTTATAGATGGAAAAACAGGCACAAAAGGGTTAAAGAACTTTCCAGAGGTCACATGGATATGTTGTTTTGAAATAGAATACAAAATTGGGTCTTATAGCACCCGATTTTCACAACACTATCCTCCTCATTGGGACCAGAAATTCTGGACCTATCCAGAAATTCTTGAGTAATTTTTCCTTTAAAAGCTAAAGTCTCTCCTTACTCTTTGGAGTGTATATACTCGAAGGTGCTGTTAAGTCAAAAAAGATACTTATGGTTATAAAGTTGTCATACAATTCTGTCCATAATAAATTCATGAATAAAATATATGTGCACACTAACAAAAGAGAGACATTACAACGTACATATGTGTCTTAATTTGGTGAGATCCACTCTAGGGTTTCTTTATCCAATTGCAACTTTAATGATGTACATTTGTCATCTTCCTTACCTTGGTAGGTCCCAATGTGCTTTTGCCAGGTAGTATTCATTGGGGACACTGCAATGAGAAGAGAATCAGCTGTTCTTTGAGTCTGTGCAAGGGAGATTATAGAAATTTCTGCTTAGATTTGTAACTACATAGACCAGGGCAGGAAGTGTTAATTGTACCCCATATTTTCTTATAAACCTTTAATTTTCAAAGTATACATTGCTCCTATTGACGTCCTGATAGGAACAACATCATTCTCTATCTTCAGGGATTCACCAACTTCTATGAATTTTTTACCTCCAATAAATTATTCAATGTTTCCATCCCATAACTCCTGGAGACGAAAATACAAAAATAAATCATCCCTGCCTTCAAGAAGCTTACACTCCAGTGGGGGAGACAACATACAAATACTATGATCCTTCCACAAGACAAAGAGAAAATGGAAAGTAATCTCAGAGAGGAAGATTATAATAGCTAGGGGGACCTGGAAGGGACCCTAACAGAAATGGAATTTGAGTTGAGTCTTGAAGGAAGCCAGAAATATCAAGTGACAGAAGTAAAAAAGGGAGGACATTCTAAACATATTTTATGATGTTTCTCACTTCTAGATAAATCAACTAGACTTTAATTGCATTTTTAAAATGACAAAACTGAAGCCAAGGATAGCGCAAAGTCATTAAGGTAGTGTGGATCAGAGACAGAATCTGAGACAGGTCTTCTGACTTCAGAGTAAGGGCTTTTTCTACTCTTAGATATCTGTGTGTTTGTGAATTTAAGGAGAATAGTAAAGTTCTATCATGCCTTTAAATCTGTAACACCTCAGAAGAGAAGGGACCGAATTTAGAAAATGATTAGTGTTCAAATTTCCCTTCATCAAAAGATTTAATCTTTATCATGCTACATTAAAATGGTAAATGTGAGATGGGTTGATTGGCAGGATACAGTGACTAACAGTCTGGCATATTTTTACCATGTCTTAGACTAGCCCCCCAACCCTTTTCCATTTGGTCAATAGAGAGTATTGTTGAATTGAAAAAATACACGTATCATACACACATACACACATGCACACATACACATACACATGCACATACACATACACATACACATACACATGCACATACTGCAGAATTCCTTGAAAAAAAGCTATTTAATGAATAGCAGGACTCTTTAATGAGTAACACATGGATGTGCAGGAGAAATTCCTAGAGCAATATGAACATGTAAGTCCATTTATTATTGAAATTAAAAATTTTTAAATAACCCTAGAGAGACACATATGCATTTATACAAAGAATGTCACTTTTTTTTTTGGTTGTTGTTGTTATTAAAAGCCAGTGACAAATGTAGAAATTCTCACTTATGATGGAGGTTTGGGGATATTCAGGAATAGAAAGGAAAGGAAGTCTAAGAGAGATGAGAACTGATGCCAAGGAGAGGAAATGATGTAGTGAGGCTTATGCCCCAAGCAGCCACCTGGTTTACTTATTGATTCTCAAAGAAAGAAAAGAAGACAAATGTATACACCTGGCCAGATATTCAGGACAAAAAAGGAAAAAGCAATCAGAGTTGTAGTTGGCACTGGAAAGCAAAACGGGAAAGTGACTACTGAATTTGCCTTATATATCCCACAATGTTTTTAATTCCATTAAGCTTAGGTATTTGTGAGGCAATTCCATTCAGAATCAATTCAACTGATATTTATTGTGCAATTATGCAGCTAGCATGTGCAAATGAAACAGTTCCTGCCCTGAAGGAGCTTGCATTTCTAGAGTGAAGAATGTGCTCTTTTGTGATGTGATGCTCTTTTGCATTATTATGCATTTATTGGACCTCCTTTCCACTTAACCTGTTACAACATTGACTTGCTTTTCCTTAATGGACTTGTTTATATAAGGGACTGTTCATTGCTTTATTGGTTTGCAAATCTTTCAAATTTAACTGTTTAATATCTAACATTATATTATAATCATTTTGTATTTTTTATTGCTAAAAGTAAAAGAAACAGTTTTTAAAGAGGCAAAAAAATAGATAATCTATGTACATAAATAAGCAAATACTTGAGGGGAGACTAAACATGAACTGATGAGGAAATCAGGAAAGATTTGATAAAGAATGCTGTAACTGAGCTGAGCATTTTAAGGACAAGAATGGAGGAGTAGAGTTTAGGAGATAGCATAGTCAAGTTTGTATGTAAAATGCATGAAGTAGAATAATATGTAATAAGTCTGGAAATGAATTTCGGTGCCAAATTGTGAAGGATTTTGAATGTCAGGATAAATAGTTTGTATTTTATCCTGAAGACTATGGAGAATTACTAGAGATTTTTAAGCAAGAAGGCCACATGGTCAAACGTCAGAGATCTTGTGGTCAAACCTCGGAGAGATCAGAAATATTATTTTAGTAGCTATGGTGAAGTTAAATTGAAGATAGGAGAGAATGGAAGTAGGAAGGTTAATTAGAAGGCATTACAAGAGTCCAGGCAAGAAGTTATAGTACTTAAAATGAAGGTAATAAGTGTGTGAATGGAGAGAAGGGGACAGGTATGACAGATGTTGTAGAGATAGAAATGACCTGACTTGGCAAATTATTAACTATGAGAATGTAGAAGAATGAATGTTTAAGGATAACTCTAAATTCCTGAACCTGGGCTGTAGAAGAAAAAACATTAATTCTTTTCCCCAAAGGCAGGTAAGATTTTGAAGAAACTTAGGGCACAATTCCTCCCCTGCCACATAAAATAAACCTTATAAAAAGCACACCAAAATTCCAAATATACACCAATGACAAGAAGGGGAAAAATAAAAGAACCCACCATAAAGAGAAAACAGGTAATAAGCAGGAAGAATGAAGTATGGATAAGATACCTGATTGCAAAGGCTTCTCAGTGTTTTCCTTCCGTAGTGTCCCAGGGCATAAGTGTCAAACACACAACCAGCAGTGATTCCAAGTGCTGCCCAAACCAGATTAAAATAAAATTGGAAAATATTTAATGAAATAAATAAAAAATAGAAAATATGCAACTTTATTGTGTGGTTTTGTAAGTAGCCAGCAGAGATAGTTATGTATAAATTAGCACCCACTCCACCACACACCCCCCCCCCAACCATTTCTATTTGAGTTTGACACAAATGTCTTAAGGCCTTCTTCCTCAAACTCTTTCTAGCTCTCTGGGATTAGCCTTCATACTAGAGAAAGTCAGACTCAGAGAAAAGGATTAAGCCTTGAAGAGTAGGACTTGTAAATATGACAAAAAGGTTATGTTGTTTTTTGGAGTCTGAAGCAGTACTCCAGTTGGTCAATTATTCAATAAGCATTTATTAAGCACTTACATTGTGCCAAGCATTGAACTAAGTGTTGGGGACATAACATATGGCAGAAGCACCATCCCTCTTCTCAAGGAGCTCACAGAATCTAATGGGGATAGCAACATTCAAATCTTGAGGATAAAAAATATAAAGATATAGATACACCCATATAAATATACTTCTATACACATAAGTATATTATATTTATATTATATACTTACATGTGTGTGAATGTATGTATATGCAAATATAAGATAATGTCAGAGGGAAGATACCAGCATTGTGGGACAATTAAGGAAAGGCCTCTTACAGAAGGTAGGATTTGAGCTGAATAGTTTAAGGAAGCCAGAGGATCCAAGAAGTGGAGGTAAGAAGAGAGAGCATTCTAGGAATGGAGGACAGCTTGGGAAGAGAAAAATTTTCCTATTTAACAAAACAGCAAAAAGACCAGTATTGTTGGATCACAGCATATATGGAAGAGAAGACTATATGTAACAAGACAAGAAAAGGAGGAAAGGGCCAAAATGTAAAAGGCTTTACATTTGAAATAGAGAATTTCATATTTGATCCTGGAAATAATGGAGCAACTAGAGTTTATTAAGAAGAGAAGTGACACTGCCATTTCAACATTCTCTGATGGTCAATGATCTCACTCAACTCTGGTGAACTAAGAGAAAAGGAAACAGGGAGAAGTATTTGGAGAGGGACACAACAAAGTGGAGGGTACAAAAAGGAAAGAAATGGTTTTTTAAAAAACACTTTTAGAAGATTGTAGTCACTGATCAAGAGAGGTAAAAGCTGACAGAAGAGAAATTAAAAATCAAGGAAAAGAGTTTTCTCAATGCAAAAAGTACTTTAAAACAATTCTCTATGGTAAGTGAAAGTGTTACAATTTTTTTCAAGGACTTCCCGCAATAACAATGGAAAACCTCCAAGAATATCCAGGATGGTTCAAATAAGGAAAAAAAAAAGAATGAAATGAAAATATCAAAGACACAGGGACACAAATTGTGACTTTTAATTTAAAAAAATTAACAAGATCATAGATAACTTACAACAAATGATAGAAATATTCTCCAATGCAGAACATTCTCTAAATAACGGAATTACAGGATTACAATGCAAAGCAGGAGGAAAATTAATTAAACAAAATCATAAGACAAGAAGATTGAAAGAATATATGAGAGCATGACACAAAAATGCTGAACTCAAATATAGAATATAAAGGAAGTGACACAAGGATTATACTTCTGTAAAAAATAACATGAAAAAGGAAACCTGAATGCCATACTTAAAGAAATCATACAGGAAAAGTACAAAGAAATATTTGAAGCAGAAGGCAAAGTACATATCAAGAAGAAAACAACAGAAATATTAAGTTTAAGTATCCAAGAATCATCAGAGTCAAACTTCAGAATTACTACATCAAATAACAAATTTTGTAGGGAGCAAGGAGAAAAAAATTTCATATCCAAAGGACAGTCAAAAAGAATACCTCAGAGTTGTTCTTGTTTATATAAAATCAATGAGAAATTTCGGCTCGGATTAGTATGAAAAACAAAGGCAATGAATTGTCACTTCAAAATTACATATCCTGCAAAAATAAGCCTAAGCATGAAAGAAAACATTCAGACGCCCAGCAAAAAAGGAAGCAGTTGAATCTTTCTTTGAAAGAACCAGAAGTGAATATTCAATAAGCAACTGAACAAAAAAAAAGAGGAAAAAAGTCATTATTTTCAGATAGCAATGAAATGTTAAGAAATGAAATTTTGTTTTCATATGACTAGGGCTAGATAAAAATACAAATGTGATTTGGTGAGTCTTCTGGTTTGTTCTTTTTTTTTCATTTTTTAAAAAATAATAATGATTAAAAAAAAACCTTTGAACATTGAGAGACATTAAGAAATTTAAAAGTGGGACAGGTAGGTGTCACAGTGAATATAGCACTAGCCCTGAGGTCAGGAGGAGCTGAATTCAAATCCAACCTCAGACCAAACACTTGACACTTATTAGCTGTTTGACCCTGGGCAAGTCACTTAACCCCAATTGCCTAAAAAAGAAAAAAGAAAAAGAAATTTAAAAGTATCATTGAGCTATAGAATATAAGAAAATATAAAAATGTAAGAAAATTAGAGGGGAGATAAGAGGAAGAATAGAATTAATATTTCAGGGGCAAAATAATCTCATTCCTTCATTAGTGAATCAATATCACCTGTGGTGAGATAATACTAAAGGATTCCCCTCATTCAGTGGGGAGAGGAGAAGGCAGAAAAGGGGTGGCTCAGGGAAAAAAAAAACTTTTCAACATTTAAGAAGAAAGGTAGATGAAAAGTATTAATTTTTTTCCCCTGCCTTTGGGATGCCAGAAAGTAAGGATAGACTTTTGGGAAGGGGGGGGCAGGTCTCAGAGGGAAAAGTTGGAGTCTGTTGTCTGTTATACCAAAATAGGGCTATCATAAAGAAAATACTTTATCAAATTTATGGGACTACATAAAGATAAGTATGTTATTATTTTATGTGAAAGTATTTTGAAAATTGTATTGCTGAGAGAAAGAGACAAGATGGCAAAGTAAAAGCAGTTATTTGCTTGAGCTCTCCCTCAAACCCCTCCAAATACCTGTAAAAACTGACTCTAAACAAATTCTAGAGCAGCAGAATCCACAAAAAGACAGAATGAAATGAATTTCCAGCCCAAGACAACCTGGATGATTGATAGGAAAGGTCTGTTGTGCTGGACTGGGAGAGAAGCTCAGTTTAGCATAGACAGGGCAGGCAAAGACCAGGCCTCAGCCCACCTAGTCAGGGCTGAGGACACTGAATCACTTCCAGCTGTGGTGGTTTCCAGAATTCTCAACCCACAAATGTCAAAGACAACTTAGAAGGTCAGTAAGAAAGGTCTGTCTGACAGACCTGGATGAGAAAGGAGCACAGTCCAGCCCCAGCTGCTTCTGGAGTTGTTGACCCACACACAGTTAGGGGGATACAGTGACTGATCAGAGGAAGATTGCAGGTATCTCTTTGCTGGCACTAAGGCAGGGTTCTTTTGCTTTGCCCATGTTTGGATCTGGGTTGCAGTCCTGGGTGGCGGTCCTGGGGGAGGAGGAGCACTGAAGTGGTGGAGCTTATGGCAGCAGTGGAGAGGGAATCATCCTTACACTTCCAAGGAAGAAAAGAGTGCTTGTGGTCACTCATAGACCAGAGCACAGGCCAGGAAACACATAAATACTTCCCCTTTGATGATACCACCTTGGAAGAACTAGAAATTTACAGATCCCTGGAGGTATCTCTGAAAACAGCTGCACAAAACCCCTGAAGCTTAGGACAGTACACCCTCCACACTGGAAGCAGAGCCCTACCTTAACAAAGAGTTAAAAAGTCGAGTAATTGGCTGGGAATACAAGCAAACAGTGGAGGAAAAAAAAAACTCAGACTATATAATCTTACTTTGGTGACAAAGAAGATCAAAACATACAACCAGAAGAAGACAACAAAATCAAAACTCTTACATCCAAAGCGTCTAAAAAAAAATATGAATTGGTCTCAGGCCATGGAAGGGCTCAAAAAGGATTTTAAAAAGCAAGTAAGAGAAGTAGAGGAAAAATTGGAAAGAGAAATAAGAGTGATGCAAGAACATCATGAAAAACAAGTCAACAGCTCCTAAAGGAGACCCAAAAAAAACCTTAAAAAATAGACTAACCCAAATGGCAGAAGAGGTCCAAAAAACCAATGAGCAGAAGAATGACTTAAAAAGCAGACTTGGCCAAATGGAAAAGTAGGTCCAAAAGAATAATTCCTTAAAAATTAGAATGGAGCAAATGGAAGCCAATTACTCTATGAGAAATCAAGAAATTATAAAAACAAAACCAAAAGAATGAAAAAAAAATAGGACACAATGTGAAATATCTTACTGGAAAAATAACTCACCTGGAAAATAGATCCAGGAAAGATAATTTTAAAATTATTGGACTACCTGAAAGCCACGATCAAAAAAAAGAACCTAGACATCATCTTTTAAGAAATTATCAAGGAAAACTATCCTGATATTCTAGAACCAGGGGGTAAAATAGAAATTGAAACAATCTACCAATCATCTCCTGAAAGAGAACCCAAAAGGAAAACCCCTAGGGATATCATAGCCAAATTCCAAAGTTTCCAGGTCAAGGAGAAAATATTGCAAGCAGCCAGAAAGAAACAATTCAAGTATTGTGGAAACACAATCAAGATAATGTGAGATTTAGCAGCTTCTACATTAAGGGACTAGAGGGCTTGGAAGGAGTGAGGAAGGGAGAGAATTTGGAACTCAAAGTTTTAGAAATGAATGTTAAAAATTGTTTTTAAATACAATTGAAATAATATAGGTAATGGGGTATATAAATCTATCCTACGCTACAGGAAAATGGAAGGGTAAGCGGATAAGAGAAGGGGGTGGGTGTGATAAAAGAAAGGGCAGATTGGGGGAAGGGGTTTTCAGAATGCATGCCATCTTGGGGTGGGGGGAGGGGAGAGATGGGGAGAAAATTTGGAACTCATCTTGTGGAAGTGAATGTTGAAAATGAAAAATAAATTAATTATTTTTTTTTAAAAAGAGAGAAAAAAAGAAAATTATACTGTTTTGTGCCTTCATTAAGAAGCACTCAATGAGAGTAGCAACAAAAATTGAGAATTGTTTATACCACAAATTCACTTTTCAATTACCAAATTGTTCCCTAGATTTTGATATAGTATTTTGAATTGCTTCTCAAGCCTTCTACAGTTTAACTATGAAACATATGTTGCTGGCATTTCTTAGGATGTTTCACTTTTTTGAGATAAATAATCAAAGGCTAAAACTATCTGACTAAAACCCACTGTCCTAGAAAAATCCTCATAACATAATGACCTAAAGAAGACAATGACATTATCAAAGCAACAGGAACTAAAAATAGCTTTGGCAGCAGCTAAGAGCTATATTGAACTAGTGAAAAAAAGTTCAGAAAGGCAAAGGAATAAGATAATTCAATAAGTTCAGTGACTCAATAAGCATTTATTAAGCTCCTATAATGTACCAGGTACTGTGCTAAGCACTAAGGGTACAAAGCAAGGCAAAAGTCAGTCCCTGCTCTCAAAGAGCTCATAGTCTAATGGAGAATACAACATGAGAACAATTATGTACAAACAAGATATATGCAGTATATATTGGAGATGATTAATAGAGGGGAGATATTAGCATTAAGAGCAATGGAAAAAAGCTTCTTGTGGAAAGTGGAATTTTAGTTGGAACTTGGAAGCCAGAGAAATCAGGAAGTTGAGATGAGCAGAGACAGAATTAGAGTTGCTTGCCTTTTTACAGAATTTTAGCTTCCAAAGAGTTTACAAATCTTTGCTCTCAACTGATTCTTATGCTAATCCTTTCTATCAGTGTAACAGGATAGTATTATTACTTCTTGTTTACAGATGAACAAATTGACACTCTAAGCAATTAAGTCAGGGGTGGGAACCTGTATGTGGCCTTTTAGGTCCTCTAGTGTGGCCCTTTGAGTTCAAGTTTTACAGAACAAATTCTTTTATTAAGGGGATTTGTTCTGTGAAGTTTGTATTTAGTCAAAAGGCCACACCCAAGGACCTAGAAGGGTACAAGTGGCCTCAAGGCCACAGGTTCCCCACCCTTAGTTAAGTGAATAGTCAAAGTTCAGGCATCAAAATATTTAGAATTGGGAGAGATTTCAGTGATCTAATTCAACTTCCTCTTTTTATTCATAATAAATATTGGAGCCAGAACTAGTCATACCTTCTAATTATTAGTGTGATTGAGTTAATAAATTGAATCACCCAACCCCATATAAAGTAAATGTTTAGATGCTGTGTCCTCATTTCTTAAATAGGTGAGAGCAGTTGTCTGTTAAGTCAATAAATCATAGGCTTTGGAATTGTGAATGAACCTTTTATCAATTAAATTAATTAATTTTTCAATTTTATCAATTAAATTAATTAATCAATTAAGATATCATTGGATGAGTTGGAGTGACTTTGCATAGGAAGTGTTTTAGGATTGGTTGAGGAAACTTGGTTACACCCTATGTGTCATCTATAAGTCATCTTTTGGTTTGGAATCATAGATTTAAGAGTGTCTAGCAATTTATTGGTGGAGGCCTCCAGCCAAGCTCCTGAGAAGGAATTAGTTGGTAGGGGAAGGGAAAGGAAGGAGGGGAGAAGAAAGTGTCTCAGTTTCAGCATGAGTCTCTTCTACCTCCTCCTCTTGACTGAAAAAGAACATGTGACTTTGGGAGGGTCAGAAGATTTGGATAGAGCAAAGAGGTGGGAACCAATAAATGATGTAAGACCTGGTGGAATGCAGCCATGTGAATTAAAAACCTCCCAAATTAATGTGACCTTGTCATGCATTAATAGAAGCACAGGAAGCAAAATAAGGAAGGTTATAGCCCTGATGAAGGCTATATTGGTTTAGACCATTACTGGCATATGATTTTCTGGGCACCACATTTTTGATAGTTTAAGTATGTTCAGAGGACAGTGGTTAGTACTGCAGAGGTACTTAAAACTATGACATGAGAGGATGGGTTGAAGAAAATGAGGTTGTTTTTCTGAAGTGCTTCTGGGAAAGACACAACTTATTTGATTCAGGCAACTAAATTTATATGATTATAAATTAGAGAAGTGTTGAGATTGGAGTAGGTAAAGGGAGTGCTCCCAGCAGGAGTTCCCATAGCTACAAAAGGATGCATTTGCAAGGCTGTTATTTGGAAGGGGATTAGCTTTGTTCTAGTTGGCTTCAGAGATAATTAGGAAAAATTGGTGGCAGTTACAGATAGGCAGATTTAGTTCAATATAAGGAAAACATTCCTAACAACTCAAAATGTCCTGAAGTGAAACTGGCTTCCTTGTGATATAGTACAAAATGTCATAATTGGCAGATTCTTGTCTTGTCCAAGTGGCAAATTGGCCATATGCTTTGCTTTTCTCTTCTAGATTTCTATCTTGATTTAATTTGAGTACTCTTAAACATCTCCATTACAAGAGTGTAGGGAGGAAATAATCAAAATAAAGGTTAAATTCAAAAGATTTTATAGGGAGGTTCTGAATTTCATCTATGAATTTCATTTATTCCGAGTGCAAAGACAATTTCACTGAGAATTTTATAAAATTGCCAATAAAGTGTGATAGATAAAAATGTACCGGTACTTTAATAATTCCAAGTTGACAGAAGCCAACATATTGAAAAAATAGCTGATGTTCTGTTATGAATTCACAAAAGGTAATTTATGAATTAAATAATCTTTTTTAAATTTATGCAGTTTTTAATGAAGAACATGTCAAAGAATGACAAAAATTTGCTGCCTTAGAGAGAAATGCATTCTTTATCAAAGACAGTTTTCTTTTATTGGAATTTCTTCACAATGGATTAATTTAACCATAGAAATCAGGTTTGTAATGTTAATAATCTTGTTTAAGCAAAAAGGCTAATGGGATTCTTTCATTTGCTTGCAGATTTTCAGACGTTGCTGGTTGGTTTTCAAGAAAGCATCCAGCAAAGGACCCAGAAGGCTCGAAAAATTTCCAGATGAAAAGGCAGCTTATTTCAGAAACTTTCATAAGGTAAGTCATAGTTTTCTGAGGCCATGGGGAATAATTGAACCTTTGACAGCAACTGGTGGAGAAATTTCTTTTGATAGATGAAATCTGCAGAGGCAAAAATACCATCACCAGGATAAAATGTCCCCATTCTGATAAAGTGTAAAAGTTTTTTTTTCACCTTTACTTTAATCATCTGGTCTGAATGCCAGTAGTGTCTTTGGAAAATGAAAGACCTGCTTTTATTGCTACTTTGCAAAATGAGATGACTCATCATTCAACCAGATCATTTGTAAAGGTGCTGAATAGGCACATTTCTTCTGTTCAGGTTAATTGTGAATTTGTTACTTTGGTTTTAACTGTAAGCAGTACTTGAGTTCTGCTACATTTTTAGCAACATTATTGATATTATGAGGACTCCATTTCTTACTCCCATCATTTCTCCATTTTCCATCAACTTTGATGAACATTTACTAAATTCACATCATAGACTGCTTCTGGTGACACAAAATCCTCCCTGGTCACTGCAGTTATCTGGTGTATACCTCTCTAGCCTGGGCACCACTTTCCTTTGTTTTTGTCATCCTTTGGCAGGAGGGCCTTATTGTTGAAAATCATTGAAAAAGATAAAATATCATGAGAAAATATCATTGATATCTTTTGACTTCAAAAACTTCCACGGCATATATCAAGGTATTAGAGTTCAGTGCCCTCTCTTGCCCAGCAATTAAAAACCTGTAGCTAGGGCAAATATTGAGTAGCTAAGTTGTACAGGAGAGTACTAAGCCTGGAGTCAGGAAATCCTGAGTTCAATTGTCATCTCAGATACCTACTAGCTGTGTGACCCTGGGCAAGTCATTTAATCCTATTTGCCTCAGTTTCCTCAGCTCTCAAATGAACTGAAGA
This sequence comes from Vombatus ursinus, assembly GCF_900497805.2. Classification (NCBI taxonomy): domain Eukaryota; kingdom Metazoa; phylum Chordata; class Mammalia; order Diprotodontia; family Vombatidae; genus Vombatus; species Vombatus ursinus. The sequence continues at coordinate 11,413,058 of NW_020949351.1, forward strand.
AGGAAATGGCAAATCACTCCAATGTCTTTGCCAAGGAAACCCTAGATGAGTCCACAAAGTATCAGACACAATTGAAGTGACTAACAACATGAAAACAGTAGATAACCTGTAGAAAGTTTGCTGCTGAGTGGCATTTTAGACAATTGTTATAGGTAGTATCCCTCTCCCTATACGTACCTTAACTTCCCCCTTTCTTCTCCTATTTCTTCTCTCTTATATTCTCCTCTGTTCATTTCTCTTCTTCCTCTTTCTTTATTTTTTCTCCTAATTTTAAACTAAAAGTATTGTGCATGAGCAGTGCTTACCTCTGGTAGTGATACCTGAGATAAATAAACATCTTATCCTTGGTCTAGGCTAGAGTCTGTTTGATTGGAAATCACTAGCAGTATTCTTAGGCTGTCAGTTGATAGGCAAACCTTACCACTGAGTTACTCTGTAAATAACCAATAAGTCTGATTGGCCAGAGGCCAATATTTTGAGCTTGGTGGCTGAATACCAAATTCATACATGTAAGTCATGAATAAGTAATGATCTCAGCAAATATATATATGGGTTTGGTTTGGTTTGGTTTTTATGTTTCTTCCTAGCATGCTGTCAAAGGGTAGTAGAAGATTAGAACCACTAGAGGAACTTTTAATGACATAGTTTCTTAATAGAAAGTAATGGCTTAGATTTCATTGACTTGCAAGCAAGGTTTCCCAAAGCACCTTAATAACTGGAATCATTACACACTGCCCCTAAAATATTACTTATATCATGTCAGTCTTATGAAGATTAATGTTTCATTATTGCAACTTACTCCTGATAACCCTGAGTGAACTAACTTAGTTTGCAAGTGATTTAGGAAACCCCAAGGAATTTTAACTTATTCTGGCTGCTGTGATTAATTGTGAAGGAAAACACTAATGTTAAATCAGCACTTCCATGTTAAACACTGGAGCATGAGTCCTCATGGAGAACAAACATTAGGGGCTATTCCAGGAGAATAGTAAACTGGGATTCTTTTGCCCTTTTTAAAATTCATGTTTGTTTGTTTGTTTTTTTAATTTTATATTAAAAAGTAACATATTCTGATGGACAAAGATAAATACAACTTCAAAGTCTCACTCCTTCCACATAAGTGACTCCATCAGGTCGCTTAACATCTCAGTGCCCCAGACAACTTTCAAAGATCATAAATTTCAGAGCTCATGACTTTGACATGGGTAGAGGAGATTTTTGCACCAAGAGTTCCTTACATTAATGTAATCATGGTCCAAGCAACAACAATAACTATATGTGGACAACAGATTTACATACATACATACACACATAGATATGCAAAAACATATGTTCGGTTTTTTTTAAGTTTTGCTTTTTATTATTTCTTTCTGCCCTGATCCACAATAATATCATCAACATCAACCTCCCATGAATTTAAAATTTTTATACTTTTTGATTTCTCTTACCTGAGCCTTTCTAAACATCACCTATTTCTTCTCCCTTCATAAAAAAAGAATAACTTGTGTTTGTGTAAAGGTTAATGTTTGCAGAAGGCTTTACTTTCACAATCTCATTAGGCCACCTTCACAACTCAATGAAATAAAAAATGTATTATTACCCTTACTTTATAGATGAGGAAAGCTAGTCTCAGAGAGATGTAATGACTTACCCATAAGGTTCTACTAACATGCAAAGCCAGGACCAAAAATCAGTTCATCAGACTACGAGGGCTTTATTCATTACACTAAACTCTACAGACTTACATACTCTAATAGGTATGGTTGGTGCTGTATTCCTCCATCCCTCATCCTTTGCACAGCTTTACTTTTCTCCTTTCCAAATATCTTATTTCTATCAGCTGCTTACCTTAAAAATGATATACAATGAATCTCCTCCTAAAATAGGCATCAAACTACTTGTCCAAGGCCAAACGCTTAATCCATTCACACAAATCTCATAGTAAAGTAGTAAATAGTACTTTTAAGTGATATTTTGCTTAGTTAAAAAAAAAGCTACCAATATAATAATTTAACATTTCTAAAAGCAAATTTCAAAACTCTAAAGAAAAATATGACATTTATAGGACAGTGTCCAATTTGATATGCTTGCTGAAGGCAAGAATGTGTAATGCCAGTTAGCAATGTAGAGAGCCTTCAGGTCACAGTAAGGTTATATCTTCCATAAAGAAGACAGTTCTTTCAAATGATCCTTATAAATCATGTTCTCTTGACCTTTCACCACTCAGACTTCCCTCTTCTGGATATTACACACAAAGGCAGGTGGATTCTTCCCATTTGTTTTATTGCTTAGGTTGAAAACTAATAAGGAACAAGGAGATTGTTATTAACTAGTTTGAGCAAGTCATTTAACTTCTCTAAGTCTCAATTTTCTTATCTATAAGATGAGAGGGTATGATTCCATGATCTCTAAGGTCCCTTACAACTCTAATATTTCTAATGTTTGGTAATTTCATAATACTTTCTTATGAAGAAGAATTTATTATTAAGTGAGTCTGTCATGAATCCTGTACAGAGATTTAATCTGTGAAGTGTGTTATACTAGACCTGATACGAGTTGAAAATCTTTTGTATCTTTTAGTGTGGAATATATGTTGTTGTTGATCATGCTGATGAGGCAGCATGGTGGTACAGAAAGTAGAGAATTTGATGTAGAGTCAGGAAGATATAGATTTGACCCATGCCTCAGACAATTAGTTTAGCCAAGCTATTTAATGTCTCTGTGCCTCAACTTCTTCAACTTTAGCCTCTAAAGTCAATTACATCCCTTAATCTATATTCCTGTGATTTTATATTATCTCCGACTTGGATCATCTAGAGAGCTTTTCAGTGAGGCTATCCCACTTCATAATGCTGTTTCAGTTGAAATGTCTTTCCATGTTGGAAAAGATTTCCATGGGGAGGGGCAGAGCCAAGATGGTGGAGGGAAAGCAGTGACTTGCTTGAGCTCTCCCTCAAACCCCTCCAAATACCTATAAAAATTGTCTCTAAACAAATTCTAAAGCAGCAGAACCCACAAAAAAACTGAGTAAAACAAATTTCCAGTCAAAGACAACCTGGATGACTGATCAGAAAGGTATATCAAGCTGGGCGGGGAGAGGAGTGCAGTTTGGTGTGGGCTCACAGGCTGCAGCAAACCTGGAGCAGGCCTCAGAGGACTGAATCGCAGGCAGCTGTGGTGGTTTCCAGACTTCTCAACCCTCAAATGCCAAAGACAGCTTGGAATATTAGTGGGAAAAGTCTGTCTGCAGTGAGAGAAGAAGCTAGGTCTCATCCGCCCTCAGAGCAGCAGCTGCCTCCTGAGCTTCTGGCCCACAGACTGAGGGGGAATCCAGTGGCTGATCAGAGCAGGATTGCAAGGATCTCTTTGCCAGTGCTGAGGCAGGAATCTCTTGCTTTTCCTGTGCTTGGATCTGGGTCACAGTTCTGATGGGCGGTCCTGGGACAAGGAGGAGTACTGGCATGGTGGAGCTTGTTGTGGTGGTGGAGAGGAAACACCTTGCCCCTTATCATATTACCTTGGAAGAACTGAAAATTTTCAGTTCCCTGGAAGTATCTCTAAAAATAGTATACAAACCCCTGAAGCTTGGGACAGTACATTCTCCATATTGAAAGCAGACTCTTACCTTAACAAAGGTTAAAACTCAAGTAATTGGTTGGGATCGTGAGAAAACAGCTCAAAAAGAGTCAGACTATATTATCTTACATTGGTGACAAAGAAGATCAAAGCATACAACCAGAAGAAGACAACAAAGTCAAAGCTTCTACATCCAAAGCCTCCAAGAAAAATATGAATCAGTCCAAGGCCTTGGAAGAGCTCAAAAAGGATTTCAAGAAGCAAGAGAAGTAGAGGGAAAACTGGGAAGAGAAATGAGAGTGATGCAAGAAAATCTTGAAAAGCAAGTTAACAGCTTGCTAAAGGAGACCCCAAAAAATACTGAAAAAAATAACACCTTAAAAAATAGCCTAACCCAAATGGCAAAAGAGGTCCAAAAAGCCAATGAGGAGAAGAATGCCCTAAAAAGAAAAATTGGCCAAATGGAAAAGGAAGTCCAAAAGCTTACTGAAGAAAATACTTCTTTAAAAATTAGAATAGAGCAATTGGAACCTAGTGATTTTATGAGAAATCAAGACACTATAAAACAAATCCAAAAGAATGAAAAATTAGAAAACAATGTGAAATATCTCATTGGAAAAACAACTGACCTGGAAAATAGATCCAGGAGAGAGAATTTAAAAATTATTGGGCTATCTGAAAGCCATGATCAAAAAAAGAGCCAAGACATCATCTTTCAAGAACTGATCAAAGAAACTGCCCTGATATTTTAGAACCAGAGGGCAAAATAGAAATTGAAAGAATCCACCAATCTCCTCCTGAAAGACATCCCCAAAGGAAAACTCCTAGGAATATTATAGCCAAATTCCAGAGTTCCCAGGTAAGGAGAAAATATTACAAGCAGCCAGAAAGATAGTATTGTGGAAACACAATCAGGATAACACAAGATTTAGAAGCTTCTACATTAAGGAACCACAGGGCATGGAATATAATATTCAGGAGGGCAAAGGAGATAGGATTACAACCAAGAATCACCTACCCAGCAAAACTGAGTATAATCCTGCAGGGGAAAAAATGGTCATTCAGTGAAATAGAGGACTTTCAAGTATTCTTGATGAAAAGACCGGAGCTGAATAGAAAATTTTACTTTCCAATACAAGACTCAAGCGGAACATGAAGAGATAAACAGGAAAGAGAAATCATAAGAGACTTATTAAGGTTGAACTGTTTACATTCCTGCGTGGAAAGATGATATTTGTAACTCATGAGACCTTTTTCAGTATTAGGGTAGTTGGAGGGAAAAAATTATATGTATGTAGATAGATAGATAGATAGATAGAGGGCACAGGGTGAGTTGAAGATGAAGGGGTCATATCTGGAGAATAAAATTAAGGGGTGAGAGAGGATTATACTAGGAGAAGGAGAAAAGGAGAGGTAGAACGGGGTAAATTATCTCACAAAAAAAACAGAAAAGAAAAGGCTCTTACAGAGGAGGGGAAATGGGGGAAGGTGAGAGGGCATGAGTGAATCTTATTCTCATAGGATTTGACTTAAGGAGGGAATAACATACACGCTCAATTGGGTATGGAAATCTGTCTTACCCTATAGGAAAATAGGGGGGGAAGGGGACAAGAGAGTAGGGGAATGATAGAGAGGAGGGCAGATTGGGAAAGGGGGTAATTAGAAGCAAATACTTCTGAGAAGGAACAGAGTCAAAAGAAAGAATAGAATAAATGGGGGGGTAGGATAGGATTAAGGGAAATAGAGTTAGTTTTTCACAGCATGTCTACTATGGAAGTGTTTTGCATAACTGCACATGTATAGCCTATATTGAGTTCCTTACCTTTTCAATGAGGGTGGGTGGGGAGGGAGAAAGGGAGAAAATTTGGAACCCAAAGTTTTAAAAACACATGTTTAAAAAAATGTTTTCACATGCAACTTGGAAATAAGAAATACAGGAAATGCGTTGCAGAAATCTATCCTGCCCTACAGAAAAATAGAAGGGGAAGGGGATAAGAGAAGGGGGAAAGAAATAGAAGGGAAGGCAGACTAGGGGAAGGGGTATTCAGAATGCATGCCATCTTGGGGTGGGGGGAGGGGTGAGATGGGGTGAAAATTTGGCCCAAAATCTTGTCAAAGTAAATGTTGAAAGCTAAAAATAAATAAATTCATTAATTTTAAAAAAAAAAGATTTCCAACCTCACCTCTACCTCATCGAATTTCTATCTTCCTTGAAGTCAGCTCAGTTGACACCTTCTATATGAGGTCTTTCAGTATTTCTCCACAACTAGTTATTAGCATTCTCTCCATTACAAAATATTTTTTAATATACTTTGTATTTACTTAACTGTATACATTCTCTGTGACCTCAATAGATTGTAAGTTTCTTAATGGCATGAACTTTTTTTTTCTTTTTATCCCCAGTACACCTTTAATCACTCAATAAATTAGCATTTATTGAGTACCTACCATGTACTAGATGATGTTCTAGGAACTGGTCATACAAGACTAACCTTCCAGCTCTGATTTTGTAATTCCATGATTTTTTTTTCTTGGTCCATTGTTACATTGTGAATGACTGGAATTTTTCCAGAATCCATGCCCCAAATTCCAGGAGTTTGACAGGACTTAAAGATTGTCTAATCCCTATTTATTTTTATGTGTTTGGTAGTTAATTATTTGTTAGCATTTTAAAATTATTATTAATGATAAAATCTCACTTTAAAAAAGATTGTCTTATAGATTGTGTGATTTGATCTTGAGATAAGTTTTCCTGAAAGTAGTAAATTGATCCCCTCAAATTGAAGTTTATCATCATAAAGGAGCAATACATATGTCTATGGTGGGCATGAACAATCCATCATCCAACATAAACAAGTGTTGTTGGGAAGAAATCACATAAGGGATATGTATATCTGTAAAAGAAGATGGGCCAGTCACAAAGTGGAAGTAAAGAATAAACAATGGACAGTCTGTGTGCTCAACTGGCATTGAATCAATATTAAGAGGATGAGAGGAAGCCATCTAACCAAATAGGAAGACATGCCTGAGGGTTGCAATCTATGACTCTGGGGAAAAAAAATTACTACATCTGTGTGATCATGGATCCATTGTAGAATTAGAATAATCATTTTTCCCTATTCTGGTCAAATTAGAGTCTTATTTACAAGAAGAACTTTACACATGACATCTTCCAAGACATGCTGTGCCCATAGACAAAAGACTTAGGCTTCCAAGATTAAGGAAAGAAGTTTTCTAACAATTGTGGTGGAGAATATGGGCAGATTTTTCAATAGCACCTCCACATAATAGTGCTAGATATGAACTTCAGGAAATTAGGAAAAAAGATTCCTTTCTCAAGAAAGCTGTTGTCTTTTCTGTGTCCTTATTCCAGTAGTATAATAAAGCTCCAATTTCCTTATTTCCAGGACCTGGCAAAAGCTTCTAATTTTCAAAATAGCATTCAATTCAATAAATATTTTCTAAAGACAAAGTGTTGAGAATATAAAGAGAAAAATGAAGCCATCTCTGCCATCAAGGAGGTTACATTCTATTGGGGACTGAAGGGGAACATGTACCCATATAAGTAGATTTAAAATTCATATACAAAGTCATCCCTGGAGGAGGCACTCACAACAAGAGGGATCAGGAAGTAGCACTTGAGTTTAGTGCTGAAAGAAGCAAGGGAACAAAGAGGAGGAAGTAAAGAGGGAGGGTCATTCTAGACATAAGTGCAATGGCATGGAGGGAGGTGATTGAATGTACTGTATGAGGAATCACAAGTAGGCCAGTTTGGCTGGAACATAAAATAAGTAAGGAGGAAATAATGGAAAAAATAGTTTAGAAAGATGGGTTGGAACTAGATTGTAAAGGGCTTTAAATGCTAAACACAGACATTTGTATTTCATCCTAAAGGCAATAGTAACCCATTGAAGTTTCTTAATCATGAGATTGACTTCATCAAATATTTGACTTAAGAATTCCAATTTGGATGCTATGTGGAGAATGGATTTTAAAAGGAAAAGACTGGAAGTAGGGAGGCTACTGCAATAATCCAGGTGAGAAGTGATGAAGGGTATAAACTGGGGTGGTGGTGGTGGAAAGAAGGGGATAGATGGAAGAGATTTTGTTGAAGTAAAATACCTCCATCATTTTGTCAACTGATTAGAAATGAGGGGTGAAGGAGAGTGAAGATTCAAGTATTATTCCAAGATTTCGACCACAGATGATGAGAAAAATAATTGTATCCTTGAGAGAAATATGAGTATTAATAGGAAAATGATCCTTGGCAGAAATAGTAAAATTAAGAAGGAAATTGTGTATTTGAGGGTGGAAGAAAGTAACTAGTTTTGTTTTGGACATAATAAGCTTAAGTCTATCTATAGAACATACAAATAGAGATGTGTAGCAGGGAATTAGTTATGTGAGACTGAAGTTCAAGAGAAAAAGAAACTGGACATGGATATTTTGGAGTCATCTTCAAAGAAATGAACCTATAAGAGTTGATGAAATCTTCAAAAGAGAGTATATAAAGATTTATAAGGATGGACCTGAATGAGTTCTCCATTCTCTTGTTTTAGATTAAAGTGATTTTTTTGTTGTTCTCTGGAATTTAATGTCTTTTTTTTTTTTTGGCTAGGCAATGGGATTAAGTGAAGGAAAGAAGGAAGGAAGGAAGACAGTCATTATAATTTTTCATTATCTTATGAAAAGAGGTATGTGTCATTTGGAAGGGCTACTAATTTCCTGACACCAAGTTAAGTTAGAAGTATATCAATGGAACTTCAATTTTAAGGGATTAGAAACATAATGGATAATGACTAAAAGTATCCCAGCTCCAATATTTATTAACTGTGTAACCTTGATTAAGGTTCTCCATCTCTTGAAGCCTCAGGCTCCTCAGCAGTAAAATAAGGATGATAGGAACGTCTTAAACTTCTTCATTCTTACCTAAAACTCTTGTTATAAGGAAAGTATTTATCTATGTCAAACAATGGATAAAGAACTGGGTCTGGAGTCAGGAAGACTTGAGATCAAATAATATAAGCATCTACCTCCTATGGTTGTTACAAAGATTAAATGGGATAATATTTGTAAAGCACTTAGCACAGTGCCTGGCACAAAGTAGGTGCTATATAAATGCTGGTTGTTGTTGTTATTATTACTACTACATTAATAAATTAATGAGAAAACCATTTATTAAGGGCTTACTATATGCCAGATCTTGTGATAAGCCCTTAGATTACTTATAAAGATAAAAGTGAAATAACACCTATTCCCAAGGAGCTTACATTCAAATAAAGGAAGACAAGACATATAGGGCAATTGTGGCCAGTGAAGAGAATTTTTGTCTGGACAATCCACAGAATGGTGAGTGGAGCTATAAGACAAGTCATTGTCATTCTCATTCCAGAAACAATGCTTGTATTGATTTGATTACTAATCTTGCGGGTACCATGTATAGGCCACAGTTTGGGTTCATGTTCAATGGCAAGATGTTCTAGATGTCTGGGGAAATGAATGTGAACCATAGTCTGAAGTCAGCTAAATGTAGGTCATTGGATGAGTTCGGGCTTTCTCATTAGATAATAAAGCTCATTCCTAGGGCAAGAGGTCCCAAAATTTACAGAGTAGATGGATGTGTTTTGACTCTGTTTTTGCAAAAGACACAAGCATTTTGGTCATGTACATTTCTCCTCATTTTCAAAATTATTTCTAGAAGGAAAAATTATGTTACCTCCATTTTCCTTTTCTTAGATTTTTAATTTATTTTTAAACTTTAATTTCTTTTCAATTATTGTTGCTATAACATAGCAACTTGGGCTTAATGACACAGGGTAAAGTGACAATAAATCAAGGGTCTAAATAAACTGAATAAAATATTTCCAGTCTGAATTAAGACTCTATGTGGAATGAGCTAGGAAAGCAAATGTTTCTTTATCAACTCTAACATTCTGTCATACTATATAGGAAACATAAATATTAGAAACCTTATGGGTGTTAATGGGCTCGTTTAAACATTTGATATGTTTACTGCAGGAGAGATCTTGTTGCATAAATCAATTTTTTAATATGAAATAACTATAAAAACAGTAATTTTTGCTTCTTGGTAGAAAGAAATTTGAAATTCAAATCACTAGCTGCTGAAGGAAGTTATTAAAAATGCATTAGGATTGAAAATGTAGCTGTATATAATTGTCATAACAGATATTCAAAACAAATTTATCCTCAATGAAAACTGAACTAGAGGAATTTACATAAATTCAGCTAATAAATTTCCCTTAATTTTCCTAGTAGATGAAAAAGAAGCAGTTTAAAGAAATTTTTAATAAAATAAATACTAATGCTGTCAATAGGTGGGAAAGTCTAAATAAAATCTATTGAAGGAAGGAGGGTGGAAGGATGAGATTGCAATTTGAATCTTCAAGAATGAAAGTAAACCAGGCTACAGAAGAGAGAAAAGATGACATATGAACATTGCTATTCTGTTTCTTATTAATCCAAACCCACAGCCAAGAAAAAGAATTGTTATATTGGTCCTGCTTTCATTTGGTGTGGAAATATTGCTCTATGCCAAACAATGAGTGTTCAATCAGCAGAAACTGTTGCAATGGAAATAATATTCTATTTTTAAGAAAGCCCTGGGTTCTTATCCTGGCTGTCCCATTCTTTACCTTATGATTTGAGGAAAGTCATTTAAGCTCCCTAGGCCTCAGTTCCCTCATCTGTTAAATAAAAGGCTTAGATTTGATAGTCTTTAAGTCCCTTCCAGCTCTAAATCTATGATCTAATTGATTATTTTGTAATAATGATCAATAATCTATAAACAGTATTTCAATGATCAGGAAAGATAAATCAGTAAGTTCAGTAGCGACACACAGATGTTACCTCTTCATTACATCAGACATGATCATTATTTTAGAGATGCTTAAAGAAAGGCAATATGCCACCCCAAAAAATATGCTTGCAGCTTCTATCATTAATTTCATTCTCTGGGATTAAAGCATATTCTCCAAAAGGATTAGAGAAAAAAGGGAAATAATTATTCTACTTGGGATGTTAACTTATGCAACCATGATCTTACCCATTAATACTTTAAGTGCATTATATTATGTCATATCAGTTAATTATCTTCCATTCTTCTATAATACAAATGATGTATAACTTCATTACAGTGGGTATCTCCTCCAGTGAGGTATTTCTCATCCTCTTCACATCTTAGTTCTTTTATTGTCATGTAGGGTTTTTTTTGGATAAATTATTTTATCAAATATTTGGTACCATTTAGAAAAAAATGTAAAAAAAAAAGACATTAAATACATGTGATCCATTCTTCCTAGGATCATAAACTGAAATTGCTTTGTCCTTCAATGTCTCCATCTGTGAAATGGAATTTCCCCTCTTTAAACAAACAAACAAATAAACAATTCCTTCAACTAATCTTTTCTTAGGCATGGGTTTAAGGCCCTTTGTTGTTTTGTTTGTTCTCTGGATATATTATTTTTAGTCAAAATTACATGTTACTGCTACAGTTTAAAATCTGTTTCTCTCCTAGTCTGGTCATTCTCCTCTCTCTCTCTCTCTCTGTCTCTCTCTCTTTCTCTGTGTGTGTCTCCTAAATTATTGAAAATATAACCAAAAACTAGCAATATAATGGTCCTCCGTGTTCATAATATCCAGTTTAAAAAAAAACTAAACCAGAAGTTATATATACTTTAAGGAAATAAGGATGTTTCAGAAATTGGCACAATCACCAATAGGAAGGAGACAGAAAGAAAAGAGAAAAACTGCCAGAATCACTGACTAAGTCTTCAGTTCAGGGGGCATTTCAGTGATAGAGCATCCATTTTTATAGACCTGTTCAATTCACTGACACAGCGCTAATACTATACTGGAAAATTAATTGCTAATATTGTCTCTTCCTCCTTAGCTTCTCACCCTCTCCAAAACAGGTACTCATCCCCCCCCCTTTGTCTCAGTAATTACCTTCTTACACCCATCTCCATGTGTTCACCTTGGTGTGTGCTATCCTCTCTTGGGAATTCCATTCTACCGTTTTCTTAGTATGGGAGTCACCCTATCATAGTTAATCAGTCCAAGTTAAACCCCCTCTTCAAAGCAACTGCCTGGCAATATTAAGAGAGTACTATATAAAGATAAAAAATTTTTGAACAAACAAGTTCAAGATCAGAGTCCCATGGCATTCTACCATAGTCTTCATTCCTTTCTATTGATCAACATTCTTTGGGTACAATCATTTTTCAAATACATTTACAAACTGTCTTATCAACTGGTCCACATCCGATCACCTTATACACAGTATTGATATGAAATGTTTTGTGAAAAGCCTGGCTGAAATCCAAATATGAAAAATTCCTTTTAACTAGTAACCCTATAAAAATGAAATGAGATTTGTCTAGTATAAGGTGTTATTTGAAAAAAATATTGACTTTACAATATCAATAAACACAAACATTTTAAAAGAAAAGTAGAAAAAGGGAACTATATAAAAACCAACTTACATATAGTTGCAAAAGTCTATATTAAACTTAGTAAGGTGGTAACAAAATTTCTCTATTCTATTTTGAGCTTTTTGTTCTCTTCTGCATATTTTATGCTTTATTGATGCTTTTTCTAAAATTATATCATTACTATTATTGACATAGGAATTATCCTTGAATCAGCTGTCTCTACAATCAGACTACTTACACATCAGAGCTAAGATAAAAATTTATAACAAACGAGAAGAAAGAATAATAACGAGAAAAAGATATGGTGTACAAATGAAAGATTTAACACTGAAAGATTTGGATAAGTTATTGAAAATAACTTATGGTGGCACGGTGCTTGGCATATGGTAGGTATTTAGTAAGTGCTTATTGACTGGCTGATAGATGTGATGTTAGTCCAATAGAACTAAGAGGTGATACGATACCCATTACTCCAGTTTCCCTATTCTATACCAATACTGCACCACTCCTTGTTAGTCATGTCTATACCAATACTGCACCACTCCTTGTTAGTCATGTCTGTATGCATTGTGAATGATTCTTAGAAGACAGTCCTTTGAGAATTAGCAAGTGACTCAAAATGGCTAAAATTCATCTGAAGGACAAGTGGCGAACAGACGTCATGGAATAAAAATTTGTTGTCTAGACTGCCAGCCCCCAAATCCATCTTAGTTTCTTCTCTCTGATGAAGTTTAATAGCTTAGATAGAGCTCATACTTTTCTTTGTTGCCTCTACTCCCTAACTTCTTTGGTCTGCTTGAGAACTAAGGTAGATATATTGTCATTATAACCTTTAACTGACGCTGTTGGATCTTAAACGGGACAAACTCAAGCCCCTCACACAAAAACACAAACAAAACACCCTGTTCCTCAAGATCCAGACCCAGATTTTTCTCCTTGTAATTCTTTACTAATTCTGTCATTAGACCCAGTCCTGAGCCTATTTTAAAATCCCATGGGCTCAAACCTCATAAGTGATGACTCTGCAGAATTAGTAGTTCCACACATAAGAAGTTTCTAACGGTCTACTCTTGACCATTATTTTGCATGTTATTAATACCTGGTCTGTCTTTTGGAATTTGCTCTTTCCAGGCTCTTCATTGCCTGATAACTTTTATACCCATGGTGTACCATTTTTCTTGTTTCTAGACCCATTCCTTGGCAATTCACAGATATGCCTACAACTGCTATTTATAAACAGATGGATCCATATTTTTTTTCCTAGACATACTACTACATCCCTGTACCAGAATATTCAGCATATCCAGGACGTTCAGTGTTTGGAAATTTTTGCCCTTCAATAATCAAATTGGATTCTCCTTGCCTAAGAGATCTCAACCCTACAAACAGCAAGAGGTCTAGAAAGAGCTATCATTGGTGTGGTTGTTTACTAGTATATTGAGGCATTATTTTTTAAAATGCTCTATAAACCTTACTGCTTAAGGATGGCACCTGGAATTAAGGAAGTATTAGATGTGGACAACTTTGTAGAGTTTTTGAAAGGATTAGACATAAAAGTTCCCCTTTTAAGGTCAAAGGAAATGCAGCAGGAAGTAGGGATTTTACCTGATACTACAATAAATTTGGTTCACTAATATAAAGGAAATATTCTTCTGATTACTTGGCAATGTTAAAAAATGACAAATATCTTCAGAAGAAAGCTGGAAAGCATGAGAGAGAATAAGACACAATAAGAAAAAATCAGAAAGAAGAACTTTAGGGAGAATAATGGATTTTATAAGTAGAAGCAATAGCAATTATACATTAAAAGACACAATAAAGAGAGTAATAAACTGACATGCTAATGGAGGAATGTAATGCATTATTTGGCTCCTTTTCCCATTATTATTTTTACATTCATAGCTACAATTACTTCACACATATTCATAAGGTCAACAAAATTCAAATTCAACAAATATTCATTCAGAGTTTGATACAGCAATACATACTTTAGTTCTGTATTTCAAAGAGATCATAAAGGACTCATATGTACAAAATAATTTATAGCAGCTCTTTTTGTAATAGCAAAGAATTGGCAATTGAGGGGATCCCCATCAACTGGGGAATGGTTGAACAAGTTGCAATGGAGTAATGGAATACTATTGTGCTATAAGAAATGATGAGCAGGAAGATTTTAGAAAAACCTGGAATGATTTACGTGAACTGATGCTGAGTGAAGTAAGCAGAACCAGGAGAACATCGTTCATAGTAACAACAACATTATACGATGATCAACTATGATAGACTTAGCTTTTCTCAGCAATACAATGATCCAAGACAATCCCTAAAGACTCATGATAGAAAATGCTAACCACATTCAAAGAAAAAAATCTATGAAGTCTGAATTCAGATTGAAGCATACTCCTTTCGCTTTTTTGTTTTTTGGTTTTTTTTCTTTCTTGTGGTCTTTTTCTTTTGTTCTGATTCTTCTTTTACAACATTACTAATATGGAAAAATATTTAACATGATTGTACATGTATAAACTATATCAGATTGCTTGCTGTCTTGGGGAAGGGGAAGGATAGGAAAGAGGGAGAAAAATTTGGAGCTCAAATTTTTACAAAAATGAATGTTGAAAACTATTTTTACATGTAATTGGAAAAATAAAATACTATTAAATGCAAAAAAAAAAGAGTGTGTATTATGCAAGACACTATTTAACCCTCCTCTATAGACTTTGGAATCAATCTAGTTCCATAGACTGATCTTCTAATTTAAGATCTACTTACGGGCATATGGCCCTTCATAATTATTCTTCAAATAACTAACTCTGGCTTTGTTTCTGTAGGAAAACCAGCAAAGCTTTGTTGACAGTATATTTCCATAATATGTGTAGTAATTATAATTAAAGAGTGATACAACCCCCTCTTCTTTATCTAGTTTTGGTTTTTATTCCTAAGTACACAAGAATGACAATTTAAAAGATCATGTCAGCATGACTTCCTTCAGTCTCTACACGGTTCTTATGGATTTCCTAATGTTTTGGCAGGGGGGATTGGGAGATAGAGTTCTCAGAATAGACTCTGGAGACAAAGGTTTTCAATAAAAGATTAAATGAGAGTTATTAGAAGTTTTGTAACCACAATCAAATAGCTGTCTGAGAGCATGGACCTAATATCCACACCAGACATAGGACAGTTCAGACAACAATCTTGGTATGGGGGCATTGTTTCCTTGAATTGGTTATTGGAAGTTCACATGGTAGCCCATCGCCTCACTTATACATTATATTCATTATGCACTAAAGAACACCACACTGCTATATCAGGGGATGGCTTTACAGCCACTACATTTAACAGATAAGAGCAGAAAGTCTAGCAGATTCCATGTAGAAGGCAAGATTTCCTGAAGAGTACTAGATGGCAATAAAAAGTAGATTGACAAACACAAGACCAGCAGAAATACCCAGCAAGCATATTACATGAAAAATTTAAACATAGGACTTGATATAACCTCTAGCAAGTGCTCTACCCAAAGGGATGAATTGTTAAAATCATGTATTATAGCTTTACCATAATAGAAAAAGAGGTATATGACCACATTTCCATCAGAAATTAGAGATCATTCTGTTATACCCAACTTTCATGCTGCCTCCAAATTCTAATGTCTCTTACCAAGATGCCATCACTATCCCTGAAGTTTTCATCTCTGCAAATGTGTCTGAAATCTATATCTTTAACCCTGCCTTCTCTCCTGAATGCCAGAGCCATATAATGTGATGTACAAAATTAGATCACAAATTAAGGATATAAATGTTGGAGGCTTACAGAGAGAATGGATTATAAGAGTAATCAGGTAGGGATTAGTCAGAGAGACTGATTCAGTTTTAAAGAGAATGAGGAATACATACTGATGAAAGAGAAACAGGGAATGTATTTTAACTGAAAGGCATGACAGAAGGATGTGGAGGCAGAATGATACAATTGCAGTAAGGAGCTCTAATATTCTTCAGAAGGAAAATAAGATAATGAAGATGATAGTTGTATGTAAAATTATATTGGGGTAGGGAATAGAAATAGACAGGAAGAGGTAAATCCAAGTAGTTTAGAAGAATCATTGACTTGGAGATGGGCATCTAATTATGAGATATTTCTCACCTTTGTCTGTATTCAGAGGATAACCAAAAGAATGATAATATAATTTATGTATAGGAAAGTCTCAGTATGGAAAGAAAATGATAATGAATTCATTTTTTAAATCCTAATCTTCAAGTAGCAGTGGGTTACTATCAGTATGGCATAGTAGATAGAAAGCCATTCTCTGAATCAGGAAGATAGAGGTTCAAGTCAACTTATAGACATATGAGATGTGTCATCCTCACCAAGTCACTTAACTTCTCACTGTACCAGGAAACTCTTTAAGGAAAGGCAAAATTTCAGAGAAGGAATTAACATCAAATGGAGTTTTCTCACCAGAAGTTTCCTATACCAATAAAAACTACAAGCCCAGACTCTCTTCAGTCCCTCTCTCCCCCAGAAAAGTCAGTGCATTATATAGGATTTAAGAACTAAACTTCATTTCTGTATTCTGCAACAAGATCAATAGCCATCTCATAGGTGTGAGACTACAGTTGAATTAATCCTCACTAGAGTTGTCATATGAAAATTTGATTCAAATCAATCCCATAAAGCTTTTATTAAGCAACTGCAGCATGGCAGGCCTTGTGCAAAACAAGGGAGATGAAAAGACAAAAAATTAAAGAGCTGTTGTCTTATATTCTATTAGGAGGGGATATAACATGTATATATAAAGAAAAAAGTAATACAAACAAATTTCAAGAGGGAGAGAAAATAAAAAACTTGCATAATCTGTAAAAGCCTTATGTGGGAAGTAGTGGCTAAGTTGTGCTTTGAAACAAACATGAGACTGAAGAGGTATGGAAATGTATTCCAAGCATGGAATCTTTTGTACAATGACATGAAGGAAGGAGATTGGCTATAGGATATGCCATTGGGAGGCCTTTTATAAAACCATGATACTTTTGGTTAGGCATACCTCAACATTAGCTTTACTTACTACTAAAGTGTGTCGCTTTAGAATACAGTAGCAATTCAATTTAATCCAATAAACATTTATTAAACACCTACTATGTGCAAGGTACTCCGCTAATTGGCTCCAGGAAGCTGTAGCATACTCAGCAGCTACATCCGGATAAACTATTTTGGCACAGAGGCTAAACCAAGTTGAGAGTAATTGAGGGGTCTCAAACCCTTTGGTGGGTTAGGAGGGTTTCTACTCTGAGCATGTGAAGACTTTCCCCAGCAGAATGGGCAGATGAGAACAATTTGTTCCAATGTCCATGAAGGTGGTTCAAGCAGGCACTGTGGAGCACTTAGAGCTTGGTTAGACCTCTTAGAGACCAAGGTCATCCACTGCAACCTCAGCCATCACCAGTCATGTGGACTTTGTCTTATAACTGGACTCCAATGACTATGGAAGGAAGTGAAGCCTATGACACCTTGCAACTCTGCCTCACTTAAATCCAATTTATGTGTGAATCAAAAGACATCACTGATACCATTTTACCATTTTTACCTACTTCAAAGTCCTGTTGTAACATGCAAGTGATCAAGAAGCACAATGTGGATACATTGAGACCTGAAGTCACAACTCAGCACACAGGCAGTCCAAGTCACAGGGTCATCTTACTAGACCTGAGAGATGAACAACTCTTGTTGTGAGAGCATTCAGCAGCTTTCACTTCTGAAATAGTAGCTCTGAGTGAAACAAGACTGAAAAAGGAAGGCTTGCTTACTGAAGTCACAGTTGGATACACATTTTTCTAGAGTGACCTCAGTAAAAGGGAACACCATGAAGCTGGCATAGGTTTTGTAATTAAGACTAATCTAGTTCTTCCTTTTTTTTTAATAGGCAATTGGGGTTAAGTGACTTGCCCAGGGTCACACAGCTAGTAAGTGTCAAGTGTTTGGTCTGAGGCCAGATTTGAACACAGGTCTTCCTGACTTCAGGGCCAGTGCTCTATCCACTGCGCCACCTAGCTGCCCCTTAAGACTAATCTAGTTAGCAAACTTATACGCCTACCAAAAGGAGTAAGCAACAGGCTCAAAACAATGTGATTGCCACTTGTAGAAAAGTGCAATGGTATCATCAGTGTGTATGTTCCCACCATGAGGAACCTTGATGAGGTAAAAAAAAAAATATGAAGACCTAGAGACCCTCATCATCAATGTGCCAAGTTTATAATTCTGGGTGACTTTAATGCCAGAGTAGGCACAGACCACCCAGCATGGCAGGGAGTTCTTGGGAGGAATGCAATCAAAAACAGCAACAGCAATGATCATTTACTACTGAAGATTGGTGTGTCTCATGACCTCATCACCAAAACTGTCTTCCATTTACCTAAATGTAATAAAACTTTATAGACCACCCTGGCAGCAAACATTGGTATTTAATAGATTACATCATTGTAAAGAAAAGAGACAGACAGGATGTGAGAGTGACAAAGGTGATGTATTCTACAGGGGCAGAATGTTCTTGGAATGAAAACCAAGCAGAGCCTTTAATGGAAAATGAAGAGCATCAAATGACAAAACACCTATCTTTTATATATAGCTAATGTGGGTTTGCCTCTGTGGTACAGTGCATAGAGTCCTGAGCCTGAAATCAGGAAAACTCAACTTCAGGAGTTCAAATCTGACCTCAGGCACTTTCTAGCTCCGTGATCTTAAGCAAGTCACTTACTCCTGTTTGCTTCAGTTTCCTCATCTGTAAAATGAGCTAGAGAAGGAAATGGCAAACCACTCCAGTGTCTTTGCCAAGAAAAGCCGAAATGGAGTCAAAAGAGTCAGAAACGACTGAAGAACAACAACTACCCTTTCTTTGAGTGCCAGGTAGTGTTATTCCTTTTTCCTTGCAACTTTTTTTTTTTTCTCTATTATTTCCTATGAGATTCTGGGACTCTTTTCCCTTTAAATAAATGTTTTTCATTTTGTTTAGCTTCATAAAATATTTTATTAGTAGTTTGATTAGCATAGCACTAAATCTCTAAATTAATTTAAGTAGTATTCTTATCTAGAACCTTAGGTATTTTGTGGTTTTGTGTGTATGATTTTGTTTTTGTTTTTGCCTTTCTTTGTAACCTAGGGCTAAACATAGTACCCAGCAAAGTCTGCAATTAATGCTTGTTCCCTTGTTGATTTGAGAAGAGATAATGCATCTGAAGACAGATTCCTCTCTATAGTTGTATATATATATTTGGAGCAAACCTATCTATACCTCAGTAATCCTTGGAGTTCCAGTGTTTTAATAATAAACTCACTAATATTTGGAAAACTCTGTTTACAATGTGGCTCATTTCCTTGATAAATCAGGAGAATCAAGGTGTCACTATATAGATTTGGTCCTTCATATCCTCTGGGCTTCTTCACTCCTACCCCCACATTGACTTGACACTTTAAGATTTACAAAGGACTGTCCTCAGAACAGCTCTGTGAGGCTTGAACCAAACCTTCCACTTCCCAACTGCTTTTTTCTATGTGTAACTATCTGGAGATACCTTTCTTTCTAGAGATAGTTTTACTCAAGTGCCTTTTCTTCTTCAATTCTTGTTAAAATATATTGGGAAAATGTCCTTTATCTCATCATTTTGTGCTCTTTGTGTTATTGTATTTCACCTGAAAGCTTTTCTGTGTTGTTTATGGTTCATTACTTACTTTTGCCTCTATGTTCATCTTAGATAATACATATTGGGACATTTTCTCTCATTTTTTTCTGTTCTTTTCTGTATTACTTTCTGCTCTTTCATCTTCAGAGATGTCTATTTTCATGTTATTTCTAATAAATTCACCTCTTTATTATGAAACAAAGGAATATGCCAAGTATAGTTAGCAATTCATTCCAATGTTTACCTTCTCCCTATTGTGGCAAAGGAAACTAATTGGAAGAAATAAGAATCCACATATTTAATATAAAACCTTTTCATGTGAAACCTGTCTAGCTGTAGGGGTAATTTAAAGAATATTTTACAGTCCTCACACTGAATAGGAATTTAACATTATGAACATAATTCAATACATGATAATTTTATTTTGATTATATTTCTGTCATATTTTCAAAATGCTGTTCTATTGAAATATTAACAATATACCAAACTCTCTTCTTGTCTGTATTTAATAATCCTGTTATTATTAAGTGAGCTACAATTCAGTAGATTTGTTTAGCAATGCCACAGATCTCATAGCAGTTTTATAATTGACTTAGCTGTATTTTTTCTTATATTTTTCTTCTTAGAGACAGTGGGGCATATAATTGCCCATGTTACTAGATTTATACATATTATAAGAAAGAGTTATTGAGATAAATGCATGGTTTTCCATTTTGCACATTCTCTCTCTCTCTAACTCTCTCTCTTTCTCTTTCTCTCTCTCTCTGTCTCATCTACATATAAAATAGATTTCTGTTTTAAAACACATTCCTTCAAAATAATTTACAGGGAAAATATAATGAGTTTTAACTAGGCTTACTTCCATTTCTAAAGGTACATATCTTCTTTTGTAGATGAATTCTCTCATTCCTGGAATAATTTCTTACTCAGTTTTTCTTTGCCAGAAGTAAATTCCATAACCTTCAGAGTAGCATTTCTCACAGTGTATTGTGTAAAGAGTGCTAAACTTGATTTGTTATAGTGTTGGGTTAAAGTTGTGACCCATTCATTATTTAGTTCCATGATCTTAATCTTTATGAGGCTCAATTTCTTCATGTGTAACTGTGGTTCAACTTTCTTGATAATGACTTTTTAAGGGATTCCAATGTTTGAAAGCATCTAAGTCTCTCAATTAGATAGTTATTATCAAAGCCAAAGCTTAAGCAACATGATTTGTGATTCTAAAATACTGGACATGGTAGGGACAAGATGGAATTATGGAATAAAAAAGCAGGTTAGTCTACGAGGCCAAGTAATAGACCTAGAATTAGGAGACCAAAACTTGAATCCTAGCTCTAATGTTTACTATGGTATGACCATAGGTAATTCACTTAACTTCTCTCAAACTTGGCTACCTTGGTTTCTGGGTTTCCTCATCTGAGATAATAATATTTGTACTACCTTTGTCTTAGGATTTTCATGAGGAATGTTTTCTGTATACTTTAAGATTCTGTATAGATGTGAGATGCTGTTACTCCTCAACATTTCAAGGAATAGCTATCCTGCACAGGCTTAATGGGAAAATGAAGAAACTTTTCTCAATGTTGTTGTTGTTGTTGTTAGCCAGCAAGAGACAAATCCAAAGAAACCAAATATTTTTAACTTGAAATTACCATATTGGGACATAACGTTTTTCTTTAAAAATAAAATTTTATCGATATATTTTGTTTTTATATTGCCACATTTGCCCTGCATCCTACTGAGACATAGTGTTTTAATGTGCTAAATGATCAACTGTGAAATCACCCTACAGTTGTAACCCACAAAGTAAAGAATACATTTTGCAGTGGAATGCTAAACTGTAAATAGTTAAGAGTTTGGAGCACAAACATATAGAAGATTACAGTGTGTAAATTGTTGCAATAAAAAACAAGTTCAATAAAATTCCTATCTTCCTCCTTTACTGGAAAATCAATTTTCTTAACCTAATGAAGTGGAGCTTTATCGAACCTGTTCCTAAAAGTTTTATATTCTATTCCCCTCAAAGAAAAACGAATTTAAGAAAAAATAACAGAGAGAGATCAGTAAAATGTCAGGATTAATTAGAACAGGCAGTGAAGAAGCAAAGCACAACTTACATTCTAGTTCATTTGAAACTCCCTTTAAAAAAAGTAATTTGGAAGTTAATTGCCTTTCACCTTTAATGAGATAATTAAGTTGACAAAATGAAACGCAGTATTTAAATAGTCAGGTAGTTCATCTCAATGGCCATAACAATGAATACAGCAAACAGATAAGAGATATCATCAAATCACTAAAAATTGCTATAAACATATTATACCATATTTTTGCATTGATTAAATAGCATAAAAGTAACTTTGTAGTAATGGTTTAGAACTGAATTATGTGTTAGTATCTAGCTTAATTTGCACAATTAAGAATAGAGAAGCATGAAATAATATTTTGTTTAAAGTTCTTTAGTAAACTTCAGACCTTTTTTTAAATTTTTTTTCCCTTCAAACGCTCCTAAATAACAAGTAAGATCTCTGGGATTGGGAAGTGGAAGAGGAGTAACTAAATAAAATAATTAAGAATAACTTCTCTGTTTTTTTATGGTCCATCAAAGACTTGCTGCTAACTAGCAACAGAGATAGAAGGATCCATATGCTTGACAAAATATAGATGTTACTCCAACTGTAAATGTGAACCAAAGAGTATACTTCTGAAGGCTGGGCTTCCATTTATAAATCCCTGGGCTGTATAACTCAGCAAAGATTTTTCTGTCTTTTATCTCATGGAATACTCAACAAATCTTATTATAAAGCAAAGATAATTAATCTTTTTTCTTTTCATTATGTAAGCTGATGTTGTAAGAAAAGGATGCCTCCCTCTGGGTCCTTGAAGTAACTGAGTTGAAGCTTCTAAGGCTTTTCCCTGCCATTGTGCACCTAGGCAGCATACATGAAGGAATCATATGCCCAACTTAGATCCTTGGTTCCCCAATGGTTCAGATTATAATGGGGATTCACAGCATCTTTGACCCATATAATTTAGTTCAGAAGACCTTTATATTAGTAATATTTCTCTTGATCAGACTGAGGTCATATTGGTATGAAGAAATTAAAATTCAAGCTAAGAATAATTGAAATATACCACAGGCAAGAAAAATTTGGAAGGTCTTCCTGGACCAGCCTATATCTCTCATATGGGCTCTAGAGGCCCCAAAATATGATCCAATGACCTCTGCATGTACCTGAGACCATGTCAGGACATCTGCAATATCTAAATAATTTTCATAATAATAAGATGTTGTAATTTTTAATATGGTAATATTGATAGATATAATTGACATAAACAAAAGTTATTTGAAGGTCCTCAATTTTTTTAAATAGAAAAGAATCCTAAGAACAAATAATTAGAGAACTACTATTTTAGAGTAACATGGACCTGGCAACTTAGAGTGATACACTTCTTCATCAATGTCATTTACCTTGATAGACACCAGGTATTCTATCCTTTTAAGCCAAGAAAATAAGCACTACTGTTCCCACTGATTAAAACTATAACCTCTAATGACATGTAGAAAGGGCATAGAAACAATATTTTCAGTCTCTTTGTTCTTTTTTTATTTTATTTTTCAGGGTATGCTACTGATCATGTAATTATTTTTACTTGTTTTTAAGTTGTGTGCTTATTACATATTAATTAATTAATATTACAATTATTTGTAAGTTGAAATAAATGGATAGAAAGACAAAATTACACCATACCTTTCCCTATAATTTCACTGTACCTTTAGCCATTTTAAAGGTCTTTGGTTATTAAGAAATGTATTCTAATACTCATTTTTAAGGCTTTGATAGATTCAGTGTCTCCCAACTATGGGTTCTCTATCCAAACTTGATCAACCAACTGACAGTTATTATGCTAGAAGAATTTTCATTATATTGATTATGTTAAGAACACTAAATAAATTATTCTGAAGGCACCTTCCATGTCTAGCAATCTCTGAGTCTGTGATTTCACCAGTCTATCAGACATTGGCAATAACTATTTCAGATTTAGGATTTTGAAGCAAAACATGTAAAGGAAATTTCTTGTGTCTAAAAGATTAGTTCTCTGCGCTACAAAGAATAATTCAGAAGTGTAGAAGTCAAAACAGGGTCAGGATGGGGTAGAAATCATCAAGATTCTGGATATCTATTTCATCTAAGTGAGTTTCCTTTTATAATTTAATGTAATCAGAACCATTATAACATTTAGAATAGTCCTCTGTAGCACGATCACGAGCATAGCAGAAGTTACTCCTTGGAAGAGAGTTCTATAGTCTTTCTCAGTATTCCCCCTTTGCTGACATCTCTTTAATTTCTCTATGCTGTCAGACCCTGACTGCATCACACTGTTGATTATCAACAACAAAAACACCCTGTATTGTTCAGGAAACTACTGTACCAACATCTGTTTCTAGAAGTTGACTACATGCCAAAATGCAAACCTTTTGTTAAAATTTATATAATCTGTGATCATGCCTGAGGCAATGAAGCTCAGATGCCCCAAGTACTCTGCATTTTGCTGGACAATTCCTTAGCTCATTTTTTTTCCTGTTGTTATATTATTGTTCCTGTGAATATTTACAAAGCAGAGGAATTAAAAAGATCAAGAAGATGAAATACATAACACTTGTTTCAATATCTCTGTGTTTGGAAAATATAGTCTAAAGAAAGTTCTTAGATCAGAATTTTAACTATTTGTAGTGTGTGTTTAGGTATTAACTGATTTATTGAATGGAATAAAAATAATATTATTAAAGCTAGACAGCACAATCCTTTATACATTTTTTACAGAATCATTTTCATAAGGGGAAATAGGAGAAAATGTCTTCTAAATAAATCTAAATTGTAAGATATTTATTTGAGAATTTCTTCTCTTGAATATATAAAATTAGATATATCTATGAATGTTTTTCCTTTCTCAAAACTTTCCTTGTAATATTGCTTAGGGAAGTTTTTTTTAGATATAGTTTTACATCCAATAATTAGATTATTTTGAAATGTTTTAATTCAGTAATGGATCTTTATTTTTCTCCTTTGTTTCTATGTAATTGCAAGCACATCTCAATATGTTTATAAAATGCTGTGCTGTCTGTAAATATCATCATATATACCCAGGAAAGCCATTCTCTCAAACTGTAGCATAAGGATTACTTAATTAACTCTTCTTTTTAAAAAAATCAGACATTGGAAACTGCCTTCGCAGCTCATGAAATTTTGATAATTTAAAGGTTTTTTTCCCCTAACCTCAACCCCTCCTATCTACTATTTTATTAAATCTGGGAATTGTTTGTAAGAAAATATGATAGTTCCTTGGGTATTTTTTCAGAGAGATTTCTAACCTATGTACACATATATTGTTTCCTAAATGGATCCCAGTCTATGCTACGCAAGTATATGCTGTTGTACGATGAGATGAAGTGGGCTAATTTGCAATCAGAGAGGTCAGAAGAAAGTAAGGCTAAAAATAATTGAGTGGAAACTGCTATTTCAGATTTAAGCAGAGTTGTAAGCAGGAATTTTGTGCTACTAAGATTCCCAAAATGATTTAGCACTTAGAGTAGTGACATAAAATGGTAAGTTACTGGTGAATGTCTTGCAGCTGGGACTTAATCATTCCAAATGGGGCAATGTCTTCCAAATGACCTGACTTCCTGGTAAAAATTCAGCTGTGAATTGTTTAGAAATAAAAGAAGAGAAGTCAGGTGTGAATCTCTAAGAAATGAACTTGTTCTTATTCTTCAAAAGTCAAGATTCTAGAAGCCTGAAGAATCTCAAAGACAGAGCAACAGCCAACAATTTCTTCAAATTGACATTGATACCCAGAAATCAGACTTAACATTTGAACAGTGACAAGAACTATCAGCAATAAATTCAACTATACCTGCATGCACAGATATCATCAATAATCTAATTTTCAAAAATGAATAATAAGGTTGAAAGCACCCTGCGTTAATAATATGTATGCTATAGTAGAAAAAGCACTGAATTTGAAGTCAGAGGACATGTATTCTGGGTTTTAATTCTTTAATATTGTAACATTCATCATTCCATGGTGAGCTCTCTAATCAATAGCTGCTTTTATTTTCCTTGTGCCCTTCCACCTCCTGACAAGCAAGAGCCATCTTCATTAGCTGTTGGAGTTGGAGACTAATTTATTTGGCTTTGTAGCCCCAAGGACCTAATACAGTGCTTTTCACATAATAGATGCTTAACGAGACATTTGTTTATTTAATATGTTTATTTAAAAGTTATTAAAATGATAGTTTTTAGACCTGGAAGGCATTTTAGAGTCCATCTAGTGAAGTTCTTCTAATGGAACCTCCTTAATTCCCCTGAGAGGAAAATGAGATCTAGAGGAAAGAATAACTTCAGAGATTGACAGAACCACAAAATTTCAGAACTGGAAGTTACCACAGTGGCCTTCAGCCTAATGGTTGCCAGGGGTGGGGAACCTGTGGCCTCAAGCTTAGACCATTGACTGAATCCAAAGTTCACAGAACAAATCCCCTTAATAAAAGGATTTTTTCTGTAAAACTTGGACTCAGTCAAAAGGCCGTACCCAAGGACTTAGAAAGCCATAGGTTCTGTACCCCTAGAACCTATACCAATAGAAAAAGTTCCCTCTACTATAGTGACATGTGGTCATTCAACCTTTCCTCGATGAGCTACAGTGAGAGGAACTCACTACCTCCGAAGACAAACCATTCCACTTTTGCATAGCTGAGATTGTCAAGAAGTGTTTCTTTACATCAAACCTAAATTTATATCTTTGTGTCTTCTACCTATTGCCTCCAGTCCTGTCCTCTGAGACTGAAAAGAAGTCAAACCCCTTTTCTAGAAGACATCCCTTGAAATACTTAAAGATACCTTCCATGTTTCCTCTGAGACTTTTCTTTTTTGGAATAATGATTTCTAGTTCCTTCTACTAATCCTTTATTTGGCATAAACTCTAGGCTCTACACCCTCCTGATTGCCCTCTTTTGGATAGTCTTCAGATTACAAATGTCCTTCCTAAAATGTGATGACCAGGACTAAGCAGATATGTCAGATGTGGTTTGGTCAGAATGGATAGAAAGAGACAAACTTCATTCCTGGAATCTATACTTACTTTGATTGAAGAATATGATCAAATTATCTACTGTGGCTAGCATATTACACCACTGGCTCAAATTGAGCTTATGATTCATTAATCATCCCAGATGTTTGGTGAGTTTTTTTTTTCCTTCAGGTAAACTGGTATCCATCTATGCTTTTCCTGGCTTCAATTTGCCTAGTTAATTTCTTGAGCCTAAGTACAAGGCTTTAATATTTATTCCCAGGCAATTTCATTTTACCACATTCAGCTCAGTGACCTACAAACCTTTTTGATCATGCATCCTGATCAGTGGAAAAATAAGATCTGAACTAATATTTCAAATATAAATCTCTTTATACATTTGTTCATTTATTCATTTATTTATAAATCACAATGCACTACTACACTAAAATTACCTACATTATAAGGCATTTTCAGAAGTAGAATTTATAGTTAAAGATCAAATAGTATGTTAAAATAATTTGATTTCATTATATTTAATAGTATAAATACTTATTTGTTTTCACTAAATGATATTATTAATCTTAACATCACTGTAAAATATTACTATTTTAGTGAATGCAATATGAATATATGTGTTTTATTAATTTAAAGGATTTTGGCTTAAAACATCCCCAGGTATACTATTTAATACTTGTGTGATATGTGATCTTGGCCTATGCAAAAGGAAAGTTGCCTCAGAATACTGATATGGATTTCATGGATGATAGATAGATGGACAGAGAGACAATATAAATGTGTTTACCCCAATGGTTAGATTGTGTCTTTCCATATATCTGGGCAGGTAGGTGGCACAGCAGATAGACAGCTGGGATTGGAGTCAAGACTCATCTTCATGAAGTTCAAATTCATTGTCAGACACTCACTAGCTGTGTGAGCCTGTGCAAGTCACTTAATCCTATTTGCCTCAGTTTCCTCATCTGTAAAATGAGCTGGAGAATGAAATGTAAAACCAAAGGGAGTCACAAGAGCTGGTCACACAGCCATCTATCTATCTATCATCTTTCTTCTATCTATCTTTCTAGGATTTATAGGCTTTTCTTTAACGATGGAAATTGTGGAAACTTAGAAATTGTTTGAAAACAGGAAACAGATTTCCTCCCTTCCTCTACCCAGGTTGATCAAGATCTTTGCTATAACTTATATTCTTAGCAAGTTGCTAGCCACCGATTAGGTGAGTCTTGCCCATGATTTCATAGTCACTATGTATCAGAGTTGGGTCGTGAACTCAGGTCTTCCTGACTTTGAGAGAGAGTGTTTTTGTGGAAGAGTGCATGAATACAGGCTTGAGAAATACACAAATTCATACATTTATACCACGTTTGTATCATCTTGATGTATCATAATCAGTATGTACTATTGTGTATTCATTTAATTAAATAGATATTGAAATAAAGCAGGCATGCCATCTACCAGACGCTAGCACAAAGTCAATAATTAATAGGACAAAAGACCCATGTGAGAAAAGTAAGTATATATACATATATATACATATGTATATATATATACATATATATATATTTAATGGCTACAGCTTTTAGACCACTTTTCTCAAATCACAACAGTGAGGCAAGTATTGAAACTATTGTGATGTGCATTTTGTGGTTGAGAAAGTAAAGCCCCTACATCAGGGTCTAAGATCAATTCTAACTTTCTCTACTAAAATAACAAGAATAAAAGGTCAGGGCATGTTTCAAGTATTGGTACCATAAGTGAACTCTCTTTTGAATCAATGAGAAATGGTGGAACTCAAAAAGTTCTAGCTTTAGGTTAAAATCTATTTGATTTTTTCTGGTTCAGTTCCTAAGAATGAATGAATCTGAGAGTTATAAGTCCTAGTTGCTAATAGTTAACTTCATTTTTTTATACCTGATAAATCATTGGAACACATATTCAAAGACTTTTTTTTTTAATTGGGTTATGAACAAAAAGTGAAGTCAGCTTTTCTTGGCTCATACCCCAAACACAAAGCATCCATTCTGAATTATGTAATAAGTAGATGTGAAAATTCAGGGTGCTATTTATTTTATAGCATGTGTAGAGTATCAAATTGAAGCTATTTAAGAAATTAGAAGTCAAAAATACATTCAAAATCTAATGATCCCAAAGAAAACCTACCATCCAATCACAATTTAGGAACTGGACATTCACAGTATAGTGAAAAGGATTGTCACATAGAGACAATTAAAACAGAAAAAAAAAACCTTACATTTATTACAGCTAGGGATTAAGCTTATTTATCTTTCTAAAGATTACTCCTCTTTGGTTACATTTTGTAAGAAAGAGAACAAATATAATTATATCATTGGTTAAATTGGACTTCTTTTCTCCAAGACTTTTTGTTCTCTATCTTTCCTTTGCTTCTCTCTCTCTCTCTCTCTCTCTCTCTCTCTCTCTCTCTCCTCATTAATTTCCATGGGTTTAATTTCTTGTGCATGGGTTTAACTTTTTGTAGATAATTTGAATTCGAGATCATTTGCTCCAGCCTCAGTCTTCCTCCCCTCCTCCAGCTTCAGTTCACACCTCATCAACTACTTATTACACATTCCAAATAGGGTTTCCCAGAGACATTTCAACCTCCAAATATCCAAAACATAACTCACTATCTCTCCCACCTCATATACCCAAAATTCAACTTACTTCCAAACTTTCCTGTTTCTGTCAAAAGCCATTTTTCGTTTCTTCCAAATTCATGACTTTGTATTATCAAGACTACTAACTC
Organism: Vombatus ursinus; assembly: GCF_900497805.2. Lineage (NCBI taxonomy): Eukaryota > Metazoa > Chordata > Mammalia > Diprotodontia > Vombatidae > Vombatus > Vombatus ursinus. The sequence continues at coordinate 11,442,598 of NW_020949351.1, forward strand.
TTCCTCAACCAACAGATTCAATAAGTTCTCCAATTTTGTCATTTCAAGCTCTACAATAGCTATCATATGCATTTTCTTCTCCCCATTCACACAAACCACCTTACTTCAGGCCCTCATCAACTCTTACCTGTACTATTACAATAGTTTACTATTTAGTTTTCCTATCTTAAGTCCTACCACTCCATTCCAACCTTCACAAGGCTAATAAGCATAGATCTGACTATGTTTTTCTCCTGTTCAATATCTTTTATTGATTTTCTGTTGCTTATAGGATGAAAAATAAATTCTTCTATTTAAGTTTTAAAGCCCCTCACAATATAGGTACAACCTATCTCGCTAGCTTCATCCATCATATATTGCTCTCTTACTCGTTCTCAATGATACAGTCAAAGCCAGTCATTACCTGTAGCATTCTATCTCTTACGTCCATGATTATGCGTTGATTTTTCTCCATGCCTGAAATGCACTCCCTCTCCACTTCTATATTATAAAATCCTTCTCTTCCTTCAATATGCTACTCATACAGTATTTAAATATATTCATGACTTCCCCATTAGAATGTTAGCTCCTCAAAAATAGGAATTTGTTTCATTCATTCTTGGTATTTGTATTCCTAGCAAATAATACAGTGTCTGACACATAGTTGGTGCTTAATAAATGCATGATAAGTGGTTGATTTTGACTTTATTCCTTTTAAATATATGCACAAATGTCTTTCAAAATGACTAAACATGGAATAGGTCACAGACAAAGAAGTAGGCATTTGCTCTATATACTAAAACAAAGCAGTCACTAAATATAGAAAGCGCCAAATGTTTTAGTATAGTTTTAAGGGCTATATACCTTAAAACTACACGAAAACTTTTGGCACAACCTATACATATCTATGAAGTCTCTGATATGCATTACAATTTAATCATTTACATTTTACAAAATACTCTGTACTAGCCTCAGGCTACAAAAGAGGAAATGGAGGAAAATGAGACCAGAGTATGTTTCAATGATTCAACATAAATAATGGGGCTCATAGGAAATTAACTCTTTATTCAGCATGTTATTTTAAATAACTACCTGCTCTTTTGGAAAATATAATTCATCTATCTACTCATATTTGGGGAAAGCTCCATTTCACAGTTATGGATGGCTAATAATTCCTAAACTGGTGTTTAATCTTCAAGTGATGATAGGGAAAATTATTTCCATACCTTATATCCCTGACCTAAGAGATTTTTAAAATTAATTTATTTTGATTTATCAGCAGTCACCTCCATAAGCTTTTGAGTTTTAAATTTTTCTCCCCCCTCTTCCTCACCTCCCTCCCCAAGACGGCATGCAATCTGATATAGGCTATACATATACATTCCTATTAAACATATTTTCACATTAGTGATGTTGTAAAAATAAGATCCAATAGGAGGAACCACAAGAAAAAGGAAACAAAACACAACAGAAGAAAAAAATAGCAAATAATATGCTTCGATTTGCATTCAAACTCCATAGTTCTTTCTTTGGACGTGGACAGCATTTTCCACCATGGGGCCTTTGAAGATGTCTTAGATCTTTGTATTGCTGAGAAGGGTTAAGTCTATCAATATTAGTCATTGCACAACATGGCTATTACTGTGTACAACATTCTCCTGGTTCTGCTCTCTTCACTCAGCATCAGACTATACAACTGTTTTGAGGTTTTTCTGAAGTCTGCCTGCTCATCATTTCTTATAGCACAACAGTATTCCATTACATTCATATACCACAACTTGTTCAGTCATTCCATTCCTCAATTGATGAGCATCCTCTCAATTTCCAATTCTTTGCCACCATGAAAAGAGCTGCTATAAATATTTTTGGGCATGTGGGTCTTTCTCCCATTTTTATGATCTCTTTGGGATACAGCCCTAGAAGTGCTATTGCTGGGTCAAAGGGTATGCATGTCTTTACAGCCCTTTGGGCATAGTTCCAAATTATTCTCCAAAATGGTTGTATCATTTCACACCTCCACCAACAATGCATTAGTGTTCCAATTTTCCCACATCTTCTCCAACATTTATCATTTTCCTGTTTTGTCATATTGGCCAATCTGATAGACTGTTAGATCTGATAGATCTGATAGAGTTGTTTTGATTTGCATTTCTCTAATCAATAGTGATTTGGAGCATTTTTTCATATGATTATAGATGGCTTTAATTTCTTCATCTGAGAACTGCCTGATCATATGCTCTGACCATTTATCAACTGGGGAATGACTTTTATTCTTATAAATTTGACTTAATTCTCTATATATTTTAAAAATGAGGCCCTTATCAGAGAGATTGGTTGTAAAAATTCTCAATTTTCTACTTTCCTTCTAATCTTGGTTTCATTGGCTTTGTTTGTACAAAAACTTTTTAATTTAATGTAATCAAAGTTATCCATTTTGCTTTTCGTAATGTTCTCTATCTCCTGTTTGGTCATGAATTCTTCTGTTTTCCATAGATCTGATAGGTAATCTATTTCTCGTTCAGTTGTTTTACCAATGAGGTATTTTATGTTTTCATCTATTTTTTTCATTCTTTTGTTTCTGTTTGACTTATTCTTGTTCTCTCATAGTCATTAGCTTCCATTTGCTCAATTCTAATTTTTAACAAATTTTTTTTTCTTCTGTTAGATTTTGTACCTCCTTCCCTATTTGGCCAATGGTATTTTTTAGGGATTTGTTTTCTACCATTCATTTTTGTCCTTCTTTTTCCAAGCTATTGACTCTCTTGCATACCTCTCATTTCTTTTTCCGTTTTTCCTTCTGCCTCTCTCATTTGACTTTTAAATCCTTCTTGAACTCTTCTAAGAAGGCCTTTTGGGCTTCAGACCAGTTCATATTCCCTTTCAAGGTTCCAGGTGTGGGTTTATTGACAATGTTGTCCTCTTCAGAATTTTTCCCTTGATCTTCACTCATCCTGTAATATGAATCTATCATGTGTTTCTTTTTGCTCATGGTGTTTGCTTATTTCCTGGCCTTTAAAGAGATTGAGCACTGTCCTGGTCACTGGCTTTGTTTGCTGAGGCCTCAACCGCTGGCAGTTGGAGGCTGCAGGGTTCTGGCAACTTACCTGGTGTTGGGCTGGAATCAGCAACACTGGAACTCTTAGGGGTAAGATTGGGTAGTGTGGCTCTTGGAGATTTCCTGCTCCCCCAGGCCTCTCCTTCTTTTTGCTTTCTTCAGCTCCTTTCAGATGAATGTTGCGGGGTGTTTATCTGCCTGTGGCCTCTTGGAGAGTTGCTTCCCTTAGTTTTGCTAAGGCGCTGGGAGACACGGTTGCTGTAGAATGCCAAAGCACCAGATGGTTTTGCGCTGGTTTCCACCTTTTCCCCCACCCTCATTGAGGCACTCTGGGGTTCAGGTGTTGTTGTTTGCCTGCTCCTCCAACTGGGTTTCAGGATCTCCTCCTGGTATGCTAGGTGGGGCTTTCCACTATCTTGCTGGGATGCCTCCTGTTCTGTACTGCTTCCCTTCCCCCAGGGCAAGAGGGGCCTTTCCCATTAATCCCTCAAGCTACCTGGGCTATCAGACTGCTGCACCCCATATTTCTTCTGGTTCAGTTATTCCAGGGATTTTCCTAGGGTGATATTTTCTGGGCTTTTAGAGGTTAATACAAGAGGAAAAGAGTGTCTTACTTCCTAATCCGCCATTTTGGCTCTTAGAAGCAGAAAGTCCTAAGAGATTTTGAAAGAGAACTTTATATAGTTTATGGAGTATAGCCTTGTTACTCTTAAAATTTTTAATCTGATCTTTCTTCTTCAACACCTTAGAAAAAATATTACTCATATTGATAAAAATGACTGAATGATGATTTAATACTCTTATCTATCATGAATTATAGTTTATTGAAATATGTCTGAGTTGTATTCTTGGCTGACAATCACTTTTAATAATTTTATTTGGTGATAAGTAATGACTGTTGTGAATTAATGTATTTATAGTCTCATCTCTTCTGTGACCATGGCAAAATCATTTAGTCTCTTTGTGTCTTATTTCTATACCTTTAAGTGATGCTCTATAAAGGGGATATCTTAGTATAAATGTAGTATGTATGTCTATAAAATGTTCTATAAAGGAAATAACAGTATAAATGTGGTGTGTATAAGAATGTTTTAAACTTCTCTTGAAGCAAAGTGTTATAGAAATTTAAAATGGTATTTTGTATGAAAAATTATATGGTTTCATAGTTGGAAGGGCTTTGGAAATCCTCTAGGCAAATTATTTTATTCACAGGTAAAAGGTTTTGCCCAAAATCACATAGGTAATAAATTAAAGCAAAGAGATTTTAATTTGGGTCTTATGAATACAAATCTAGTGCTATCACACCATGTTGCAGGATCTAGGTATGTTTAGTTTCTAAAAGAGTATACATGGCAAGTCTCCCTATGTATTAGAAGAGTTGCTACTATTATAAGAAATGACAAAATTGAAAGTATCAGAGGACACTGAAAAGATCACTAAAAACTGAAGTGGAGTGAAATGAGAACTAGGAAAAACAATTTTTATAGAGAACTAATAAATAATAGAAGAAATACTAAAAGACTTTTGTATTGAGCAATGTAATGATAAAGCATGAGTCTAGAGAAATAAAGATGAAATATGTCACCTACCCTCCTTCCAAGAAAGTGATAGGTTTAAAATGCAGAATGAGGCATACATTTTTGGACATGGTCAACACAGAGATTTGTTTTCCTGGACTATGCATATATTTGTTATGAGGGTTTCATTTTTTTTATTGTTGAATGAATGACAGAGAGGAAAAACAATAAATTTTTAGGAAATAAGCATGTACATATATATATATATACATACTTTTTAAAATAAAAAAATGGGGGGGATTGGGACTAAAATTCCAGAGAACAAAATAAAAAGTTGACATAACCAATGATGGATGTTACATTAAGCATATTTTTACTTGCTCAGAGAAAGACTTCCTAACAGTTTCCTAAACCTAGAATGGACTCCTTTGTAAGCTGTAGAGATTTCATTCATTAAAATGTTGAATCAAAAATTGCATAGTAGTGTTAGGGATGTTTTAAAGGGGATGTATGCATTGGATTAGGGGTTGAAATAGAAGGCTTCTGAGATATCTTCCAACTCTCAGATTCTTTGTTTCTGCATGGTGCCATGGAGTGCTTGGAGCTTGGTCAGACATAGAAGACACCAAGGTTCATCCACTGCATCCTGGGCCATTGCCAGTTATCTTGACTTTTGTTTTGCCACTAGACTTTGATGACTTTGGAAGAGAGTGAAGCTGATGATTTTGTGCAAGTCTGCTTCATTTAAATGCAGTTCACTGGCAAATCAAGACATCACTCCCATTATGGCATTGTTCCTCTTCAAAAATTAAGGATGAATAACATATTTTAATAAACCTTTCATTTTGAATTATTTTCTAGTAATGAAAAAGTGAAGATACATTTATGACAATACATTCTCATTTTCTCATTCCTTGCCAAGAAAGGGCACACATTTTTGAGAAAAAGAAAGAAAGAAAAAGGAGGAGGAGGCAGCTATGGTATCTCAATACAGCTAATATGCCAACATAGAAAATAATTCCAGTAAATTTGTTGTGAAGTGCACTTAACAAAAAAGCTAGGAAGTCACAGATGAAACATACCCTCTCTCACTTAAATAAGTTTCTGTCAACTACATGTCTAACCTACAAAACATCACTCTAAATGTTGAACAAATCTATCTGATTCCTGTCATACTTACCTAGGAAGTGTCTTAATATACAGTTTTACCCTTGAATACCCAAATTGTACCTGAGAATATTAAAAATGATTCCACATTATCACAGTGCTTTTTAGTTGACAAAATGTTTTTCTCACACTGTAATATGTTTTATCTCTATTTTATAAAAAAGGAAACTGATGCTCAGAGAGCTTTAGTGATTTATCCAGAGTCATGAAACTAGAACGTAAATATTGCATCCAAGATCCCCAACAAGATGATTTGTATGACTCTTTGTAGCACGGCCAAAACGTAGAAGTTTCTAAAGTATTTGTTTAATTTTAATTATTTATTTGTTTTTAACATTTGTTTTTAAATTTTTGAGTTCTAAATGCTCTCTTCCTTTCACCCTTCACTCACCCATTTAGAAGCCAAGCAATATTACATCAATTACACATGTGGAATCATGCAAAACATTTTCATATTACCCATGTTGGAAAAAAAAACAAGAAAAATAAAGTGGAAAAGTATGCTTCAATTTTCACTCAGCGTTCACCAGTTCTCTCTCTGGAGGTGGCTAGCATTTCTCATCATAGGTCCCTGGAATTGCTGATCATTGTCTTGAACAGAGTAACTAAGTCTTTCACAGTTGATCATCATTACAATATTGCTATTACTGTGTACAATGTCTTGCTGGTTTTGCTCACTTCATAAAATATATATTTAATGAGAAAAATAGGCCTGCAGCTGTCCTTGCCTTTCCCTTAATGATTTAATAAAAATGCATGAGGGTCAGCCCAATTCAGTATCCTTTAAGAGATAGGAAATTCATTGCAGTGAAGAATAATTTAATACTATTTATTATCTGATACTGATCAGACATGTAGGGAACAATGTTTAATATAATGGAATTATTCTCACCTTGAGATTTTAAAATGATCTCTAGTATTAATTCCTCAAAAAAGAATATTGTTTTTAATTTTTACTGATTTTTTTTGTTTTTACATCACCTTTCCTCCCCAATATATCCTTTCCCTCTCTCTTCTTTCCCTTCTTGCTCTTTATAGCAAAAAATTAAAAGGAAGAGAAAAAAAATCAACATTGCTAATGAATATCTCAACCATGTATGGCATTATATGTGGTTAAAAAAAATGACTTTTTAAAAATGATTAGCCTGAAATTTTCCCAGTAAGAGGGATTGAGGGGACCAATGATGAAGCCAGCCACCTGTCCAAGCTTATGTTTTCTTCACTTTTGCGCCAAGCCTTTCTGTCAGTTAGTCAACTCAATCAGGCTGTCTCATTACAAATTCCAAACCTAAAATGGCAGAGACACCTGGTATGATTCTTCCTCTTTTTAAGTTATTTATGGGTAGTAGCATTGTAACATATATTGCCACAACAAAAAATAAAACTAAAACCTTGCTTTGAAGTTATTCTCAAAATTATTACTATCTTCCATTCTTCACACCATCTAATTTGTTTTATTAATCATTCTAATTTAAAGGAATGTTTCCTGAATACTGTTTTTCTCTGTCTGTGCAATTACTTCCAATGTCCATCCCCTACTCATTCCTCAATTTCTCTCCAAATTTCCATGGCCCATTCTTATAAATCTTCAGTGCAGCAGTCAAAATTATATTTTCTACCTTTCACCTTGACTATAAAAGACACTTCTTAAGGACTTTATGTTGCTTTCTAACAGATTATAATATAAACCAAAATCCTTACCTTCCACTTCAAAGTTGTTCATCAATGTATCCTGGACAACATTTACCCTCTTTCTCTGTCTGTTTCCAATAAGAATCGATGTGATCAGACATCTGCCCATGGAGAAAGTACTTCTGTTACTGATGCTGAGGAAGCCTGCTCAGAAACCATCAAATGCCCTTTGGTCCTAAAGGTGCTGACCAAACATAGCACAGCTAAATTAAGGATAGCATTGAACTGATATAGTTAGAAATACAATGAGAACACTAGGCAGCTGTTCACTATGTGAACAGCTATTGTCAAGACATTCCTGCCTCATAAGACAGAAGACTTCTTCGAGTTTCATTGTCATTAGCAACACGATTTGATTCAGTTCCTGAAGTTGCTCTTTATACTTTCTGAACACTCCCTTGGGATATACAGAATGCCTTTTTTTTTCTTTTGTTTTGTTCATACTACTGCTTTTCCCTACCTTTCTAGCCCTTTATGCCCCAGCTTGACAACGTTGTCTGGGTAACTTGCACTGGCACTACTGGTCAGATGATAACAACAGACACTGCCCTTAGCCTTTTTCTACTAAAAGTTCCTCACTATTTCTTCATCTCATTCCATTCATTGAGCTAATACTTCTCCCACATCCCACATTCCACATTCTTATTGAAAGTGTCTCCTTGGGGCAGCTAGGTGGTACAGTGGAAAGAGTATCAGCCCTGGAGTCAAGAGGACCTGAGTTCAAATTTGACCTCAGACACATAACACTCACTAGCTGTGTGACTCTAGGCAAGTCACTTAACCCCAATTGCCTCACAAAAAAAGGGTCTCCTTATCCAAGTTTTCTAAAGTTTCTCCGTCTTTTACCCCTGCATCTTAAATTCTACTACCTCTTAAAACCCTTCCCTAATTGGATAATTTTAATTACCCTTGATATGCATATCTTTACTTTCTGCTCCATTAAGTGAACTTGCCAATATCCTTATCAAAATATAACTTACTAATTGTATATTCCTCTATATCTCTAACTGTGACATTATTATTTTCCTTCAATTGTAAAATCCTGGTATATGGTAGCATAAAAAAGATGCTTAAAAAAGGTGGAAGACTGATTAACTTCTCAACATCTTTGTAAACAACCTAGAGAGGTGTGGGTAGGAAGGTTCTACATTCAGTTGATTCAAAGCTGTTTGAATAATTAGATGTAAGGAATAGTGATTATGAATTGATATCAGCCTAGATGGATATGCTGAGTGGAGTGATTCAGAGTTCTCTCTCTGCCCTATTATAGTCAACATTTTTAATAATAGAGGTTGGTGAGTGTTGTGTGTTGCCCAAATAGGTTATGAATATATTCATAAGACTTTCCAGAGATGATTTTCAGGGAGGTCTTAATAGATATTTCTAGAGTTTCCTTTATCTACCCTTCTTGAAGAGAGGTTTTGATTCCTGACTGGAAAGAAGGTAGGAGGTTGGAGCCAGAGGCTGGCCACTCTGTTCTCCTTATAAATAGGGAATACCAGAATAGATTATATATCTACTATCCAAAAATATTATTTCTAGGAGAAATAATTTTGGGATTCAAGCTGAGCCTCTGATCACTGTCCCTTAATGGGGAAGTGCCCCCAAGATGTATATTCAAGGGTTGACTCCAATGAAATGAAATAATTTATTGTGTCACGTAGCAAACAGAAATCAGAGAAGGTACAGAGATGAGAATGTATTGGGGAATGTACAGAGTAAATGAGCTGTGTCTCTCATTAGGAACAAAATATCTTAGCTCAACACACAGTGACACAGACAGACAGACAGAAAGACAGCCAGATACACAGAGACATAAAAAGATCTCACCCAAATCTCACTGCAGGGAAAATTCCCCAAAGTCTCTAGTGAAGTAAGATGGGGATAAGGGCATGATTGAGGTTCCAGCTCTTCTACATATTGGCTTCTTCCAAGAGTCTTTGTTTCCTTCAGTAACCTAAAGAGAATTTAAAACCACATGTCTTCATTCTAAAAGTTGGAATCCAGCAGACCAGAATCTCTCTCTTCTCTCAGGCTTTCACTAACCACATTCCCCCATAGAACATTCAGTAATCAATCACTTTCTACCACTGAGGAGAGTCATATGGAAATAGACTTTGAACCACAGATTGCATAATCAATAATTGCAAAAAGTTATAAATGTCTTGATTATCAAATATCTTAATGACACAAAAGTAAGAAGAATAGTTATCATGTTGGAATGGCAGAATCTCTATCCCAAAATGTCTCAACTAGCTAGCATAATAAACTAAATCTTCTTCAATGAAATTTAATAAGGACTAAATATACATCCTCCATCGAGTTTTTTTTGAGAAATCAACTACAAATACAGAAAGCAAGAAGATATGGTAAGGCTCTAGGTTATATGAAAAAATCTGGTGATTTTAGTGAACTACAAGCTGAATATTAATCAATGGTGTGATTTGGATGCAAAGAAAAAGTGGTATAATCTTGTGTTATATTAGCATAAACATACTAATCAGAAGGAAAGCACATATAGGTTTGTTCTGTTCTGCATGATTAGGCCACAAACCACATTTTGGTGCACTGCATTTTTGGAAGAAGACTGGCAAAATGAAATATATCTAGAAAAGGCCAACCAGTATAGTAAAGCAACAATAAATTATACCATACAACAATCAGATGCAGGAACTAGGGGTCTTTAACCTGGAGAATAGAAGATTGAGGGGAGAAAAGATTGTTATCTTCAAGTGTATGAAGACCTATCATGTTGATGAGAAATTAAGCACTTACTGCTTTTTTTCCCAGAAGGAAAAACTGGTAATAATAGATGGGATTTGTTAACAGGTAGATCTCAGCTTCAAACAAGGAAAAACTTTAGAGGTATCCAAAGCTTTAACAGTCTACCATGAAATAGTGAATGAATCCTTTAGCACTGAAATTCTTAAAGCAGAGGCTGGGGGATGATTCTTCATATTGTAATAGGAATTTTTGCCTATTGTAGGATTGGTCTAGATCAACTCTAAGTCTCTTAAAACTGTAACTATTGATTCTCTGATATAATGTTGCTCAAAGAGTTGTTCAATAAATGCTTATAAGGATGATAGTATTTTTACTATTAACTCTTTAACTTTTGTTGCAGATATATTAGCAAGACATATTGGTAAAGCTATATATGATTAGCAATTATTCAGTGGTTTTAAGTTCTTTGACTAATTAATTTATATTGCTTATAAGAATTTTCCAATTAAGTTCAATAATTATTCTATTATTACTGGACTATAAACTTCAAAAGAACAGAAACTATGTCTCATCTAAACTTAATATCTACCTTTAGTGTCAAACACAGTGCTTTGCACTTAGTAGAGGTTTAAAGAATGTGTATTGCATTTAATTGAAATTCATGGAACGAAGGGAAAAAAATCTATTAATCAATGAATATATTTGCTAAATATATATCTAAAGAAAAGAATAAAACTTAATAAGTAGTGAATAAGAATTCTCTTCATGTAATATATATTTATAGATTTGTTTTCACTTGTCTCCTCTCAAATGAAAGATTAAAAATTAAACTTTAAGTAAAGCAGCAGAGGGCTTGAAAGGGGATCCAGGTCATTCCCTTCATCTCAGGAGCCATTGTGGCACAAGTGGCAAGTGACAGGGGGCACTGTACCCACTGGCCATGGACATTTGCAGAATATACATGCCCAACAGCTAGAGAGCTAATGAGATATAGGGGTGGGAATATAGTTGCCCAGCAACACAATTTGCTCTGAGATAAGGTGGTCTCTCACCTAGCCTATGATAGATGTAGTGCTAACCCCTGAACAACAAGGAGGTTGAGTGCAGAACCTCCAAGCTACTTCCTTAAGAGAAAGTTGTAGTACCCTAGGGATGACACATCCCATGAGGAGAAAGATGAAAACCAGATATTTTCTACGTATATGTCACATAGTACCAAAAGAAATTTAGTATGCATTATAATATCAATAGGGTTTTAATTTGCTGGTAGCAAGAACTTACTGCAGTTAAAGGTTATAAGCAAAGATGTATTAACTGAGAAGTTTGTAAAATCTCCTCTAGATATGTTTGTTTCATTTTTTTCTCTTTTCTTTTAATCACAAAGCTGTTTGTTATTCCTTATGTAAAGCTGCAAGGAGCCAGGAGGGTCAATTATATGACTGTTCAAGTTTATTCAAAAGTCTTGAAAAATAGGAAATCTTAAGGCCAAAGGCATGTTAACATTGAGGGAAATCTAAGGGTTAAAAATTAATGAAATGACAACAAAAACTAAATACAAGCATCCTTTAGAAGTGATTAAAAAGTGAAAATGGAATATTTTGGTTACATATTATTCATTAAAAATTTATATTATCTCCTTGGTTTAAAATATATGTTTCTTTCTTTCAAGGTAACTGAACTGCACAACATCAAAAACATAACCAGACTGCCTCGAGAGACCAAGAAGCATGCAGTGGCAATTATCTTTCACGATGAGACGTCAAAGACATTTGCCTGTGAGTCAGGTAAGCAATTACTGCCATTTTTCCAGCTTGAGGAAATTGAGCTGCTTCCAAAACAATGGCTCAGATGGATTAAGATACTGTACTGAATAGGTTACCTTATCTTAATGAGAATGTGTTCTGGATCTTTTATTTTTAGGAAGAAGCTGAAAAGAATAACTTTTTATAGATGTTTTGGATGCTTGTTTGTTATCTGCCTTTGTCTAGATGTTGCTCTCATTTGGTCTGAGGACTCTGTAAGTCCTCTGTCCTCACTCTCAGTATTAAGTAAACAGTGCTGGAAAGATGTGATTCAGTTCCATTTGGGATGTATAGTCATGTTCTTGCCAAGTAGTGCTAAGCTATTGGTAGGACGATAATAACGCTGTCATTGCAGAAGAGCAACAAAGCACAATCCAGGTCTCAAGATGATAGAAAACTGAACTTTAAGCAATTTATTATGTGCACAGCTGTTGCAGTCCAAAAATAAATAAACATCCAAATGGATTTTAATGATGTGGTTCATATAGCACTATTGTATTATTGAGATATGAGGTTAAGCTTGCTGTATTTGTCATTTTGAACCCCCTGTGCTATGTAGTATAATCTTTTTAGTTGGTATCTAATCATATCTTGATGAGAAATAGCATGAAGTATCTGATAAAGGGCTGATTTCCATGCTGTCATTATGAAAGGTATCATCATATTCTTAGTCACCTAGTGGCACAACCCTGGTGCTGTACTCAACTCCTTTGTGCTGCTCAGCCCACATATCCAATCCATTATAAGATCTTCTCATTTTTACCTTCAAATATCACCTTTTAAAGGCCCCTTCTTTTTACTTATATAGGCACAACCCTAACTCAGGCCTTCATCACCTCATTTGGTCCACTGCAATACCCTTTTAACTGCTCTTCCTGTCCCATATCTCTCCCTATTCATTTGCCGAGGTGATTTTTCTAAAGTATGGGTCTGACCATGTCACTTTCTTGCTTCAAAAAATTTCAATGTATCCTATTACCTCCAGGATCAAATATAAAAAAAATAAATAAAAGTCTGTTTGGCATTTAAAGCTCTTCATACCCTGGCCCATTCCTACCTTTCCAGCCTTCTTACACCTTATTTCTTTCTAGACATTCTATAATACAACTACTTTGGCCTACTTGCCGTTACTTGAATACAATACTTCTTTCATCTTTGTGCTTATGCACAGGCTATACCCCATGACTAGATTGTTTTCTACCATTACCTCTTCCTCTTATTTCCCTGGCTTCCTTTAAGATTCATCTAAATCCCACCTTCTGTAATGAGGCTTTTCCTGCTTTCCCTCAGGTGCTATAACTACTTCTTTTAAATTATTTCCTTCTCTCTCTCTCTCTCTCTCTCTCTCTCTCCATATAAATATACATATATATACATATATATGTATATGATACTATACATACATAGATATTCACATATTTTCTCCACCATTAGGATGTGAACTGCTTGAGAGCAGGAACTCATGTATGTGTATGTGTTTTAAGTTTCTTTGTATCCCCAGTGTTTAGATTAGCACCCATCAAATAATAAACAATTAATTAATACTTGACTAACTTCAACTCTTATAGATAGGGAAATTTGCCTTTAGGTAGAGATCTAAAGGGATTCTAACAAGGGGTTGTATGTCTTAGTATTCCTTTAAGGAAGAAGGCAAGGGTATATTCAGAGGGGTGGAATTTAGACCCTAGAATTGAGATGAGAATACTATTGGTAGAACTGGTGACCAGGTTGCAAGAGGGGATGAAAGCACAGGCTCCAGATAGAAAAGCAGCCAGATTATTTCCTGGAGTTCTTTCTACAGAGATCTAGGCTGCTAGGGCCCAAGCTCTGGCTTAGTCAGAAAGGAGAGGGAAGGAAGCTTATTTATTCAGTGCATACATCAGTGACCCTTGGGTATATGTTTCTTATCTCACCATTTGGGAAGAAGAGACAACCTGCCCCCTCCCCCAAGGTTCATCCAGGGACAATTGTGGCTTCAGTAAGTAAAATTTCAAAAATTTTAGTTTGATAATGAAAAAATGTTATCTCTTTGTAGAATTTATTTCATGTAAAGACTATTTTCTGGATGCTATAGAAGTGTCTACAAAAATGAAGGCATTTTACAAATTTCATCCTTAGAATTATTAAAGCTGTAGAGAGGTGGGAAAAGTAATATTTGAAGTTATCATGAGACATTTGCATGATGGGAAAGTCAAAACAAAAGGAAATAGTGGCTTCCATGTGGTTAACTGTTATAGAGGGTTGTAAAAAGCTAACCAACACAATTTCTAATTGTTAAATATAATCTAGTAGCAGTGAACATTAGACACTATTCTTCAGGGACAGGGGAAAGCTGATAGCATTGGTAAAATGACAACTTGAGTGATTCTAAATTATAAATAAAAATAAAATTGTGTCCAAATGACCATTATGATTCCTCAAACACCATGAACTGTATCAATTTTCAGCAGTAAATTTATAGCATATAATTTCGGCTACTTTATTTTGGTTAAAAAACATCTCTCAGTAGTCAGGCAATATCCTAAAGAACTCAGGTTAAATGTTGCCACTAAGTCATATTCAATTTATTTTTCTTCTCTCATTACTATAGCTAGCATTTCTAGTACAATAGAGAATAATACTATTGATAAGGGATATCCTTATTTCACTCCTGATCTTATTGGGAAGGCAAGTTTATTCCTATTAGAGATAAAGCTTGCTCTTGGTATTAGATAGATACTACTTATTAAAAGGTTTCATTGATTCTTATTCAGTCTAGTATGTTTAAAAAGAATGGGGGTTAATTAGGCATAGACCATGGAAGAAACTAAGTATAGACCAAGGTAGAAACTGAATATAAAACAACATCTTACATGGTATACCAAGATAAAGTCAAAATGGGGTACATGATTTAGATATAAAGGCTGATACTATAAGCAAACTAGGAGAGCAAGAAAGACTTTACCTGCAGGGCAGCTAAGTGGTGCAGTGGATAAAGCACCGGCCCTGAAGTCAGGAGGGCCTGAGTTCAAATTCGGCCTCAGACCAAACTTGATACGTACTAGTTGTGTGACCTTGGGCAAGTCACTTAACCCCAATTGCCTCACTAAAAATAAAATAAAATAAAATTTTAAAAAAAGAGTTTACCTGCCAGATTTATGGAGAAGGGAAGAATTTATGACCAAACAAGAGATAGAGATCATTATGAAATATAAAATGGACAATTTTGATTACATTAAATTGAAAAGTTTTTGCACACACAAAGCCAATACAACCAAGATTAAAAGGGAAGCAGAAAACTGGGACACACTTTTCACAGCAAGTGTCTCTGATAAAGGTCTCATTTCTAAAATACATAGAGAATTGAGTCAAATTTACAAGAATAAAAGTCATTCCCTGATTGACAAATGGTCAAAGGATATGAACAGGCAGTTCTCAGATGAAGAAATTAAAGCCATCTATAGTCATATAAAAATGCTCTAAATCTCAATTGATTAGAGAAATGCAAATCAAAACAACTCTGAGGTACCACATCACACCTATCATATTGGCTGACATGACAAAACAGGAAAATGATAAACATTGGAGAAGACGTGGGAAATTTGGAACACTAATGCATTGTTGGTGGAGTTATGAACTGACCCAACCATTCTGGAGAGCAATTTGGAACCATGCCCAAAGAGCTATAAAACTGTACATACCCTTTGACCCAGCAATACCATGTCTAGGTCTGTGTCTCAAAAAGATCATAAAAATGGGAAAAGGGCTCACATATACAAAAAAACATTTATAGCAGCTCTTTTTGTAGTGGCCAAGAATTAGAAATCGAGGGGATGTCCTTCAATTGTGTAATGGCTGAAAAACTTGTGATATATGAATGTAATGGAATACTATTGTTCCATAAGAAATGATGAACAGTCAGACTTCAGAAAAACCTGGAAAGACTTATATGAACTGATGCTGAGTGAAATGAACAGAACCAGGAGAACATTGTACAGAGTAACAGCAACACTGTACAATGATCAACTGTGATAGACTTAGCTCTTCTCAGCTATGCAGGTATCTAAGACATCTCCAAAAGACTCATGACGGCAAATGCTATCCACATGCAGAAAATGAACTATGGAGGCTGAATGCAGATCAAAGTCTATTTGCTCTCTTTTGTTTTATTTCTTTCTTCTTTCTTGTTGTTTCTCCCATTGGTTCTACTACTTCTTTATAACATGAATAATATGAAAATATGTTTAATATGAATGTATATGCAGAGCCTGTATCAGATTGCACACTATCTCAGAGAGGTGGGAGGGCAGGGAGGGGGAGAAAATTTAGAACTCTAAATTTTATGGAAGTGAATGTTGAAAACTAAAAACAAAAAAACGAATAGAATATGCAAAAAAAGAATGGGTTTTTTTTTGTTAAAATCTTTTTCTACATCTGTTGAGAAAATCATATGATTTTTGTTGTTTTTATTATTGATATTGTCAATTATGTTGATAGTTTTCCCAATATGGAACTACCCCTGAATTCCTGCTATAAATCCAACCTGGTCAGACAGTATGAACTTTGTGGTAGATTGCTGTAATCACTTGCTAGAATTTTATTTAAAATTTATGCATTGATAGTCATTGCAGAAAATAACATATAGTTTTCTTTCACTATTTTTGCTCTCCAGGGTTTAGATATCAAAATTATATTTGTCTCATAAAAGGTATTAGTAGGACTCCTTCTTTACCCATTTTTAAGAGTTTTATATAGTACTGAGATCAGTTGTTCAATAAATGTTTGTTAGAATTCACTTGTAAATCCATTTAGTCTCCAGGATGTTTTCTTAGGGAGCTCATTAATGGCTTTTTCAAGTTTTATTTTAAGGAAGTTATTTAAGTATTTTATTTCCTCTTCTGTTAATCTGGGAAATTTATATTTTTCTAAATATTAATATACTTCACTTAGATTGTCAGTTTTATTGTCATATAATTGGGCAAAATATCACCTAATAATCATTTTATGGTGGGGCATTCACTTTTTTCAATTTTGATACTTCTCATTTGGTTTTCTTATTTCCTTTTTTAAATCAAATGATCTAATGGTTTATATATTTCTTTGGGATTTTTGTAAAACCAAGTCACATTTTTTCTTATGGGTCTGATGGTTTTCGTCCTTTGAATTTATTAATCTCTCCTTTGATTTTCAAAATTTCGATTTTGGTGTTTAATCGGGGATTTTGAATTTGTCCTTTTTCCAGTTTTTTTTTTAGTTGCATGTTCACATTGATCTGCTGTTCTTTTTATCAATGTACTAATTATTAGATATAAATTTTCCCCTAAGTATTATTTTGGCTGCATCCCACAAATTTTGAAATGTTGTCTTGTTGTCATTCTCTTTAATGAAATATTTGATTGTTTCCATTATTTATTCATTCTTTAGGAACAGATTATTTTGTATCCAAATAACTTTAAACCTATGCTGCAAAACTCTTTATTAAATGTCTAAAAAGGATGCTTTTAATATTTTTTTTGCTTTTCTCTATTTGCTTCTGAGGTTTTTATACCCTAATATATGACCATTTTTTTGTGACAGTGGTATATATAACTAAGAAAAAGGTAGTCTCTTTCCTATTCCCATGCAACTTTCTCTTGAGGCCTATCATATCTAACTTTTCTAAGAATATATTCATCTCCTTGACTTCTCCATTGCTTATTTTATGTTTAGATTTATCTAACTCTGATTGGGGAAAGCTGAAATCTCCCTCTAATATAGATTTACTGTTTATTTCCTCCATTAATTAATTCAACATTTCCTTTAAGAATTTGAATTTTGAATTCAGTTTAGGTCATATATGTTTAGTATTTATATTACTTCATTGTCTATGGTTCCTTTTAGCAAGAGGTAATTTCACTGCTTATCCCTTCTAATTAGGTGTATTTTTACCTTTGCTTTATCTGAGATCATGATTGCTGCTCCTGCCCTTTTTACTTCAACAGAAGCATACAAAATTTTGCTCCAGCCCCTTATTTTAACTCTTTGTGTGTCTCTCTGTTTCAAGTGTTTTTCACGTTTAAAAAAACAAAACAAAACAAAAAAACAACATACTTTTGGATTCTGGTCTTTTTACTGTTTGCTATCTGTTTCCATTTTATGGTTGAGTTCACCCCTTTCACATTCAAATCATGATTACTAACTACATTTCCCTCCATGCTAATGTTCTCTGTTTATCTTTTTCTCTTTCCTTTTTTATCTTGTCCCTCCTCTAAAGTCTGTTTTGTTTTTTACCAATGCCTTCTTTTATCTGTCCCCTCTTTTATCATCCTCCATTTTTTTCTAGTTCCCTTCTTTTCCTAATTTCTTTTTGGGTAAGATAAATTTCTACTACCAATAGCATATCTAGATATATATTTCCCTCTTTGAACCAATTTAGATGTGAGTGAGGTTCAAGTATTGCTAACCTCTGCCTGCCCCACCATTTTTACCTCCACTATAAAAAACTTATTCCTTTTCCCTTTCTTTTATGTGAGATAATTTTCCCCATTCTTTCTCTCCCTTCCTCCTTCTCCTACAGGATTCCTCTTTCTTGTCTATCCATTTTTTTTTGCACCATCCCAAAGTAATCAACTCACTCTTACACCCTCTTTCAATGTGGAATCATTCTAACTGCCCTAATAATTACAAAATTCTTACAAGACACATGCATCATCTTCCCATACTGAATGGCAAGCAAGTTTACCTTATTGAGTCACTTATGATTTCTCTACCATGTTTACTTTTTATGCTTTTCTTGAGCTTTGTGTTTGAAAGTCAAATTTTTTATTTGGTTCTGGTCTTTTTATCAGGAATGTTTGAAAGTTCTCTATTTAATCAAATATCCAATTTTTCACTTGAAGGATTATATTCAGTTTAGTTGGGTGTATTGTTCTTGTTTGTAATCCCAGATCTTTTACCTTCTATAATATCATAAGTCCTTTACTGAATTAATGTGGTAGCTGCTAAATCTTGTGTGATCTTGACTGTGGCTCCACAATATTTGAATGGTTTCATTTTGGTTACTTGAAGTATTTTCTTTTTAACCCAAGGGCTTTAGAAATTGACTATAATAGTCCGCAGAGTTCTCATTTCAGGATTTCTTTCAGGTGATGATTGGTGGATTATTTCAATTTTTATTTTACCCTCTGGTTCTAGGATATCTGGGGAGTTTTCCTTGACAATTTCTCAAAATATGATGTCTAAGCTCTTTCTTTCATCATGCCTTTCAGTTAATCCAGTAATTCTCATACTATCTCTCCTCAATCAATTTTCCAGGTCAGTTGTTTTTCCTATGAGATATTTCACATTTTCTTTTTTTAAATTTTTTGACTTTATTGTATTGTTTCTTGATGTCTCATGCAATCGTTAGGTTCCACTTGTCCAATTCTCATTTTTGAGGAGTTATTTTCATCAGCGAATTTTTGTACCTCTTTTCTATTTAGTCAATTCTGTTTTTAAAGTTATTTCCCTCAGTATTTTTGTGCTTTTTTTTAACCAAACTGTTGTCTTTTCATAATTTTCTTCCTTTTTTGAATAATTTTTCTTCTACCACTCTTATTTGATTTTTAAAATCATTTTTAGCTTCTCCAGAATTCTTTTTAGGCTTTTTTTCCAATTCACATTTTCTTTGATGCTTTGCTTTTAGCAGTTTTGATTAAATTTTCCTTTGAATTTGTAATTTGATTTTGCCTGTCACCATAGTAGCTTTTTATGGTCAGTTTCTTCTGTTGTTGCCTGCTCATTTTTCCACCTTGATCTGGAATGTTATGTTAATGTTGGACTTTGTTCTCAGTATGGTAAATGGGGGTTGTGGTGGCACTGTCTCAAGCTTCAGGCTTATATGCACAGCTGATTTCAGAGCTAATTCTGAGGAATTGGAAGTTTTAAATGCTTTCAAGGTGGTGCAATGTGGGAAGAGATGTGGTCATTGCTCTCCTGGTCTTCACTCTGGCATTATTTTAAAATTGTTTGGAGAAGGATTTTTCATGGGCTCAGCTGAACACTTTCTCTGCTCTGCCATCTTGGCTCCAACCATGGAAGTCTGTGCCTTGTATTCTAAGAAAAGAATGTAGCCATCAGTTTCAGAGAGTGATGTATGATAACGGTTAGCAGGAGTATATGAAGATGAAAATTTTAAGATATTTACTTGCTTAGTGTGATGTCCAGAATCAAAAAGTATATATGTATACATACACATATGTAATCACACACCTACAGATATAGATACGTACATGTGTGTGTCCAGTTATTCACAGAATTAGAACGTGACAAAGTACACCTTTGCAGAAAAAAAGCTGGATTTGAAGCAAAAGTGACCTGAGTTCAATCAATTCCTATCTCAGTCACCTAGCATGTGACAGGCTTTGTGCTAAGCATTGGGCGTGCAAAGAAAAGTAAAAGATAGTCCATACTCTTGAGAAATTCACAATCTGATGGGGACAGAAGTTACAAATCACGATATACAGGATACCAGCTATATACTAGATAAATTTAAAATAACCAACAACAAGATGGCACTAGAATTAAAAGGAATTGGGAAAGGGTCCCTCTAGAAATCAGAATTTTAGCTGGAACTTGAAGGAAGCCATGTAAACCAGTAGGTGGAAATGAAGAGGGAAAATATTCCA
Source organism: Vombatus ursinus (assembly GCF_900497805.2). Taxonomy (NCBI): domain Eukaryota; kingdom Metazoa; phylum Chordata; class Mammalia; order Diprotodontia; family Vombatidae; genus Vombatus; species Vombatus ursinus. The sequence goes on from NW_020949351.1 coordinate 11,463,158, forward strand.
TGAAGAGGGAAAATATTCCATGCATGAAGATTAGGCAGTGAAAGTGTCCAGAATTGAGATTGAATGTCTTGTTCAAAGAACAGCAAAGAAGCCATTGTCACTAGAATAAAGTATATGTGTGGAAGGTATAAGATGTATGAAGACTAGAAATTTGGGGGAGGTAGAAAGGGCAAGAAAGGCTTTAAAAGGCAAGTGGAAAATATTATATTTGATCCTATAGGTGATGGGAAGCCAATGGAGTTTATTGAGTAGGCAGGGTGACATGGTTAGACCTGTACTTTAGGAAGATCATTCTGACAGCTGATTGGAGAAGGGAATGGAGTAGGGAGAGACTTATGGCAGACACACCAATCATATACTAGCTTTGTGGCCCTGGATAAGTCAGTTAACCTCTCTGAGCCTCAAGTTCTTCACCTGATAAATAGAGATTCTTATCAACAAACATTTACTAAGTATGGGTCTCAATGTCAGTGATACAGACAAAAACAAAATAGTCCTTTCTCCCACAGATCATACTTTACCTTAGGGAGAATGCAACATAATCCCAGATAAGTAAATACAAGGAAATTTGAACCAAGAGAAAGAACAACTCTGTGAATCAGAGGAGATTTCATGAATGAAGTGACATCCAGCTGATCCTTGAAGGAAGATTTTTTAAAATGGAAGGACCAAAATGGGGGAGGGGGTTCTTGGGGGTCCACTTTTGCAAGTGTATGAGAAAACAGATAGAATATCTAGCTCAAGGAGTAGCTAGTAATACAGAAAGAGTGGAAAACATTGTGTGGGAAAGTAGGTATAAGAGTATAAAATAACACTGAAACAGTAACCAGATTATACAGGGTTTGAAATGGCCTGCTGAGGAGTTTGCATTTTATCCTGAGGCAAAAGAGAATGATAGGATGTTTTTGAATAGACTTTGTATAACCAGGTCTGTATCTTATAAGTATTAATTTGGCAACTGTGTGGAGGTGTATTGGAGATGGGAAACATTGAAAGAAAGAAGGTCAATTGGGAAACTGTTGCAATAATCCAAGTAAGAAGCAATGAGAGCCTGAACTATGATGATGTTCATGTGAGTTGTTTTAATTAACTAAAAACATTTGAATGCAAGGTAATCTTCCATAGACTCATTAAAAACATCTTCAAGACAACTTGGTAGTAGACATGACAGCAAAGGATGATATATTTGTAAGTCTTCCCTTTCTGACATGATTTTGATTTCTCCTGCTAGGTTTCTATATTTTGAGAGCTTTTGATTCTACATACTTTGAAAACTGTGAATATTCAGGAAGGTAATATCTATTAAAATCTTCTTTTTTTCTTTTTTATTAATTTAATTTGAGTTATCAAAAATCACTTCTATAAGTTTTTGAGTTTTAAATTTTTCTTCCCCTCCCTCCCCACCTCCTTCCTCAAGATGGTGCGCAACCTCATAGAGACTATACATATACATTCTATTAAACATAGTTTCACATTAGTGATGTGGTAGGAAGAATTAGAACCAATAGGAGGAACCACAAGAAAGAGAAGACAAAATGAAACAGAAGAAAAAATAGCAAATAGTATGCTTCGATCTGCATTCAAACTCCATAGTTCTTTCTTTGGATGGGGGCAGCATTTTCCATCATGAGACCTTTGGAGGTGTCTTAGATCCTTGCATTGCTGAGAAGGGCTAAGTCTATCAATGTTACTCATCACACAATGTCACTGTTACTGTGTACAATGTTCTCTTGGTTCTTCTCACTTCACTCAGCATCAGTCCATACAAGTCTTTCTAGATTTTTCTGAAGTCAGCCTGCTCATCATTTCTTATAGCACAATAGTATTCCATTACATTCATATACCACAACTTGTTCAGCCCTTCACCAATTGATAGGCATTCCCTCAATTTCCAATTCTTTGCCACCACAAAAAGAGCTGCTGTAATATTTTTGTACATGTGGGTCCTTTTCCCATTTTTATGATCTCTTTGGGATGCAACCATAGAAGTGCTATTGCTGGGTCAGAGGATATGCACATTTTTATTGCCCTTTGGGCATAGTTCCAAATCACTCTCTAAAATGGTTAGATCATTTCACAATTCCACTAACAATGTATTAGTGTTCCAATTTTCTCACATCTTCTCCAACATTTATCATTTTCCTTTTTTGGCATGTTGGCCAATCTGATAGGTGTGATGTGGTTAAAAATCTTCTTAAATTGGTGTGGGTCAATGTTATGTCTGACCAACTTTTAGAAACAACTTTATCTGTGTTAATACTCTAGTTACCTAACTTCCCAGTGGTATTTTATTCATTTTCTAACAGTGTAGTTTGAAGTTAAAGGGAGACCATTCCATAGGCACCCATATATTCATTTACACATGTTCAAAACAAAGGAGGGAATGAATCTATTTGTATTAAAGATGCCTAAATTTAGGTTTGACTCTAGAGAAGTGAAGAAAAATAACCCTTCATCTTAAGTGACACCAGTGTAGCACTTTCAGTCAACTACCATAGTCAATCAATTAGCTTTTATTAAGTACTGCTACATGCCTGGCACTATGCTAACACTTTCACAAGAAATCCATTTGATTTAGAAATAAAAGAAGGAAATTATGCTCACTGATTGTTCAGTGCAGACAGCAACTTGAAAGAAGCTGCAACAATTTACATTTCTAGCTGACTCAGTCACTGTGGGATAGAATTGCTGATTTATAGCCATCTGCTTCTTAGCCAGCCTTCTAAAAGATTGGGGGGGGGGGGATCATTAAAAGAGAATGTAGTGGCCTTATGTGATCCAAAATGTGTTTGAATTTTGAATTTAATTCTTTAGAGAAACTAAAATATTGTGCAGCAGTGACAGCATAATGAGATTTTATATTTTTATGTTCTTTACAAGTTCATGTTGAATAAAAAAAGTCAGATCTTAAAGTGTGCTGATTCTTAAACAATTTAAATCAATTTGGGCAAATGTAGTGAGACAGAAATATGAGAGGAGCATTGGAAGGTGGTAACCATACAATCTTAGAGCTGTGATAGATGGCCTGGCATACACTTTAGATTTTAGGAATATATATCAAGGTATAGTCTTAAATTTCAGTACTAAAGGGAAGTCAGTTCAAAAAGGATATGTGATTATAAAGAATGAAATTCTGCTTATAGAGTCAAAATGCATTGTCATGAGGATGTCAATAGACTGATGGGGCTATATAGGGAGCTTGTCTAGGAACTCTGTGGAAAGAAGGATTCATGCATAAAGACAACTATTCAACTTCTCTTTTGTTTCTGTTTATTCTATCAAGGAAGATTAGCTTCAGACTGGAAGGGAGAGAATTAAAAATAGTTAATAGAATTAAAACTCCAGATAGTGTAACAGCTAGATATTCTTAATGAATTAAAGCCATCTGACCCAAACCAACTTTATCACAGAGTATTGAAAGAACTTGTGAGTAGGATTGCAAAATTGTTCTTGGTAATCTTTGAGGAAATGTGGAGAACCATGTCATGGTACTAAAGACAGGCAAGAGTCCAATTGTGGGAGGAAGGGATAGAAGAAGAGTGGATACTTCAAATTGTAGGCTAGTGAGGTTGAGAATGACTCCTTGTAGAATTCCTAGAATGATTATTAAAGATTATTGAAGTTTGTGTACAACTAGAAGAGGTTATCAGTGAGGATCAATATGAGGTCATTAAGGAAAAGTCATAAAAGTCTAACTTCATTTCTATTTTGGCATAATTACTATATTCAAGGAAAATAAAAGACTTAATATAGCTCATCTTCTACAAGACAGCTTCCAAACACTCTAACTGTATCCTTATGTCCAGAAGAAGAAAAGTAAATTGGATCATAGTAGAGTCAAGATTGGATTCACAGCTAGCTGAGTGACTGAACACAAAGAGTTGTTAGTATCATTGCCAACCGGAAGGGAAGTTGATAATGGTGTGTCAACAGACAGTGTTTGGCCCTATGCCTAGATAGTTATTTTTGATAATTTTGACAAAGGTATAGATGTCAATATGCTTATCTAATTTCAGATAATATGAAACTGTCTAATATGTTAGGTTACAGAATCAGTGTTCAAAACAGATGAAGTATATTCTTTAGAAAACAATTCTTGTGAGAAAAAAACCCTTAGGATTTTTAATGAACTAAAATATATTAGTAGTATAATTGAAAGGCAAAAGAACTAATATAAGGAAAGATCCATAGTGTGGAGGATGATGGAGATGATATTATCGTTATGCTATTCCCTGTTCAGATCACATCTGAAATAGTCCATCGAGTTCATAGTATTCAAGGTGGGAGTGATCTGTAAATATGTATAATTTTAAAGTATAATATATCAATAAAACTGTAAAAAGAAAAACTAACACCTTTGTATTGGATAGAATATAGATAAGTTGGAATGTGTCCAAATAAAAGTGACCATGATAATGAGAGGACTAAAAACCATTCTATGAGATCATTGATTTAAAGAACTAGAAAAGATTAGATTCTAAATAACATTATAATATTCTCCAAATACATGGAATGTTTTGTGTAACTGAAAGATTGGATAAAAATGTGAATGCCTCACTAGAAATTAGGATCTTTATTAGAATCATGGGGCTACAGAAATATCAAGTTTATATTCTGCTCCTCCTACCATCCTTTTTCAGCTCCAGGTGAGAAAATGGTTTAATAATTTACTCGAAATATCCATGTAATAAAAGTTCTAAAATTTCCATAAGTAACCTCATCTAATATTACTTATTAATTTATATGTTTCTCTGATGAAATTACTTCCTCCAGCAGTGTAGCAATTGAAAAATAAATGACAAGCACTGTTTATGTTCCTTACAGCATAGTTACAAAGTGTTCTCAGTGTATAATCTTCTGGGTGAATTAGTGAATTTATTTTAAGATAAAATTTTGCTTTCTTTTAGTTAAATATAGAAAATGTTGAAATCATCATCACCATAAAATTTACAAATTCAATTCAATAAGCATTTATTTAATACAACTCTGCTCAAATCATGAGAGAACATGGTACAGAGGTATTAACAAATGGCCAGTCTTGGGGCAGTAATACTCCTAAGTGAAAGCTGAACCAAATTAAATAAAATTAGGAAATATTTGACAAAACAAATAAAAATACAATAAAACATAGATAACATTACATTTTAAAACTGTCAATATGCAGCTCATATGGATTCTTATGTATATATTAGTAGCCCCCTGTTTCTATCTGTTTGACAGCACTGGTATAGTGGATGGAGAGTTTACAATATGGGAAGATATCAGTTCAAGTCTCCTTGTGACACATACTTGTTATGTGATGTTGGGAAAGTCATTTAACTTCTAATGCCCCAGGCATAACTAAATAGTTCCTTACACTAAGAAAATGTAACCCCACACTAAAAAGTACAATTTACAAGGTACAGTACCCAGAAATAGAAGAATCTTCATATTGGTGTTGGTTTGATGTTGAATACAGTATGAAGGAATTTATATCTCTCTGGCTTATATCTTCAGGGGTTGCAGAGTAGATGAAAAGGTTTTAATAATCACATTTTTGTACTAAACATTAGTTTAACTGTTGGACTTTTAACATATCTTTCTTCAAGCAATCAACAAGTTGACACTCTACTGTAAGGATTGAAACAAATCTATATTGACATTCTCAGTATGAATAACCATAAGACATAAAGAAGTTGCAGATACATGGTAGGACAGATCCTAGGTTCTCAGAGAGATGAATAAAGAAGTTGGCAAAGTTGTCATCATGTACCCCAAAGCAACAAGAAGCATATTTTTCTGCAATGTTAGGTAAATTTTCCTTTCATTTCTCATAATCAGAGTAAGAAAGATCATTGAACCTTATATGACCAAGTTCCGTGCAAAAAGAAATTCTATGAAGAAATTGATAAGGGTCTTCAAATTAAATCAATATCTGCCTAATATTCAATGGCTTCAATATAAAAGTGGCCATAAGATGGGCAAAAACAAAACTAAAACTATGTTGTAGTTTGAAATCAAGAAATGAAATAGACCAAAAGCATGTAAACAGTTTGTTTCACATACCTCTATATCATGAACATTCATCAAGAAAAGAGTGAGAAGGTATTGGAAATGGAGAGCAGCAAATAATAACATAAAATATGGTATAAATTAGATGTTACCTTAAATAAATATCAATATAAATGTTGCCTTATATCCATATCAGAAAAAATTAATGAAACAAAATCAAAGAAAGGATTCTTTACTAAAGTTTTCCATATGCTCTTATTCACAGATGATATTATGTTAATTGCATTGAGCCCTAGAATATAAAAAGCCATTTCAGTGAAAGCTGCAGGAGTACAAAGGAGACTTATCAAACTAATCCTTCTCACTAAGAAAAAAAAATCCCTACTTCAAAGATCTGTAATATTTTTGTACGTACTCTCTTAGTTAAATCCAAACCCACTATCAACTAATCAATAAGCATTTGTTTAAGTGCCTAATATCTGCTCAGCCTTGTATTAGCTGTGGGGGATTCAAAGATAAAAGAAAAAGAACTCCAGCCCTCAAAGTACTTACATTTTTTATGTAGATCACATGTACATATGTAGATGAAAATATATGCGGAATAAATACAATACAATTGGAATAGAGAAGTCACACAATTATTACTAAGCACCTACTTTGTACTAGTCACAGTACTAGGTGCTAAGGATACAAACATAAAGAGTGAATCAATCCTACTCCAGAGGCTTATTTCCTAAGGCTTTTAAAGGTTACTCTCCACTTTAGCAGATTATCTTTGGAAGATGCTGAGAGCAAAATATTCATCACCTTCCTGTAAATTTAGTGATAAGCATTTCTAAACTTACATTGTTACTCAGATGTAAAGGGAAGCATTATTATTATCTTTATTATAAGAATTATTATTACTACTAATAAAATTATATTACTAAAAACTTTTCCAACTTGGAAAGATCTATCAGAGCTGGTATTTTATTGACATAGTCTTTGAGAATGCAAAATTACTTCCATGTCATCATAAGGTATCGAACTGGGTCTTAAATGGAGATGAAGAAATGAAGTGATTAAAAAAATACATAGTGCCTATATGGGCAACTGGACAAGGAGCTTAACAACTTAGTCCATCAATATATGTACTTTTATCAGATACTAAAAATTAACAATGAATTGGATCCATAATTTAATAAAAGGGGGAGATTAGATTGATCTGGACCACATTTAAGGAATTTGCAGAGTATATAGTAAGCCCAAACCATTCATTTCTATAAATTCCCTATTCTCTTAACTCCATTATTCTCCTATTAATGTTATTTGACAACAAATAATAGAATGATACAATTTCAGAATCTATAACAAGATCAATTAAGATGTATATGGAAAGTACCTAGTCATGTCATCGGTGATAGAATACGTGAAAGGTGTAATGTGAATGATATTATCATGAATATGTATATCATGGAGGGAGAATGAGAGACAACAGATAAATAGTTCAAAAGATGGATTGGAGGCAATAAGATTTCAAAAGAGTATGAGAAGACCTGAAATGTATCAGGTGGATATTATATGGAGTACTTATGCAAAGTTAGGTAGAAGTATTGCATTAGAAGAGAAGGCATAGAATGGTTGCAATATGATAGTAAAGTGAGTACTCACATGAATGAAATGATGGATGCACCAAATTTACCAAAGTTTGAATGAAATAAAAGAATTTATTGAGTATTTTTTGTGCTTGGGGGCTACTTGAAGTTTAATCAAGGGTGCCCTTGTCATCTGCCTTACCACTGTGTCCTAAAGTCATCTGGGCCTTATCATCTATCCTAACTCCATGCCCTCTGGAACCCCAGGCACTGCTGTCTGACCTGCTGTTGTACTCTATACATTAAGAATTTTGGGCTTTGTCATGTGAAGCACTGTTGCTCTCAGACTTTAAGGTAATTCCATATGCTCAGCAGCTAAACTTTCTAGATACTTGCTGTTTTTGTGCCCCCTATTAGAATGTAAATTCCTCCGTAACAGGGATTATATTTCTTTTTCTATTTGTAACCCCAATTCTTAGCATGGTGCTAAGTCCATAGTACTTTCATAGTACTACATAGTAGGTGTTTAATAAAAATGGTTTTCATTCATTCATAAAGTACTTACTCAGAAGTTGGAAGGGTGGCAGGATGAGGTCTGGCAAAAGATATAAGAGAAACAGAGGACATTTCATTTGCCCGAGGATAAGGGCCAATGTTCTATGACATCCCACTTATCTAGAAATCAGACTTCAGGAATTGAAAACCGTTAAGAACGCATGTCCATGTAGAAATAAACAGAATAAAGCTAAAAATTATCAAATGAAAGAAAAAAAGAAACTTTCAAAAGTTCCTGGATTATAATTCATAGGAGGAGAAGATAGACTTAAGTCTTAACTCAGGCAGGTTTATGAAAAATGAAACAAGACACATTAACATCAGTGACAATTGACAGCTGTCAGCAGGGAAGGGAACAGTAGGCCTAATAGTCTAGGTTGTTTCAGCAGAAGGACTCTCAGTTTAGTAGTCCCTGAAGGGATCATTGAATTAAAGCACAGTATAGTATAATCACTTTCTGAGAGCACAGCCTTCTTTTGACCTAGTCCAAGCCGGACATCCAGCTGTTCTATGAACTTGAGAATCCAGGAATTTACAAAACCTGTCCAACCCACCATGTCCTCCTTCCTGATCTTTGTCCACAGGTTATTTCTAGTCTGTCCAGAGAACAGAATAATGTCTGCCATTCACCATAGTATTTTCCACAGAGTAGAAACTCAATAAAATATTTGTTGCTGAGGGTGTATTTCGGGAAGCAACACACCTACACAATATCTTAAGAATATTCCAAATAATGTAGTAAAAAGTACAATTTAGCAAACTGTCTGGTCTTTTATAAAAGGATCTTTTTAAAAATATTTTACTAGAAATTTTATAGTCATACATTTATTGCAACAAAAGGTTTTTTCCTTGCTTTTTTGTTTGTTTGTTTGGCAGAAAATAAAAGAATAGAGATGGATCAGAGGGGTAGTTCCTTAAGTAGTCTCATTTGTTTTTTTTTCTTAGAACTAAAGTGTTTCTTCCAGACAAAATCTTTTTGATTGACTGCAAATGAGTCAGGGTCATCACTTGGTTTATTTTCAGAACTTTCTCCAGCTCCATGACAATGTAACATGAAGAATTTAGAACCAAAGATATTTTAATGTTTGTTCCTTTGGACTTTAATTGTGGATTACTAAAATATATCACATTAATATCTTCATGACTTATTTGCTTTGATTACTGTAATTTCTTCTTCAAAATATACTGAAAAACTATTATTTTTTGAGCTGCTGTCATTTTTCTTTAGCATATCACTAGAGAGACCTCAAAAATAGCAATACAGTTTTGTGTTTAAGTTCCCAGTTGCCATTTGCTTCAAGCAATGTTTGTCTGTTTTTAAATGTATCACATCTAAAAACATAGTTCTATCTCACCAAGTTCCACTGAATTTGTCTGAAAAGACTGAGGCAGATGTCAGTAGAAAATTAGATTTAGTGCAGGTCCCTGTGGCTTTCAAAGATAAGCTTATAGGTATTAGATGTAAATTACAGAAGACAAAAAGAAAATTGAGATTTAGAGATTTGAACAAATGATAGGCACAAACTCTTATTTTCTGAAGATATAAACAAATGTAAAAACTATTAAAAATCAAATCAGTAGCCTCAAGTTTACTCAGTCTTGGGAATTTTAGGATGATAAGAATTTTTTTTTAAGAGTGTGACAGAAAGAAAAGAGAAAATAATTGCTACTAGCCTGCCCCATCACTCTTTCCTTGCCCCTAATATAGTCAGAGACTAGATCTGTGATTTCATTGGATAAAGAAAGTTAAAGAGAGAGAGACAGACAGACAGAGAGGGAGAGAGAGAGAGAGAGAGAGAGAGAGAGAGAGAGAGAGAGAGAGAGAAACACAGTTGAGGACATAGAGATTAGGTGAGTTGCCCAATGTCATGCAATTACCAGTATGTATTAGAAGAGATTTTTGAATCATTTCTTCCTGATTCAGCCTTTTCTCTTCTGGGTACAACATAGCAGCCTCCATCTTTGTAATAATATTCTTTGCTTTCCTCTCCCTCCAGAATTCCTCATATAAACTGTGCTAGAACTGGAGTATTATTACAGATAAAATGATTACTCACAATCATTGAGACAATATTTATCTGCAAAAATTTAAGAATAATGCCTTATCAGATGTTATACTCGCCATATCCAATCTATGGGATGAAAAGCTTTCAAAATATAAAGAACCATCATAAAAACTCAAAGAATGAGGTATATCCCCACTTTTCTGTCTCCAAATGAAGTTGGTCAACAATGATTTCAGTGAGCCTACAGATAATAAGGCTCTATTCTAACACTTTTGTTCAATTTAAAAAGCAGCAATTTAATCCACCTGTGCCTCAATAGTCTATGAATTAAATATAAAATAATAATAATAGTAATTTCAGGGTACTAAGTTTCCCCAGGACCATATCTATCTAAACTCCACCAAAAAAATGAGAACAAGAAAATAATATTAATATTAATATAGAACATTAATGATTATAAAGTACTTTATAATATGTCATTTGAGACTCACCACAAACCTGTGAGGTAGGTAGCACAGGAATTTTTATTTTCAGTTTACAGATGAGAAAGTGGATTACCTAAGAAGTTAAATGACTATCCCACAATTTGTGGACCACTCTTTCCTGGCCTCAGGCTTAGTGGCTTCACTGCCTCATGCTATCTCTTATGCATATTAAAGGGTCTATGAAAGAAACCATTTTGATTTCCAGCTTTCTTATTGGAATGACATTCCTTTTGCACTTTAAAGAAACAATTCAAGAAATATAATATTGGCTATGTTTGAAGAAGATTCTGTACTGTTTATAAAAGATTTAGTACCTCCAAAGATCCTTGATTCTCTAAGTATTCCATGGTTGCAGACCAATTCTTTCATGCCTTAGAACAGAGGTTCTTAACCTGTAGTCTTCAGACGCTCAAGAATTCTGAGGATAAATTTCATAGGAACCATAAACTAGAAGGTAAAAAAAAATATATCTTAATTTTCATTAACCTCTACCTGAAATGTAGGAAACAAATATTATTGTGAGAAGAGATCCATGGGATTCACCACAGTGTCAAAGAGATTCATGAGACAGAAAAAGGTTAAGAACCCCTACTTTAGAAGAATATCATCATGAGTTAACAAAACTAAAAAAAATTTGCCCTTTGGTGTCCATGAACCTCTTTGTGATGAACAAACCTGAACACAGCACGGCAGGTCCTTTGGTAGACAAAGTCATTGTTTAATTTACATTTGTAGCCTTTCCCCTTTGAGTAATACCTGCCAGAGATCGTGCCCATTGGCATAACCTTTGAGAATCCAGGCTCACCCTCACATCAGGATGAGGCATAGGAGTCAGATTTTGGTGAAAGCTGAATTTAGAGAGAGAATGGCCATTATCTCTGATCACCTGTGGAGCAACATCCCTAATTATATAACTAAGGATCAATATTCCTTTAAAATTATATTATCTTACCTCATTTGCAATTTTCCATAAACTTCATGTAGTCATTATGTCACTTGCTTAAAATCATCTCTTTGTCATCTGTCTGGGAAGTGTGTTCCCACTTCTGCTGTTTTATACCATTGGGAAAAGTAACCTGTTATTACTTGGAAAAGTAACTGACCTTTCATAGGCTTCAATTTCCACATGTTTAAAATGAGGCAATGAGACAAGATAGTCTTCTTTTTATGTCTCTAGATCTGTAATCTTATGATCCCATGACGCTAGAACTGAATCTAACTATCTAACATTTCTGAGTAACTTAAAATTCTAATCCCTTTCTGATGAACACTAATGACATCATGAGCCCAGATTAAAAAAAAAAATCCTGTTCTATAAAATACTTCCTATTGGCCACCATCAACAAATTAATACATATATTTTCTATTCTGCCTTTCAAATCATTTATCCAAATATTATGGTGTCAGCTACCAGACTCCATGACTGGGCAATTTATTGGGCATGTGGAAATACATATTCTTGATTCTCACCATGAAAATTTTAGTTACCTCATACTCTAGTTAAATGCTTTAAATGCTACACTATATAAAAGGCCGTAAAGCAGTGCAGCCGTGAGCTGATGATGCTGTAAATCGGTTATTAGTGTCATGACCACATTAGAACACTTTTAAGGCTATAAGTCTGAGTAGTTCTATTACATTATCCTGAGAAAAATCCTAAGAGAAGAATATTTTGTGACCAGAGAGTAAACTTCCTAAAAAAAATTTTCAGAAAAAATAAAACCTAAGACTTGACCTTAACCTCGTCCAATATACCTCAACAAGGAAACTGACATTGCATTGACTTTAGTTGAGAGTTTTGCTTCTAGTTTTAAATTTTAGTCATTACCCTATGGCAAGGGGCTAGTAATAACACTTTCTTCCATTTTTGTTATAATACTCTCTTGTGGGTCACAGATAATAATCCCTCTACTTGCTTCCTCAGCCTGTGGGATTACTGCTAAACCTTCCAAAACAATGGGTTGGATCCCTAGAGCAGTCATCATGTCAAAAATACATTGCACACTCTGGCCAGAGTTTTGTGATTAATAAAATTGCCCAATCTAAGAACTTAAAAAGAAAGAAATGTGTGCCAAAACTTTAATATCTAAACCGATTCCATGAGGTACGGAGAAAGGAGTATTGCACAAGAAAAAAAATCCTCATGAAATAATATCAGATAAATACATAAAATTCCTCCTAACCTCCCCCACATTCAGCCTACTCTCTCAGCCTAGGAATAGCCAATGCAAGCACACTCACAGGTCTATGTTTCAAGGTCCAGTTGACTCCCATTGGAAGTAACTCAGTCTTAACCATTCTTCCCAAGCCCCAAAAGAGGTGAAAAAATATTGATTCTGCCCAAATAAAGGAAAGTGAGTAAGAAGGGAGGTTGAAAGACACAGTAGCACAGAAATGGCTTAAATAGAAGGGTGTTTCACAGACCAAGAAAAAAAAAGAATTTGAAACTGATATGAGGTCAGCTCTCTTTCCACAGAATTTACTCTTCTTAGGGGTCTATATCAAATCCACAGCCTCCAGCTCAAGGAGGCTGAGAATCTCTAGCCTTCAAGATCTAGACAGGAGAAGAGCTGCAAAGCAGTGGAAAGAGGACAAAGAGTGAAGACTGGAGTCATAAACAAGTTACTAGGAATATAAGAAAAAAACTGTAAGGCAAAAATTCTGAGAGAGAGGATAGATAGGAGCCTAGTTCCCAAATAGGCACAAACCAGCCATGTGATGCATAAAGAGAGAAGAGGGGGAAAAGAGTACAAAGAGCACACAATGCGTAGAATAATTGCTATACCACAAAAAAAGAACTCACAATGAAAGCTCACAATGAAAAAAATATAATTTTTTTCAAGTTCTCTAGAGATCATGAAAAAGAGTAAGAATTTCCAGAATGGTTGAAAGGAGAAATCAATCTTTAAAAGTAAGATATTAGGGTAGAAATTAGCTTTAAAATCAGAGCTCACAAAGCAGAATTAATGAAAACTAATAGCAGAGCAGAAAACACGCAATCTATGATGGAAGATTTCTCCAAAATTGTAGAGTCTGTGAAAAACAAAGTGTTACATTTGGGACTTAGAAATTCACAAGTAGAAGAAAATGTAGGGGAAAGAATGAAAGGACAATAGTTCTGAAGGAATGGATGAATTCCCTACAAGCCAAAATGAAAGAACTTGAAGATAGTTTCAAGAATAATGGGTATTTAAGCAGAATATGATACATTTTTAAAATGTCATACTTCAAGTAATGGTACAAAAGAACTGTCAAGGATATGTGTTCTCTACCTGGGGAAAAAAAAAAGAAAAAAGCCACACCAAAAACTCAAAGGCATTTTTTGCTTAAGGTTCATCATTTCATGGTCACACAACATTTTTTTCAAGAAGTTAGAAGAAAGGAACTTGTATTTGGATAACCTAGGTTTATTCCATAACTATCCCCAAAAGATCAGATAAAAAAAGGAATAAGATACTCCAAAAGCAAAAGAATTTGGATTACAACTAAAATTAACAGAATTTAAGAATCAATGGAAAAGGCATATTTAATAAGACAAAGGCCTTTAAAGTATTTCTGCTAAGATAAAAACAAAAGTTAAGTAGAACATATGACTCACAAAAACAACAAATGAGGGGGATAGCAGGAAAAATAACTTAAATTACCTAGAAAAGACTAAGTAATTAAATAAATTATCTCATGTTTCTAGGGTAGGCTGTTATTTTTTTTAATGTGGGTTGGGGTAGGAGAAAGAGCAAAGCAGAATATCTAAGATGAAAGAAAATGTTCTAAGAAGCTAGATATTTAAAGAATTAGAAAAGAAGAAGTACCAGCTAAATTGTTATTAAATCAATATATTTTTGCAATAGATACAACACATTAGGAAGTTTCTTTAGTGGAGGTAGTGAAGGGAAAAGAGAAACAAAAGATACAGATATGCTACTACTCAGACTGGAAATGAGCAGAATAGTTGTTCAGTCAATCAATAAGAATTTAAGTGCTTATTATGTGCCTGAAATTTCACTAAATGCTAGGGATACAAAAAGAGGCAAATATATAGTCCCTGACTTCAAATAACTCATGTTCTAAAGGAGAAGACAAAGAACTAGATTCAAATCCTGACTCTGACACTAGCTGTGTGATACTTGGAGTTGCTTACCCTCTCTGGATCTCAGTTTCTTTAATTAATTTATTTCATTTTAGTTTTCAGCATTCATTTCCACAAGATGTTGAGTTCCAAATTTTCTCCCCATCTTGTCCCTTTCCCCACCCCAAGATGGTGTGCATTCTGAATACCACTTCCCCTAATCTACCCTCCCTTCTATCTCCCCCCTTTCTCTTATCCCCTTCCCCTTTCTATTTTCCTGTAGGGCAGGATAGATTTCTATATTTCATTGCCTGCATATCCTATTTCCCAGTTGCATGTGAAAACAATTTTTTAACATTTGTTTTTAAAACTTTGTATTCTAAAGTTTCTCCCTTCCTCCCTCTGCACCCACCCTCATTGAGAAGGCAAGCAACTTGATACAGGTTATACATGCAAAACACTTCCACAGTAGTCATGTTGTGAAAAAAACTATATTTCCCTTCAACCTATCCCACCTCCCATTTATTCTATTCTCTGTTTTGACCCTGTCCCTCCTCAGAAGTGTTTGCTTCTGGTTATCCCTCCCCTAATCTGCCCTTCCCTCTATAATCCCCCCCCCACTCTCTTATCCCCTTTTCCCCTATTTTCTTGTAGGGTAAGATGGATTTCCATATCCAATTGAGTGTGTATGTTATTCTCTCCTTAAGCCAAATCCAATGAGAATAAGATTCATTCATTCCATCTCACCTTCTCCTTCTTCCCCTCTACTGTAAAAACCTTTTTCTTGTCTGTTTTATGTGAGACAATTTACCCCTTTCTACCCCTCCTTTTCCTCTTCTCTCAGTATAATTCTCTCTCACTCCTTAATTTTATTCTACAAATATCCCCCCTTCATCTTCATTCAACTCACCCTGTGCCTTCTATCTCTCTATCTATCTATCTATCTATCTATCTATCTATCTATCTATCTATCTATCTATCTATCTACTTATCTATCTATCTATCTACATATATTTTTTCCTCCAACCACCCTAATACTGACAAAGGTCTCATGAGTTACAAATATCATTTTTCCATGCAGGAATGTAAACAGTTCAACCTTAATAAGTCCCTTGTGATTTCTCTTTGCTGTTTACCTCTTCATGCTTCTCTTGCGTCTTGTATCTGAAAGTTGAATTTTCTATTCAGCTCTGGTCTTTTCATCAAGAATGCTTGAAAGTCCTTATTTCATGAATGTCCATTTTTTCCCCTGAAGGATTATACTCTATTTTGCTGGGTAGATGATTCTTGACTGTTATCCTATCTCCTTTGTCCTCTGAAATATTATATTCCAAGCCCTCCAGTCCCTTAATGTAGACACTGCTAAATCTTGTGTTATCCTGATTGTGTTTCCATAATACTAGAATTGTTTCTTTCTGACTGCTTGTAATATTTTCTCCTTGACCTGGAAACTCTGGAATTTGGCTACAATATTCCTAGGAGTTTTCCTTTGGAGGTCTCTTTCAGGAAGTAATAGCAAATAGCTCAATTTATATACTGCCTACTTTGTGCCAGGGACTGTGCTAAGGATTTTTTATAAATATTGTCTTAATTGATATCCACAACAACCATGAGAATTTGGTGTTATTACAATCCCCATTTGACAGATGAAGAAACTGATGCAAAGAGGTTAAGTGACTTTCCCAGGGTCATACAACTAGTAAGTGTCTGAAGCTGGATTTGAATTGATGGCTTCCTAACTACAATTCCAGTGCTCTCTATCCATTATGACACCTACCTGCCTCTGAAGAGAAAAGAGGAAGTCTTAGTTATGAAGTCTTGGTAACCAGAAAAATAATTGTTAGGGAATTTCCCCTGACAATTTGGCAAAGCTATCATTTCCAAAAATATGTTACTAGAAAAAGCAAATAATGAAAGTCTCTGCTCTTCTTCTTTCTCCTCTTTCATATATGTCTTTTTTGGTATAAAAGCAATGTCTTCATTAAACTACCCCGCTACTCCCTTACACCAGCTTCTGACCTAGAGATTCTTTTTCATCAAAAATTACAACTTTTCTGGTTAAGAAGTCCATTCCTTTCTCCATATTTTGATTTCTCTTAGGGAAGAGAGATGCAAGATTCTCTTTTTCCTATTACTTGATCTCCCTTTTTTTGGAGCCTGTTCTTTCCCTCCACCTTCCCCTGGTGGTTCAGAAATGAGACTGCATTTCCCTTATCGCATGACAGCTCTGTGGTTACTTTGGAAACCCATGGTGTAACTCAGCCAGGAAAGTTTAGTGGAAATCAAGAAAAACCTGGCCTTTTATAAATAAATATTATATTATATATAATATAAACATATTTATTTTATTATATTAATTTATTTTATTTTATTATTTTAATTTAATTAATATAATACATAATAGAAAAAGTACAAAAATAAATTATATAAATATAAATTATAAATTTAAAATTGTTGACCTAATTGACCTAATTCATTCTAATCAATAAATCAACAGCATTCATTAAACACTTACTATGTAATAGGCACCATACTAGGTACTAGAAATTCAATGCCAAGAATGAAATAATCCCTATCCTCAAGGAATGTAAATTCTATGGAATGTAATTATTCAAGCAGAGCTTGTATGACTCTATATCATGGATACTATAAAGTATTCCCTACCAAAGGTAGTATGCTAGAATGCCATTTGGATGCTACAAGGAAAGATTATTGATTCATTCCTGATCATATTGGCTATTCAAAAGAGAGACTACAAACAGTAGGAGCCTAATTATTCTAGAAAGTTCACTCCTGTTTCAATAGGAACCGTAAGGGACTGCTCAAATTGTTGAAATTAAGTTTTAATCCAAACCACTCCTAACAAAGTTTTCAGGGTATTAGTAGGTTCTGGCCAGTGTGGTCCTCTTCTTCTCAATGTAAGTCTAAAGGCCCTTTCTCTGGGTATAAGATGTTTCAAGACCGATCAGTCAGATATAAGGAGTGTTGATCTTCAAAGTTGGGAGGCAACAATATCTGCTAAACTAGCCTGACAACTTTTACTAAACTTTCTGTTTTTTCTTTAGAGGCAGGTAGATAGTACTGAGTTATGTCTGGAGTCAGAAAGACCTAAATTTAAACTCAGCCTCTGACACTTACTAGTTGTATAATCATGGGCAAGTCACTTAAGCTGCTTGCCTCAGTTCCCTTATCATTAGAATAGTTTCAAATTTTCATCATCCACTCAGGTGGCTAGTATTAACAGCCTGGAACCCTTGGGCTGTTTCAGAGAAATATATCACAGTGATTTGAATAGGTACGTGAAAAGCACTTATTAATTGGCTTATTTGCCTGAATTGCATTTCTAATCAATTGGTCCACTGTAACTCTGGAGACACAGTAAGCAGCAACTCTCTTCCTATTTGCTCAGTTTACAAAGGTTCATATAGAAGTTTGCTAAAATGTGCATAAGACCTTAGAAAATCATTTCATTTAATTTTTTTCTGTCATAATAAATGGCCATGTATTATGGTAGTAACTGACACATTTCACATCCCACATGCTGTTCTGTTCTTAATTCAAATGGAGACTACCATGAGGAATATTTTACCCCTGCCTCTTCCTTCTTGCATCTGTCATTCTTTTAATAAGATTAATTTGAGAGATAAACATATTCAATTAACTATATTAGAAACTTGGGTTTCTGATGTCAAGTTCTGAAAATTAGAGTTATATTTACCTACACTTTTCCTAAGACATATCTCTAATTTCTTCACTTTGGAGTGACATCATTCTGGTTGTGACAAAGGAACAACAGAAATTCCAATTGTAAACATCTTCAGCACCAGGAGAATTGTTAACTGTTGAATATGAAGACAAAAGCTGTTACATTAAGAACACACCTTTACAAGCACTTTCACATTCATAATTTCATTATATCTTTACAACAGCTCTATGAAGAAGATAGGTTAAATATTATCACTACTTTGCAGATTAGGAAAATGAGGCTTTGAGAAGATAAGTAATTTGCTGACATTGTATATGTGGCAAAAAAGTGTTAACTCAAAGTCACTTTCAGATGCAGTAGAAGTCAAAAATACCCCATGCATGAAGTACATATTTATGAACATCATTGAGTTTGTCAGTTTCTACCTAATTAACCCATTGCTTTGCATCATCACACAATGGTCTCTACAGCATCTCTGTTATGCCTGATACAAGTAAGAAATTATTATTACGTACATCACAAAGTTGTGGCAAAGATCAACTGAGGTAATATATTTAAAGTACTCTGTAAACCTTAAAACATTTTTAGCTATTATTATTTAATAAGCAACTAACTCTGAGATAAAATATTTAACTAGCTAGTACCCTCTAGCTTCAACTTGCTATATATACAACCCTTCAACTTGCTATATATACAACTTATATAGTAAATGTCTCGTCATCATTTATGTATCATAACTTTCTTAGAGCTAGGAGGGATCTTAATCGTATCATATAAAATGAAGTGCCTTTGGCAGGTGGTGATTTCCTATTTCTGGAGGTCTTTATGTAGAGGCTGGTTGACTACCTTTCATGAATAGTAAAGATGACTTTTGATATTCTACAAAACTACTCCAAATACCTTATTTTACTCTTTCAGAAACTGAAGCCCTGAGTGTGATTTGTTCAAGGTTTAAGAGCTTATTAGTGGCAGAACAAGACCTTGAACTCTTGCTTTGAGGAGGGATTTTAATGAATTGTTTCCTTATCTTCACCTCTCAGAACCCCTTGTCTCAAAAAAATTGACTTAAGCACAATCTTCTATCAGAGGGTTTTACTGATCCTCATCTTGGCTGTTAGTATATACCCTGGCCCTCATCATCTGTATCTATTATGTATCTATTTAATTGTAGCAAGACTCTGGACTCACTCTTATAGAGCAAGATGACATACTCCCTTAATAGTTCCACGGCTACCTCTGAGGGATCAGAACAGTCTTTCACTGGTGCTGTCTGTGTAAGTCCCCACTCTGGTGTGTTCCCCTCAGTATTAGCTGGCTAGTGATTTCCTGAACGGTCGTGTGTGTGTGTGTGTGTGTGTGTGTGTGTGTGTGTGTGATCCTTTGTTATAAGAAATTGATCTTTGCAAGGGAGCAGGAGGATATATTGTAAAATATCATTAGTAAAGATATCTATTTCAAATATGAAAAATTTTAAATACATATTTTAAAAGCTATGAAAAAGTGGTCCCTGAAGTACTATTCAATGTTGGATAAGTGGTAATCTACCAAGTAAGACCTGAGATTACTAAAGAGTTAGTATGAGTCAATGAATAATTTTTTTTTCAGGAAGCACTGTATGTGTTACTGGATCAGGACCACACTTCTCAGTAAAAAGTTTATAAATGGTCTTAATAGGTGATTTGGTATGTCTAAATATAAGAGTAATGCTTGAATTGCTGCATACTTACCAATGCTTTTGCTTTAAGAGCTGTTATCACTCCTAGATCTGACATTCCATATCATATTACTGCTACAAGGGACCCACCATTAATGACCAGTTCTCAAATTGTTGCCTTAAACAAGAACAGTGTTTGTCCACTGGGAATCTACAAAGATGGGATTCACATGGCAAAGTTCTGGTGGATTTTGTAGCTCCTGGATTTCCCAAAAAATTGCAAACATTTCAAGACAGCACACACACACGAAAAAAAAAACCCTTGACACTAATTTATAGATGGAATTTGGTGTATTGACAGGTAATGTATAACTGGTTGGGCTTACTGGACCTTCAATGAATAACATGGTAATTTACTGAATCTAAACTGGACACCAGCTCTATTTTTCATTCTCTGTCACTATTCAGTCTCAATTGCATCTGGCCATATTTGTCATGTGCAATACATGGTGCTGTAAATAGATTAACCACTTCAAGTCATTTCTGCCAGACTTTATCCATCTTTGAACAATGGCATACTAATTCTAAGCCCAAAACCATGTTAATTTCTTCAGGAAAATGCCTAGATAGCTTCATAAATTCATCTTAACTTCATAAGGTGCATGTGGACACAGATCTTCATGAGGTTACCATAAAGAATATATATATATATATATGTATGTATGTATGTATGTATACATATATATGGCTATTTCTATCAAGTACAAAATAAAGTTCTATTAAATTTTCCCTACTTATTAAGCTATCATCACAGTTTGAAATATACAAATCAATATAGCCATAGAGTACAAGAGAAATAGATGCCACTTCACTTCATCACTGAATTCTACATTTCCCTCATCTGTCTATACATTTTTTTTCCTTAGATTTTCATCTCTAGTATTCCTTCTCTTTGAAAAAATGCATTCTGATTACAGTTTGTTTGATTTGGTCATCTTGAACATGGATTCAGTGTGTTCATTAGGCCAAATCTGTAGAAGAGCTTTTGATTTTTAAAATTATACTGAGTCATTTATCTCTTTAAAATATTTTTCCCCTTCGGCCTGTTTTTTGCAGGGTGTGTAGGATAATGAAATCACCTTGATAGAAAGACAAAAGAAAATAACAAATTAAAAACAAAAATGCAATGTTTTTTCTCCAATAACACATGCACTGAGTAAATATGATTGTTTTCAACCCTGAATATACTTATGCTTGGAGTTCAGAAAAATCTCTGTATTTCTTTGAAAATTAATAAAATTTGTTTATAAGTCCCTTGATATCATACAATAAACACTTGGTAGACACTTAATCAATAAAAAATGATTGAGTTAATTTGTCCTAAGACACTTATTGCCTTGCTTAATAGATGGTAATTCTAGGAGTGAAACCACTTTCAGTGAGAGATTGAGTATAATATTCGATAAAATCAATACTTGAGTTTTTTTTGGCATAAACTACATAGTGCTTGAGAACACCCCCATTCTTCTCAGCTGATTTTATTAAGTCAGATTCTTTATTTTTATGTCTTTTTTTTTGTAAATAGCATTTTATTTTTTCCAATTACCTGTAAAGATAATTTTCAACATTCATTTTTATAGGATTTTTGGTTCCAAATTTTTCTTCCTCCCTCACACCCCAAGAAGGCAAGCAGTCTTATATAGGTTGTACATGTATAGTCATGTTAAATAAATTTCCACATTAGTCTTGTGGTGAAGGAAGAAAGAGAATAAAGAGGGAAAACCATAAGAAAAACAAAAAAAACTGAAAATAGAATACTTCAATATACATTCAGACTCCATAGTTCTCTCTCTAGATATTGACAGTATTTTCCATCATAAGTCTTTTGGAATTACCTTGGACCATTGCATTGCTGAGAAGAGCTAAGTCTGTCCTAGTTGATCATCACACAATATTGCTGTTACTATTTACAATGTTTTCCTGGTTCTGTTCACTTTGCTCAGCATCAATTCTTGTAAGTCTTTCCAGGTTTTTCTGAAATCTACCTGCTCATCATTTCTTATAGCACCACAGTATTCCATTGCATTCATATACCACAACTTGTTCAGCCATTCCCCAGTTTATGGGCATCCCCTCAATTTCCAATTCTTTGCCACCACAAAAAGAGTTGCTATAAATATTTTTGTATATATAGGTCCTTTTCCCTTTTCTTTGATTTCTTGGGATATAGACCTAGTAGTGGTAT
Source organism: Vombatus ursinus (assembly GCF_900497805.2). Taxonomy (NCBI): domain Eukaryota; kingdom Metazoa; phylum Chordata; class Mammalia; order Diprotodontia; family Vombatidae; genus Vombatus; species Vombatus ursinus. The sequence goes on from NW_020949351.1 coordinate 11,485,440, forward strand.
TGTTGGATCAAAGGGCATGCACAATTTGATTGTCCTTTGGGCAAGGTTCCAAATTGCTCTCCAGAATGGTTAGATCACTTCACAACTCCAATGCATTAGTATACCAATTATCCCACATCTTCTCCAATATTTATCATTTTTGTTTTCTGTTATATTAGCCAATCTGATTGGTGTGAGGTAGTACCTCAAAGTTGTCTTAATTTGCATTTATCTAATTAATAGTGATTTAGAGCATTTTTCATCACTATAGATAGCTTTAATTTCTTCATCTGAAAACTGCCTGTTCATATCCCTTGACCATTTCTCAATTGGGGAAAGTCAGACCCTTTAGAAAATATTTTTTTTTATTTTATACTCCATGATTTGCAATTAAGAGATCTATTTACTGAGCACCTACTATATACAAAAAGCTGTGTTAGAGAATAGAGTAGTTATTTTAATACCTGCAAATATCTCTTACTGTACTCATTGTAAGTTGTTCCAAAATGATGTCTCCCTATAAATGTTTCATTGAGTTTTATAATAAGTCAGGGATGCCTAGTTAAACCTGTCAGAAGTACTTCATTATGTTTGTATTCTTCCCTAAATTCTTTATTTTTGTGTTCTAAGACCAGATTATTTTGCTAACTTATACTTAAATATCATATGTTTTATTTCTGCATAGATGAGGAAAGGACAACATCATACCATTATTCCTAGTCCTCTCCATTCCCTGACACAGCTTTTTGTACATAGTGGGGACTGAAAAAATATGAATGCAGGATGATTCTGGGGAAGTCTCTAAATCAGCATAGACTAAGAGTAGTAGGACAAAAGGTTGTTGTGTTTGTCCTTCATTCTGGAGGAGGACCATGACATCAGGGAGGTGATAATGTGGGACAAAAAGGGTTGATGTAAGAAGATATCAAAAAATGGATTTTCATCCAGTTGTATTCTCCTCCTTAGTATCATATTTCTATAAATTTAAAATAATTTGTTTTCAATTATTTAATTGAGTTAACAGACTGTATTCAAATGAAAAAAGTGGTGTTGATTAAGTGAGACTTGTTTTCAACCTGGAAAAAAAAGAAGTCCCTGGTAGATTCATATATTAATGGAAAAAATCCAACTTTCAACAGACTGATTCACATCACTTCCTATTTAAATTCTACTTATTTTGCCATTAAGTTTGAAGGAGAAAAATTAATTTGAAAGACCTTAATCAAATTATATCATTTCTGTTACGTCTTAGTTATGCCCACTGATTTGTTTTTGTTATTTGGAGGGTAGGGAAAGAGATAGGGAGATGAGGAGAGTTTAAATTACTATAAACTGTTATTCTTTGCAACTTTGAAAGGATGTCATATATCCTAGGAAGAGATGATAGACTTCCACATGAAGGGGGAAAAGGTGTTCTATCAGGAGTTCATGGTAATGAAAGACAGAATATTAAAAATTCCATTAAAATCACTTTCAGGTCTTGTAATTCCATGAAGAATTATCCTTCAGGGGTATTTTTTTTTTTGGTAATTAGTCTAACTCAACCCTGGGCATTTTTAGAAAGCCACATAAAAAATCATTCAACTGCTTTCAAGACTGACATGAATCTTGTTACTTATGTTTTAGTCACTGAAAATAATTCAAAAAAGTCAAGGTCCCCAGCCTGTAATCTTCTGATGAACATGTTTTGATAAAGGAACATTCTTTATTTTCTAATTATTGAAAAATGTCTCAAAATAAAGAAAGAGCATTAAGACTATTTTAAAGATTATAATCCCATGATAAGGTCAGAAAACTGAAATTTTATAAGTCAAGAAGAAATATCAGAAAAAATTCTCATAAATGTTTCGAGTGTAAGTATATAAGTGTTTAAAAGTGATACATTTTACATCTATGGAGAGGCTATTAAGTCAAAATTTATAACTCAAAATAATAAAAAATAAGCATATTTATGCACTTTCATATTATATACTTTTGAATGCTTGTTGTCCTGTACGTAAATAACAAACATATAAACCTGTTAATTCAGAAAACTGTGGCGAGCTTTTCTTCTATGGAGGTTGTACTGGTCACAAAATGAATTGTCAGTGTTCTCATTTGAAGAATAATTTTTATGTATCCTGGACAACTGGGTTTTTTTTGTTTTGTTCTGTTTTTCTTTGTTGTTGTTTTAAGGATACACCATCAGTGTTGACTCTTTTTGACTCTTGAAACATTTATATGAGATCTTTAAGGTCAATATTTGAAGACCCCAAAAATGTTAAATCAGTATATACCTAACTTTCATATGTACTTTTTCAAAAACGATTATTATTCCTACCGTTAATCTTCAGAAGGGACTAGACGCGATGCTATCACATAGCAGAAGAGAACCACTAGACTTGTTTCTAGTTCCAGCCATATTACTAGCTAACTAGATGGTACAGTGTATAAAGAGTGCTGGGCCTAGAGTTAGGAAAACCTGAGTTCAAATCTGGCCTAAGTCACTTACAAGCTGTGTAACCTTGGATAATTACTTTAGTTCATTTAACTTCTATTTGCCTCAGTTTCCCCAGATATAAAATGGGGATAATAACAGCACCTGCCTCACATGGTTGTTGTGAGAATCATTGCTGCTTAGTCCAGTTCCTGTCAATATGCAGATGCTAGTTATCATTAATTTTTATCACCAATTATTTCTGTGTCCTGAGGCTGATTCACTTAACCTCTCAGAATGTCTTTCCTTGTCTATAAATGTTTAGATTTAGACTTGGATATTTACAGGTCCTTCGAGCTCTAACAAATATTCTTAGTATCTACTCTCTGGAAGAAGTAGGAAGGTGCTGCATAAACTATTAGTGTTGCTGATGATATAGTTATTTAACATTTTCTGAACACAGTCAGTTCCCTAAATCTAGAACTACCTTTTTATAGCTCGGACTCTGATGTTTCAAGGTTCATTTCTTCAATGGAATTGAGTTGACAGAGGAATTTATTCACCTTATTTCTGTTTGATTGCTTCTTTCTCTAAATACCTACTTGTAACAGCATAGCTTTTTAGCTGATATCCTCATCATCAAAATAACTATGCCCATACTTTATTTAAAAAAAAATGACATTTTTTCTGTTTTTTAAAAGTTGCACCATATTAGTGTCATTTTTTCATTGATATTTAGAGGCACATCCTAGAGAAGGTTGAATGTATTGCTTTATGTTTTATACTTTCTAGTGAAAGTGATGCACAGTGATACACAGATGAACCTAGAAAGCAGTATAGTAAGCCATTTAATTTCATTATTACTTTGGATTATCTTGGTTTGTTTATAGATTTCAGTTATACTGCATACATGAGCAATCACTTCAATGTAACAAAGAATCCACACTCTCATCCATGTAGATGCTTCCTCAATTGATTAACATAGCCACCCATTGACATTTTCTCATCTTGTGTGTTTTTTTTTTATGTTCTTGCATGAACCTTCTGTAGATCATCACCTAGTATGGGCCATCTTCTTCTATATCTTTTAACATGAAAAGGCATCAGTCTAAAAATTCAGCTACCCTTATGTTACCTTTTGTTCTTTTTATATGACAGTCCACAACTCCTGTTCTGATCATACATCCAGTAGACAGTATCTTTTATGTAACTTCTTGCCCATGAGCCTATATTGGTATTAAATTGCAAATGACTTATATCAACATGCATCTCTCCATTGTCTTATGGTCACCTGCAATTCTCATTCCTGGGAGACTGAAATTTTCTATGATCCATAGCCCTCTGTTATTATCAAAAGAAGACTGACATTAACAATACAGCTGTTTCGGTTTGTTTCAGGGAACAGCTGGGAATTGTTGAAAAGTGCTTTTCAATTTCTAAAATACAATGCAGTCCACTATCTTCTGATTGTTCAGTTCTGAGTCCATATCATTGTGCATCTGAAGTTTCTGTCTGAGATATATAATAAAAAGAGTTAGCATTTATATAGCACTTTAAAGTTCACAAAGTGCCTTACAAATAAATATTGCTTGATTTTATATTCATGACAACTCTGGGAGATAGGTATAATTATCATCCACATTTTGAAGATGAAAAAACTGAGGCAAACAGAAGTTAACTAACTTGCCCACATATCTAGTAAGCATCTCAGGATATATTTGAACTCAGATCTTCCTGGCTCCAGGTTTACAATACCACATACCAATAGATTAACTTAATATGCTTTTCATTCAATATATGGCAATTTCCCCTCAAATGCAATATATCCCACTGCCTCTTCAATTGTCAGTCCATCTGCAGTGTATTTACAAGTTATAATATATGCTTCTGTATCCTGCTTACCCCCAGCTAGGCTGGAACGTTTCCCAGAGCAGAGATGGATTAGGTGGAGACATAGATGGATTTTGTAATATTCTTCATCCTATTAATGATGCAGAGATATAAAATGTACTCTTCTTTTTGTACTGTAGAAGACTTCTGGTATGAAATACATTTCTTTAGAGAAGTAAAATATCATTATTAGGCTCTTCAATTGATAAAAATGTAAAATGTAGTAAGAAGAAAGAATGTAGCTATAGTAACAAATGTACAAAAAACTTATGGTTATGTCATTCACCTAAGAATATAATTATGTTTGGTTTAGTTTATATACAGTCCCCTTGTACTTTTCTGGAGTCTTAGATTCTGTAAAGGTACGCCTAGGACATAATTGATTCTCATATTCTTATGTACCGTGTCTTTCTATAATTTTTCTTTTTTTTTACCTCCATACTATATTCTTGACCCACACTGACCAATAATCTAAGCATAAGATGACTTAAATAGAGTACATTCTGACTTGCAATTGTTTTGGGAAATGTTCTAGCATAGCTGGGGGTAAGCAGGATACAGAAATTTCCCCTGACCTAGACCCTCCCTAACTATCATCTGATGGATCCTTGCTCTGTGACTACCTTTCCTGCAAGCCATATTACTTTTTTCTTTTTTTATTAATTTATTTTGATTTATCAATAATCACTTCCATATGCTTTTGAGTTTAAAATTTTTCTCCCCCTTCCTCCCCACCACCCTCCCCAAGATGGTGCACAATCTGATATAGGCTATACATTTACATTCATATTAAACATATTTTCACATTAGTGATGTTGTAAGTGGAAATTAAAACCAGTAGGAGGAACCATCAGAAAGAGGAAACAAAACTCAACAGAAGGGGAAAAAAATAACAATTCTGCTTCCATAGTTCTTTCTTTGGGTATGGATAGCATTTTCCATCAAGGCCTCTGGAGTTGTCTTAGATTCTTGTATTGCCAGGAAGGGTTAAGTTTATCAGTATTAGTCATCACACAACATGGCTGTTTTTGTATACAACATTCTCTTGGTTCTGCTCACTTCATTTAGCATCAGATCATACAAGTCTTTCCAGGTTTTTCTGAAGTCAGCCTGTTCATCATTTCTTATAGCACAATAGTATTCCATTATCTTCATATACCACAACTTGCTCAGCCATTCCCCAATTGATGGGCATCCTCTCCATTTCCAATTCTTTGCCACCACAAAAAGAGCTGCTATGAATATTTTTGTACATGTAGGTCCCCTTCCCATTTATGTGATCTCTTTGGGATATAGCCCGAGAAGAGCTATTGCTGGGTCAAAGGGCATGCACATTTTTACAGCCCTTTGGGCATAGTTCCAAATTGCTTGCCAAAATGGTTGGATCATTTCTCCTCTCCACCAACAATGCATTAGTGTACCAATTTTCCCACATCTTCTCCAACATTTATCATTTTCCTTTTTTTTGTCATGTAGGCCATTCTGATAGGTGTCATGTGGTACCTCAGAGTTGTTTTGATTTGCATTTCTCTAATCAATAGTGATTTAGAGCATTTTTTCATATGACTATAGATGGCTTTAATTTCTTCATCTGAGAACTGTCTGTTCATATCCTTTGACCACTTATAAATTGGGGAATGGCCCTGCAAGCCATATTATTGCTGCTGCTGTTGCCACTCCTGGGATCAGAAAGTAACTGGCCATGGATGGAGACTTAGACTCTTTACATTGTCCCTCCCAACACCTGCCAGAAATGGCTGCAACCACTTCTTCACACTGGCTTTCAGGCAACAGTGAAACAGAGAAGCAATAGAACGCAGTCAGAAGGCTATAATGGGAAACAAATGTTTGTTTAAACATCTGAAGACCTGCTTTTTAGTATGTGCTATGCTACTAACTTTATTTGATTTATCAATCAATCAACATGTATTAAGTGCCTACTATGTGTCAGACACTGCACTAATGCACTGGGAGTTACAAAAGGGAGCAAGAGACGGTCTCTGTCCTCAAGGAACTAAAAATCTAATGCAGGAGACAACATGCAAACAACTTTATGCAAAGAAGCTATATTCAGGATAAATAGAAAATATTTAAAAGAGGAAAGACACTAGAATTAACAGGGACTGAAAAAAGCTTCCTGTAGAAGATGGAGTTTTAGTTGTGACTTAAAAGAGGTCAAGAAAGCAAGATGGCAGAAATGAGGAGGGAAAGCATTCTAGAAACTGGGGACAGTCAGATAAAATGCCCAAAGCCTAGAGATTGAGTGTCTTGTTTGTGGACTAGCCAGGAGGCTAGTGTCACTGGATCAAAAAGTATGTGTTGGAGAGCAAGGTCTGAGAAGACTGAGGTGTACAAAGAAGCTGGGTTGTGAAGAACTTTGAATTCCAAAGATGTTTTTTATTTGATCCTGGAAATTATAGGGAGCCACTGGAGTTTATTGAGTAGGGTGATGAAATGATTGAACCTGCAAAGGTGAAATCAACAGGATTTGACAACAAATTTAATATGGGCAAGGTGGGGGGGGAGAAATAATGAAGAGTTCAAGATAACATCTAGTTGTCTGAGGAACCAGAAAAATAGTATTCTCTTCAGCAAGAGGGAAAGTAGACTGAGACAAGTAATTTTACCTTTCTGGGCTTTAGTTTCTTTATTTCTATGGAATAGGAAAAATAGAGTAAATGATAAACTACCACTTTGGGGGAGAGGGAGAATATAAGCTGCTATTATTCTTCCTTTAATTTGCTAAGAAAGAAATATGTCGGGGTGGGGAGAACCAGGGACAGGAGAGAGAGAAGGAAGAGGGCTATCACAGCCTGATGTTCCATTACATTAAGGGAACATAGATTCTCAAACTCCCAACCTATAGTAAATCAAGAAACTTTGCAATAGAGTATCATTTTATTGTGAAAGCAGTGCAAAGGATTTCCTTGATGATGTATTATGATAATAATAGCTAGCATTTGTGTAGTGTTTTAAGAGTTGCAAATTTTCAGTTTACATATATTATCTCATATGATCCTCAAAACAACTCTGAGGCAAGTGCTTTTATTCTCCCCATTTTACATATGGGGCTGAGCTATAGAGTGATGTATCTATACATTGTCATATCTAGCAAGTGTAGGAGATGGATTCAAACTCAGGTCTTCTTAGCTCAGTGCCAAACTTAAAGACACAAACATTAAATAACCTGTCATTTATTAACAGAGATGTATCCTAGGAGGAAAAGCATTGGATTTAGAGAACATGGGTTTGAATTTTAACACTTACTATCTGCTGAACTTGAGCAAATCATTTAACTTTCTGGGGCCTCAGTTTCTTCATCTCTAAAATGAGAAGGTTGGCTTAATTGATTTCAAAGATCTCATTTAGCTTTCTTTTTATGTGCCTATGATCCTAATTCAGGAAGATATGGGACATTATTGGAGAGGGGAATAAATGAGGTGAATGAGTTCTTCCTAAACAATTGCCACTTGACATATTTTTCTTTACATTTTTCTCATCCCATTATCATAATTGATATAATTGGGTACTTCTTATTTCCCATAAAATTTGCCTTTGCACTTTTATTCTTAAAGAACTGCCCTAAGAAAGGAACTGCACTCAATATTTATGTCAGAATTACCATGAAGTAATACTAATGTGGTTCTGAAAGAAATTGAACTCTATCACTAGATGGACTAATTATGAAAATTACTCATACAATTCAGCTGGAAGTCTACTTCTTAATCAAATAAATAAGACAACAGAATGCTCTGATGCTGTATGAGATAGCATAACACCCATGACCAAGGGAAAAATTCATGTGTGTTGTCAATCTATTAGGCCTTAAATCTGTTAGATATGTCTGCTTTTCAAGATATTATTAACATGCCTCATTACTATGATTTTGGCTAAGATCATTGAGAATCCTATCAACCTTTCTGTGCTGATTATATTTGTGGAAATCTGTTCACAAGGTGACAATGGATGTTATTTTATGATCCATCTCTATAGCCCTGTTTCTCGCCTACGTATCTTGTGCATATATGGTTTAAGAGTTGGGTGTTTGATCTTCACTCCAATTAATGAAAGCACCAAAGGTCCCAACTTCTTTTTAAATTTATAAATCATTCAAAGGAATAAACTGGGTATGACAGTCCTTAATTAATTTGGGAGGAAAAATATATTTGCCATTGTATGAAACCAGATAACACCACACAGAAATTATTTTATGTTTGGCTGAAAGAGTCAGTCATACCTTGGGCCTTTGTATAATAGTCAGCCATTTTTAAAGCGCAAAGTCCAGAGTTAAAACAGATATGGTTTAAGAGTTTCTAGGCTCAGATGTACCTACAGGAGGCAAACCCTTGCATTTTGTACAAAGGGGTATGGGAGGAGGAAGTGGACAGTGAACCTAGAAGAAATAACCCCCACCCCATCCTCTATGGACCATGTAATCAGAAACAAGACCAGTAGGAGACATAACACTGCATATAAATGAAAACTGAGGACTATACTAAGGGCAAGCAAACTATGCATCAAGAAGAGGAAGCTTTAGGACTCTTCATGAATGATAACCCTTGTAGTCCAGGAGAGAGATACACCTAAGGAGAACTTCTTTAGGACTCTGTGAATGGAGAAAAGACTTGCAGTAACCAGAATTGGTGAGTTACAAACCCTTGGCAATATGTGTGCTTTAGTACTATTGTATATTAAGTTGTATGCTTGCTCATAGATCTGTGTGTACTTGCAGGAAGGTGCCTCCAGGTTGGCAGAGGGGAGGACATGTTTTTGTATCACTTGTTTTAGACTATACTACATTATTAAATACCTTTTCTAAAAGCTAATTAAGTATGGCTGATGATCAGTGGCAATTATATCAGTTGGGGGTTATGGAGCAATAGTTTTAGAAGCCACAACTGATTAGGGTTACCCCCAGAATCCCAAAGGGAGCAATAATTATTGACACCCAGTGTCCCAACCTGTCATTTTTAATGGAGTTTTGAAGAGTAATCCTAGAAAGAGTACTTCACTTGAATCTTAAACTATCTTCTTGGAAGTATGGCCTGGGACATACCTATTTTGTAGGCTACATAGCACCTAGCACAGGCAAAGCAAGCAATAAACACTCAGTGAGCACCTGTTTTAAGAATATTCTGCTTTGGATCTCTTCATTAAGGCATCCTACCCTGTTACCTCAGCTAGGATTGGAATAATTGTGGGTCTTTAAAGATTTTGCCAGTGAAGTTTAAGCTCTGGCAGGTCTGCTCAAACTGGAAAGTATGGACTTCATGTATTTTGTCTGGTGATCAGCCAGGTTTACTGCAGAGAGAACTATCATCCAGGCTTATATAGTGATGATTTTTATTCACCCATAACAACCCAAAAAGACCAGATAAAAAGATATACAGAAGTAATAATTTTCTTTGGTGCCTTGGTGAAGCCTGCCCTTCATGCCTATAATGCACTCCTTTTTCACCTCCTTTTCTTAAAATATCAACTTTCCTTTAAAACTCAGTTTAACATGCAGGTTTTTTTTTCTTTCCTCTATGTATGAATACTTTCCCCCAAAGAAATTATCTTCTATGTTATAGATATAGATAAAAAGATGTGTAAATGTTGTAAACCACTCCCCCAATGAACATTAGTCCACTGAGCAGAGAGATGGTTTCTTTTTAGTCTTTATATCTCCAGCATTTAGCAAAATACCTGGCGCATAATAGATGATTAACAAATATTTATTGATTGATTTATTAGTGCAGAGAGAACCACAACAATAAAACTATAAATCCTTTCAAGGAATACCTCAGATCATATATTGTTGATACTCAGGAAATGAAATCCAAAATTATAGCTAAATTGAGGACACGATAGCTTACAGCACTTTTAACTCTCCAATACCAAGTAAAATAAGTTCAGTACTTAGGTAAAATAAGTAGAATTATACCAGTTGTCCTGGATTCTGTCCTCCAGAAAGCTTGCTGATATCTCAGGATCTCTTCCATTAGATGGCCTTGAGTCCAGAGGTCTGAATATTTCCCCAGGTATCTCTCACAACCCAAAATTGAATTCTAGTGTTTTGATGCTTGTCCCATGATCAGAACTACTAAGTTAAGGCTATTAATAACCATGCTATCTACATATATCAAATCTTGCTACCCTGTGTTCTTCCAACATTTCTTATTCATCAAATGACAAATATTTATTGAAAACCACTATGTGCAAGGGACTAAATTGAAGACTATGGGGATTGCTTAATAAAGACACAGGATAGTGCTTGACAGAAAGGAATTCGTAGTCATATTGTTGGGAATGGTTGTCAGTTTTATCATTACATAGTGTGGCCAAAAAATAAACCATTTCAGCCTTTTAATGGACTGACCATGGGGGTGGGTGCAGGATCTAGTACAAGAAATGTCTTTAGTGACTAGCCCATAGAGAAGGTTTTCAGTTAAAATGATGTAAATTCTATAGCACTCCACTAATCACCTACCTGCAGGGTATTCCTACAAACCAAAGTAGATCATAAGTATGGATGAAGAAAGAATAAAGTGCAAGAGAATATAAGGTATATGTCCTCAGCACAGCCCTCCAACCCTTACCAATTAAACTTCATTTTTAGAGTGGTATGAGTAGAGAATAGTAACATCATACATTAGGAAAGAGAAAGCATTTAGAAATAATATTGTATGTGATGGTTGGGCATCCCCTTGGGAGTGAACCATCTATTACCACCACAGGCTCCCCCTCCCCCCACCCAGGTCTAGATAGTAAGGCCTGAGTTGGCTTACAGATTTTTTTTGACAGCACATATACCTTTTTTTTTTCAAGGAAAAATATGTATCTATGTGATTTATTGAGTATAATTTGCTGAATTATGAATGTCAACAGTACACAGGTAAAATTGGAGGAAAATTTAGATTAGTAGATTCCTTAAAAGGATATAAGGCATCTATTTATATAATGTTGTAGAGAAAACATCACTTATTTTAAAGATGCCATCATTAGAAGTTGAAAGACTTGGCATATAGTCCTTGTTATACTATTAATATGAACTTAGAAAAGTTGCTTTTCAGCATGCATCATTTTTCTCACCTAAATAAGGGGATAATAATTCCTTCCCTAATTGCCTTACAAGAAAGTCTTTGTAAATGTTTGGTATCATGATCATCATCATCATCAAATTCACAAACATCATAGTATTAAATCATCTCACCACATAGTATTTTATTTACCATCCTATTTTCAGTTAACCTTCTTCCAAACACCAAATGACATTTGTTTTTTAATTAAATATTTTACTTTTTTCCCAATTACATGTAAAAACAATTTTAACATTCATTTTTTTTATTTTAAGTTCCAAATTCTCTCATTCATTCCTTCCCCTTTGTCATTGAGAATGGAGGCAATTTAATATAGTTTATATATGTGCAGTCATGTAAAACATATTTCCGTATTAGTAATATTGTGAAAGAAAACATAGACTAAAAAGTAAACAACTCTGAAAAAATAAAGTAAAAAATAGGATGCATTGATCTGCATTTGGACTTTATCAGTTCTTTCTCTGGAGATGGATAGTGTTTTTCATTATAAGTCCCTCAGAATTTTCTTGGATCTTTGTATTACTGAGAATAGCTAAGTCATTCATCATTACACAATATTGCTGTTGCTGTGTACAATATTCTCCTGGTTCTGCTCACTTCATTTTGCATCAGTAAATGTAAGTCTTCCCAGGTTTCTCTAAAGCCATCCTGCTTTCATTTCTTTTTTTTTAAGTGCAGTATCCTCATTTTGTTTTATTTTTTTTCTTTTTTTAAAATTTATTTATTTTTAGTTTTCAACATTTACTTCCACAAGATTTTAAGTTCCAAATTTTCACCCCATCTAGCCCCTCCCCCCACCCCAAGATGGCATGCATTCTGAATATACCTTCCCCTAGTCTGCCCTCCCTTCTACCTCTCCCCCCTTCTCTTAACCCCTTCCCCTTCTACTTTCCTGTAGGGCAGGATAGATTTCTGTACCCCATTTCCTGTGTTTCTTATTTACTAGTTGCATGTGAAAACATTTTTTTAAACATGTGTTTTTAAAACTGGGTTCCAAATTTTCTCCCTTCCTCCCTCCCCACGCACCCTCATTGAAAAGGCAAGCAACTCAATATAGATTATACATGTGCAGTTATGCAAAACACTTCCATAGTAGTCATGTTGTGAAAAACTGATTCTATTTCCCAAAATCTTATCCCGCCCCCCGATTTATTCTATTCTTTCTTTTGACCCTGTCCCTCCTCAGAAGTGTTTGCTTCTGATTACTCCGTTTCCCAATCTGCCCTCCTCTCTATCATTCCCCTGTTCCCCTTCTCCCCTTATTTTCCCATAGGGGAAGACAGATTTCCATACCCAATTGAGTGTGTATGTTATTCCCTCCTTAAGCCAAATCCTATGAGAATAACATCCACTCATTCCCTCTCACCTTCCCCTGTTTCTTCTCCACTGTAAAAGGCTTTTCTGGTTTTTTGTGACATAATTTACCCCGTTCTACCTCTCCATTTCTCCTTCTCCCAGTATAATCCTCTCTCATCCCTTAATTTTATTCTCCATATATGAACCCTACATCTTCAACTCACCCTGTGCCCTCTATTTATCTATCTATATCTATATCTATATCTACATCTATATCTATATATATATATACATACAAACATATAATTTTTCCCTCCAACTACCCTAATACTGACAAAGGTCTCATGAGTTATAAATATCATCTTTCCATGCAGCAATGTAAATAGTTCAACCTTAATAAGTCTCTTATGATTTCTCTTTCCTGTTTACCTCTTCATGTTCCACTTGAGTCTTGTATTTGAAAGTCAAATTTTCTATATAGTTCTGGTCTGTTCATCAAGAATGCTTGAAAGTCCTCTATGTCACTGGATGACCATTTTTTCCCCTGAGGGATTATATTAAATTTTGCTGGGTAGGTGATTCTTGGTTGTAATCCTCTCTCCTTTGCCTTCCAGAATATTATATTCCAAGCCCTCCAGTCCCTTAATGTAGAAGCTGCTAAATCTTGTGTTATCCTGATTGTGTTTCCACAATACTTGAATTGTTTCTTTCTAGCTGCTTACAATATTTTCTTCTAGACCTGGAAACTAGAATTTGGCTATAATATTCCTAGAAATTTTTCTTAGGGGATCTCTTTAAGGAGGAGATCAGTGGATTCTTTCAATTTCTATTTTGCCCTCTGGTTCGAAAATATCAGGGCAGTTTCCCTTGATAATTTCTTGAAAGATGATGCCTAGGCTCTTTTTTTGATAATGGGTTTCAGACAGTCCAATAATTTTTAAATTCTCTCTCCTGGATCTATTTTCCAGGTCAGTTGTTTTTCCAATGAGATATTTCACATTGTTTTCTAATTTTTCATTCTTTTGGATTTGTTTTACAATGTCTTGATTTCTCATAAAGTCACTAGCTTCCAATTGTTCTATTCTAATTTTTAAGGAAGTATTTTCCTTAAAATCTTTGGGACTTGCTTTTCCATTTGGCCAATTTTGCTTTTTAGGGCATTCTTCTCCTCATTGGCTTTTTGGACTCTTTTGCCATTTGGGTTAGGCTATTTTTTAAGGTGTTATTTTCTTCAGTATTTTTTTGGGTCTCCTTTAGCAAGCTATTGACTTGTTTTTCATGATTTTCTTGCATCACTCTCATTTCTCTTCCCAGCTTTTCCTCTACTTCTCTTACTTGCTTCTCGAAATCCTTTTTGAGCTCTTCCAAGGCCTGGGACTGATTCATATTTTTCTTGGAGGCTTTGGATGTAGGAGGTTTGACTTTGTTGTCTTCTTCTGGTTGTATGTTTTGATCTCCTTTGTTACCAAAAAAAGATTCTGTGGTCTGACACTTCTTGCAAGGTTTGCTCATGATCCCAGTGAATTACTTGGGTTATAAACTCTTTATTAAGGTAGAGGTCTGCTTCCAATATGGAGAAAGTACTGTCCCAAGCTTTGGGGGTTTGTACAGCTGTTTTCAGAGATACTTCTAGGGACCTGTAAATTTTCAGTTCTTCGAAGGTGGTATTTTAAGGGGAGAGTTGTTTACTCCTTTTCTGACCTGTGCTCTGGTCTATGAGTGTCCACAGCACTCTTTTCTGTCTTGGAACTGTGAGGAGGATTTCCTCTCCACTGCCACTACAAGCTCCACCACGCCAGCGCTCCTCCTCACCCCAGGACTCCCCCTCAGAACTGTGACCCAAATCCAAGCATGGGCAAAGCAAAAGATTCCTGCCCCAGCACTAGTAAAGAGATCCCTGCATTCCCCTTCTGATCAACTACTCAATTCCCCCTCAGTCTGTGGGTCAGAAGCTCAGGAAACAGCCACCACCCCAGGGTCATGCTTGGGAACTGGGGCTGAGAACTAACTTCTCTCTCACCGCAGAAACAGACTTTTCCCACTGACCTTCTAAGTTCTCTTTGGCGTTCGTGGGTTAAGACATCTGGAAACTGTCACAGGTGCCTGCCATTCAGTCCTCTGAGGTCTGCTCCTGGTTCATTGCAGCCTGCGCACCCATGCCAAACTGCACTCCTCTCCCAGCCCAGCACAACATGCCTTTCTGATCAACCATCCAGGTCATCTTGGGCTGGAGATTTGTTTCACTCTGTCTTTTTTGTGGGTTCTGCTGATTTAGAATTTGTTTAGAGCCATTTTTTATAGGTATTTGGAGGGGTTTGGGGAAGAGCTCAAACAAGTCACTGCTTTCACTCTGCCATCTTGGCTCTACCCCCCTGCTTTCATTTCTTATAGCTCAATAGTATTGAATAATAATCATATACCACTTCTTTAGGTATTCCCCAAATGATGGGCATGCCCTCAATTTCTAATTCTTTGGCATTACAAAAAGAGCTGCTATAACTATTTTTCTACATAAAGGTCCTTTTCCATTTAAAAAAAAAATCTCTTTGTGATACAGACCTAGTAATGGTATTGCTGTGTCAAAGACTATGCACATTATTATACCCAAATGATCATAGCTCTAAATTGTTCTTCAGAATGGCTGTATCA
The DNA here is from genome assembly GCF_900497805.2 of Vombatus ursinus. NCBI lineage: Eukaryota > Metazoa > Chordata > Mammalia > Diprotodontia > Vombatidae > Vombatus > Vombatus ursinus. The sequence goes on from NW_020949351.1 coordinate 11,500,752, forward strand.
TTTCACACCTTTATCAACAATATATTGGTGCCCCAATTTTCCCACATCCCCTCCAACAATTGCCATTTTCTTTTTAGGTCATAGTAGCCAATCTAATAGATGTGAGGTGGTATATCAGAGTTATTTTCATTTGTATTTCTCTAGTGAATAGTGATTTAGAGCATTTTTAATATGACTATAGTTTTAATTTCTTCATCCGAAAACTGCCTTTAACCATTTATCTATTGGGAAATAACTTATAGTCTTATAAATTTGATTCAGTTCCTTATATATTAGATAAATGAGGCCTTTATCAGAGAAACAAGTTATAAAAAAAATTTTCCCAGTTTTCTGTTTTGCTTTTAATCTTGGATGCATTGGTTTTGTTTGTGCAAATATTCTTAATTTAATATAATCACAATTATGGATTTTACATCCCTTATTGTTCTTTATCTCTTTTTTGGCCATAAATTCTTCCCTTATCTACAATATGTAGAGACTGAGTCAAATTTATAAGAATGCAAATTATTCCCCAGTTGATAAATGATCAAAAGATATGAACATGCAGTTCTCAGAGAAAGAAACTAAATGTATCTGTAATCATATGAAAAAATGTTCTCAATCACTATTGATTAGAGAAATGCAAATCAAAATGACTCTGAGGTACCACATCACACCTATCAGATTGGCTAACATGACAAAACAGGACAATGATAAATATTGGATAAGAGGTGGGAAAATCAGAACACTGATACATTGTTGGTGGAGTTGTGAAATGATTCAACCATTTTGGAGAGCAACTTGAAACTATGCCCAAAGGGCTATAAAGTTGTGCATACCCTTTGACCCAGAAATACCACTTCTGGTTCTGTATCCCAAAGAGACCATAAAAATGGGATAAAGGCCCTCATGTACAAAAATATTTATAGCAGCTCTTTTTGTGTTGGCAAAAAATTGGAAATTGTGGGGATGTCCATCAATGGGGGAATAGCTGAACAGGTTGTGATATATGAAAGTAATGGAATACTATTATACTATAAGAAATGATGAGCAGGCAGACTTCAAAAAAAAACTTGGAAAGACTTACATGAGCTGATGCAAAGTGAAATGAGCAGAAGCAGGAGAACATTATACACAGTAACAGTCACATTATGGGATGACTTATTTTGATAGACTTGGCTCTTCACAGCAAAGCAAGAATCTAAGACAACTCCAAAAAATTCACGATCGAAATTGGTATCCACACCCATAGAAGAAATATGGAGTCTGATTTCAGATGAAAGCATACATACTATTTGTTCTCCTTTTCCTTTATTATTTTATTACTTCATTTTCATGGTTCCCTCCTATTAGTTCTAATTGTTCTTTACATCATGACTAATGGGAAAATATACTTAACATGAATGTATATGTAGAGCCTAGATCAAATTGTACACCATCTGGGGTAGGGGAAGAGAAAGGGGGAGAAAATTTAAAACTCAAAATCTTATGGAAGTGAATGTTGAAGCCTAAAAATAAATTAATTAAATTTAAAAAATAAATTATTCCCATATTCATAGATCAGAGAGGTAAACTATTTTACACTCACCTAATTTGTTTATGTAGTTACCATTTTTGTCTAAACCATGTACCCATTTTTATTTTCTCTTGGTATATTGCATGAGATGTTGGTCTATGTCAAGTTTCTGTCAAGCTACCAGTTTTCTCAGCAATTTTTGTCAAATAGTGAATTCTTGTCCCAAAAGCTTGGATCTTTTGGTTTGTCAAACACTAGATTACTATGATCGTTTACTACTGTGTCTCTTATACCAAATCTATTCCACTGATCCACCATTCTATTTCTTATCCAGTACTTGATTCTTTTGATGATTACCACTTGGTAATAAGTTTGAGATCTGGTACCGCTAGGCCACCTTCCTTGACATTTTTCATTAATTCCTTTAATATTTTTGACATTTTGCTCTTCCTGATGAATTTTGTTATTATTTTTTCTAACTCCAGAAAATAAATTTTAGTAGTTTAATTGGTATGGCACTGTATAAGTAAATTTAAACATTCAGTGGCCCCAAAGGTTCATCTTTGGTTTATAAGAGAAAGCCACTGACCTCAATCTATTAATTATTTGCTAGCCATAATTGATAAATTGATTATTAATTACCACTAAACTATGTCTTTCAGACTTTTCATTCATCACATATATTTCTTTTCCTCTCTCAAAAAGTTGCTTTAAAAAGCAATCTTTCATTCAGTTCAAAGAAATGAGAATTTCTTATTGGTCCATTTCTTTTTACTGTATTATGTAACTTTTCTAAAGTTAGTCACAATTATAGTTATTTCATGTACTTTTAAAATTAATCTGTAGATGCTATTTTACTACATATCTACTGATGTACAGATGCAAAAGTCAGAATTATGGCTTCTTCCAAAAAAAAATAAGTATCTTTCCTTCCTCTAGCTTTCTCAGTTTATGGGAAGAAGTTATTTCTAGTCTATGTCTCATTGTCATCACCATCATCATTCTCAACTTAATGAAAACCCAAAAGCCCAATATCACACAGATTTGGTGTTCATGAACATCAGTTTATCTATAAACTAGCCTTAAAGTAGAGAAGATGGAAAAGAATATACTCAAAGGTATAAATAGAGATTGCATCCTATGTTTTAGTGTAAGATTGGAAGGGGAAAATTTGAGTAACTTCCTACACCTCCTCAGATTTTGGAGTTCCTGCATTGCCAGTTTTTCCTTGGTTCTACATCAACACAAGTTCTACTTGAGCCCAGAGTTTGTAGAAGATGATTAGAACAGCCCCATATTCCCATCAGCAATATATGAGCAGCTCTTGCAATTGGAAAAAGTAGTGAAATCATTTTTCCCCTATCCCTGTGCAGAAGGTCAATGTCCTGGCTATTTCATAGCTGCATTATACATGGATAAAACCTATAAATTAGGAGTAAGAACATGAGCTGAATATTCAAACAAAAAAGGAGTTGTGGTTTGTACTATTAAGTACATAGTCCCAATTGATATGGAAGTATTAGAGCAAAGCATTCAGGTGGCATGTTCCTGTGGTTAAAGACCTTTGCTAGAAAATAACTTCTCCCCAAGTTCTTTACTCTTCTTCTGCAGCTTCCCTTCTTTTCCATTTCTGTTACACTATCACTCTTTTAATATCATGTGTGCAGTTCCACCTGTGAGAAGCATAAAAATCAGAAAAAGAGAGATCTGATTTTGATGTGTGACAGTCTATTTGGGACTTTAAGGGTGCTTTGTAAAGTAATTAGTCCAACTCTTCCATGGAGAAATCAATAGGCCTGTATTTGACATGCATTCAGGATCATGCTATGTGGCCGAATGGGAGATATCCAAATCTGGCACCATGGTGGGGGAGACCAAGGCAGCAAGAGAAAATCTTGATGCAGTATTCATTCCCCAAATTGTGGCCATAGCTGATACAGCTAAAACAGGAGAATGAGAGGTAGGAGAGGAAGAAGATCAAAAATATTGACAAAACATTTCCTACAGTGATCTTCAAGCCATGGCAAGATGGTGAAGCTTACTTTAGCCCTTTAAAAGGCTGTTCTAGAGACTTAACACTTAGCTACACCAAGCTATTACCACTCCTCCAGGTAGAAGCTGGGATTCCTAGATTTGTCATCTGTCCATGCATTCAGGAAGCTTAAAGGTACAGAAAGTTAGCATCTTATAGGGAGTGTTGGTGTCTAGCAGTTTCATTAAATTGGCTTCAGATCTCTGTTGTAATAGAAAGGAAATAGCCCTGGAAGCTCATTATTTTAAAGAAGAAAGATTCTATATTTGGTATAGGACTGGAAGGCAGGTGCAGGGGGGTGGGGGGGAGGATGGTTATAGTAAAAGTATCCCACTCAAGAGAAAGACTATGTTCTGAAAGCTGGAGTGATTTTCTAAACTGTCACAGGATACAAACAAGCATTTACTGAGGGTGCAGGTTCAAATCCACCCATTTCTATCACTAATCCAGAAAAGTTCCTCTAACTCTAGAAAATATATGAGAGAAAGCATAATTGAGTAGAAAGCATATGAAATTTGTAGTCAAACAACTTATGCTCGAGAGTACAGTTCAGCTCCACCCACTTATTAGCTAAATTTTTAGCATCTCACTTCTCTGAGTTTTACTATGTTTGTCTTTTCTAGGTGAAACTAAGCCAATAATGTTTATATTACATAAGACAAAAGGCTACTGTGAATAAGGTTTTTAAAACTGTATTCAATAAATATAAGCTATTACAAAAATAACAGAATGTCATAGAAGGACAATAGCAATTATTTTGCCCCAAACCCTCATTTGGCAGATTAATAATCTGAGGTCATGTGAGGGTAGAAGAATTATCTAAGGTCACACAGGCAACAATTATCAGAGCAGTAACTCAATGACTAACCTTTTTATTCCATGTCTTCTGCATAATTCTATATATTATTCCTTTCTCTTTTGAATAGAAATGTTTACAAACAGATTAGAAAATGAAGAGTTCTCAGGTGAGCTTACTATCTTATATGGAGGTTTAACAATTTCCTAGAAAATGACTTTTAAAGGTGACATTCTGGAATGGAAAATAGAGTGGAAAGTATACTGGGTTAAATTCCTAGCTCATATACTTATTAGCTGCATGCTATTGAGCAAGTCCCTTAACCCTTTTGCTCCTCAGTTTCTTCTTCTCTGGATGAAATGAAGCTTCATCTCTGCATTTGAAGGGTTTGGATGAGGTGACCTTTTTGGTCCTCTTTTCATCTAAATCTATGAGTCTATGATCCTATATCCTGACTTAAATGATTCTCCTAGATTTCATAATAATAAATTGACGAAGTACATTCTCTTTAGGTCCCAGAATGAATTGGGCTCTATATTCATGATCTAATGTTTGACTTTTCAGGTTTAGAAACACAATTTTTCCACTCCCACTGAGAAGATCAGGACCTGCTGAATTGATTCACACTATGGGGAGACTATTCTCTATAATGCTCTTAAAAGTCTATTTGCTACATTTTGTTAGGTCCTGAATATTTAAGACAAGATGTTTAAAAGCAATAAGAAGGAAAGTAAAAAGTGTTGGCTCCTTTAAGAAATGTCAGCAGGAACCCAATTAAGACCTGGGAGGTTAGTAATAAAATGCAAGCTAAACAATCTCCGGAAGAGGTGAGAAAGAAGGCACCCCGCAAACAAAAGCTAGAATACTTCTTAGTGGGGTGTCCCTGATGGGGATACAGAGTCAATGAAGGTAGTCACACTACTCTCTTCTGGCCTTTGAGTTTTCCATTTGGTGAAAAAGGGCCCTGTTGCAACTACTGTAATCAGGGCAAAGAGTTGTTTGGGAATATAAAGGAAACCATGATAGTTTCTGAAGAATTAAAAAGAATACCACACAGAGGGCAGTGGAGAAGGCACGTGGTAGACATGAGCAGAGTGTAACATAAAATAAAATAACAACTTTAAGAAGCATAGGAGAAAAAATAATATCAAGGAAATGTATGTAGGAAGAGAGGCATAGCTAGGTGGCACAGTAGATAGAGTACCAGTTCTGGAGTAAGGAAGACTCATCTTCCTGAGTTCAAATCTGGTCTCAGACACCTCCTAGTAACCCTGTAACGCTGTAACACTGGGCAAGTCACTTAACCCTGTTTGCCTCACTTTTCTCATATGTTAAATGAGCTGGAGAAGGAAATGGCAAACTACTCCTGTATCTTTGCAAGAAAACCCCAAAGAGAGTTACAAAGAGCTGGTCATGACTAAAACACCTCAACAACAACAAGATGTAGGAAGAGAAGATGGGTTGCTCACCTGGCAACAGTAAGGGAGGATAAGTGGACAGCCAGAATGCTCATCCATGTTAGAAGAAAGCAAAGAAGGACTCCAGCACATTGTGAGTGGAACTCACGTACCAAATTTATAGAAGGCTATGGACAAAATTTACACAAGATTGACATACATGGATGACTTGAAGTTTGCATTGACTGAGGATACTTCCGAATCAGTGAGGTCACAAATCTAATTGAGTGCTTGAATTAAACCACTGAACACCTGTGGAAACATGCTAAGCATCTCTTCTTGTATTAAATCCCAAAGACCCTTCTTGATCCAAGTGGAGCTCTCTATTTCATTTCCTTCTTCTCAGAAGGACCCTTGGCATTATTTACCTGCTCTCTGACCCACTGCCACTGCCCACAAATCTACTCTTTCAGAGAAAGACCTCAAAGAACACTATCTTTGATGGAAACTAATGAGCCATTATAGGTATAAAAACAAGGGCTGTGATTAAGGAGAGGAAGTAAATCCATTTATAGGTAAAGTTATTGAATTAGAGATTACAAAATGTAAAATATTTTGTGGAATTTAGAGTTGGAAGGAAGCTTCTAAATCATTGAATCCAACCTCCCTATCTTTTAAATAAGGGCAATGAGGCCCAGAAATATTAAGTGAGTTACCCAAAGTTACTTATGTAGTAAATAGTAGAGCTAAGTCTCAAATTCATATTGGAAAAAATAAATGAAAATAAAAGTATGCCTAAAAATGGAGAAATTAAGTAGTTAGACTTTTTCAGTGTTTCCTCAGCATCTCCACGGGAGAACATATCCTACAATCCAATTCAGTTCAATAAATATTAAATGTCTACAAAGTGCAAGGCACTGCACTAGACTAAGTATACTAAAATTTTAAAAATCGAAAAGTAAAACACCTTTTCCCTTTAACGAGATTCTATTCTGGGTTGGGGGTGGGGAGGAGTAATAGCTTGTACACAGAAAAATAATGCAAAATAATTCAGTATACTTGTTAGAAAAAAGAAAGCATTAATAACCGGGGGATTGAGAAAGGTCCCTTAAAAGAGATGAAACATGAGCACTTCTTTGTATAGTATAATCCCTAGAGGCAACTAAGTGGATCAGTTAAAAGATTGGAGGAACTCAGGTATACATAAGTTCAAATCCAGCCTTGGACACTTTCTAGCTGTGTGACATTGGACAAATCACTGTTTGCCTCAGTTCCCTGATCTTTAAAATGGGGATATAATATTACCTACCCCCCATGATTGTTGTGAGGATCAAATAAGACAATATTTGTAATGCACTTTGCAAACTTTAAAATGATGTGTATATATGTGTGTGTGTGTGTGTGTCTGTATCTGTGTCTGTGTGTCTGTGTATGTGTGTGCATCTGTGGGTATGCATATGTATACTGAATATTTATTATTGTTGTTATTACATTGCACGGGTGAGGAGGAAGAACAGATTCAGATATAGAAAACCACCCTGCAATAGCATGGAGGCAAAAGAAAGAATGTCACAGCCATTTTGCAGGTCATTTTGCCTAAAATGGGGAGTATGTGAAAGAGAATAATATGAATTAAGGCTGGAAAAGTGAGCAAGAGTATGGAGGCCTTTAAATCTCAAGTTGAGGATTTTATATTTTATTCTAGAGGCAATAGGGAACTGAGAATTTCTGAGTAGGGAACAATTACTTGTTCAAACTTATCATTTTGGCAGCCATGTGGGAAAAAGATTGGAGAGGGAATAAACTGGAAACATGTAGAACAGTGTTAAATATGCTGTTTCAACTGTCCTAGTGAGAAGTGATGAAAGCCCGTACAAGGTCAGAGACTCTGGGAGTGGAAAGAAGGAGTTTGATGAATATTTGGCAAATAATTGAATATGGAAGTCTAAGAAGAGGAAAGAGTCAAGGCTGAGTCAAGGTTATGAACTCAAATGCCTAAAATGGTAGTGATATCATTAACACAAATGGGGAATTTTGGAGGAGTAATGGATTGGGGGGGAGGGGGTAAAGATAATGAGGCTTATTTTTGACATGTTGAATTTGAGATGGCATGGGAAATCTAGCAGGCAGATGGTAATGCAGAACTAGAGGTCAAGAGAGAAATGAAATATAACCATTCTGGTTAGTGTATCAAATTTGTGAAAAAGTTTAATAATAGTTTACCACAGATGGATAAAGATGCATTTCAAGGACATTAAATTTGCTCCATATTTGCCGAATAATATGATAATGAATATTTCTGTTTTTAAGGTATCTTAACCCTAGGCAAGAGTTGCTCTAAGGATTATATATGAATATTCTAGTCCTTATGTAAGGTCCATTACTCACTATATTACAAAATATCAAAGATCTGTTATTTTTTTCAATGTGGAGTACTCCTTCTGCCACTGACATAGATTCCAACCTTAATAAATATCTTTCTTTATTGTTGCTTTTGAAAAAAGAAAAAAACAAACTCTTGGTATCGAATTTTATATTTGTAATTATTTCTAAACTTAACTAGGCTGGTCCTCAGGCAACAGACCTATGGGTAGTTTTTAGGACAGAGCCATTCAACTGTAAGAATTCATACTCTATGATTTAGCCTTCCATATCAGCTGGGAATAAGGTCTTCAATGGAGTGTAGCAGACATCTCACATTAATTAACTCCATTCCACCCAATATTTTATCAATAACTTGGATGAAAGCATAGATTATCTGATTATTGAATTTTCATCTTACACAAAACTTTGGAGGGATAGCTAATATATCTTGTTAACTGACTAGATGACAGAATTGATATTCAAAAATGTTCTCAACAGGTTAGAAGAATGGAACAAATCAAATTAGATGATACTTTTTAAGAATAAAGTTAGACTCCAATACTAAATTGATTCATCCCCTAGATTAAGACTAAATCATTTATTTTCAGAGTGGTACCAATAGGTCAATAGATCATCCTTTCCCATTTTAGAGATGTCAGTGGGAATATTCCAACCTTTCCCCCTCTAAGCAGGATCTATACCACCTTGTACCCTGATCAAAATGATTGTATAACTTTCCTCAATAATGTGATAGGTAGATGATTGCTAGATATATAGTTCACATAGAGAATTTATTAAGCATCTACTAATATTCCTGGAACTGTGCTTAGCACTGGAAATACTAATACAAGCAAAAGATATAGTCCCTTATCTTAAGGATTCTTGGGGTGGGGGACCTACGGGGCAAAGTAGAGAAATGAAATAGTCTGAGGAGTAATGGGTTAGTCTGGGTTTGAAGTGAGCATGATTTGTGTGAGTACTTCCTCAAATGGAGGTTTCAGGAAGGAACTAATTAATTAGATGGGGAGGTTGCAGAGGTAGAAGCAAGGTATGGGAAGGCTAAGGCTTTTTGTGGCAAAGGTAGAGAGGTTGTCAGGGGATTGTTGACTTATTGCCTTAAAGTTTACAAATTATTTTACATATATTGCATTATCAGAGCCCCATAAGTTAGATAAAATGAGTATGATTTTCACCATTTAACAGATGAGGTTGCTCAATGAAGTTACATAATTTGGCCCTGCTCACATAACTAGAGAGTATTAAAGACCAGATTTGAACCTGGGTCTTCCTGATAATAGGTCCAAAACTTTATTGCACAATGGTTCCCTATTACTCATGTTAAAAAGAAATACACATAACAATTCATGCATGGTTTTCTAACAAAATTACAAGTTACAAAGTGTTTTTTTCACACTCTGAACCCGTAGAAGTTTTACATAATTTGATCTCCTTTGACTCTCTTCTGAACTGCTAAAACTCAAGAATGAAATAGAATTCTGTCTATAAACATGTAGTCACTGCTGCTTGAAAGCTTAAATTACTGGGTCAGTTTATACTCCCTCTGCCCTCTTCAACCTGTGCTGAAGAAAGACACAGCAGTTTGGCCCTTCCTATCAAATAACGTCTTTGAAAGGGCAATATGCCTACAGAAAAAGGGAAAGACAAAGCATGAGAAAAATAATATTTGATGTAACATAACTCTAAATAGAAACATTAAAAGATTCTAAAACTTTAGAATAGTGTATGTGCTGGTGTTTTAAAAATTTATCCAAATAATCACATAATTTAAAAATCATGTTGATTTGTTCAGAGTATTACATTGATTTGTTGTTTGAAGGATTATCTTCCCAAGAAATTGGCAATTATCAATTGGGTTTTGTTCATTAACAGGCTGAGATGAACTAAAAGGAACTAAGGATTTCTACAAACAGATCTTTTAGTATGATAACAAAGATGAGGGGATTATTTCAGCCATAAGCCTTATTGATTCTTTTGTTAATGAGATGTTTGGAGGTTTCAAAAAAAAAAAAAGAAATGGAATTGGATCTAAATAAGAGCTTTCTCACATGCTAGGAATTATGCCTTTTGAACATATAGAAATTGCTGGATTTAAAATACCTCTGAAAAAATAAAATAAAATATCTCTGCCATAATAATTCATAAATCTTGTTTCATCATAAACAGTAAAAGATCAAGCTGCTTTAACCACAAATGTAGATAATTTAGGTAATGTCCTAGCTTTATACCAGATGAAGTACCTCTGTTATACTTTAAATTCTTCATCAGTATAATCACAAGAGGCTGTGAAAAATATCAGGGAGAAGAAATAACAGCTTGTTTCATTTGCACCTTTTAAGAAGCCATTGTTGTTTAATTCTATTCTTCTTTGCATCCTATGACTTACAGGTACACATGATTGCATTGAGCAGTTTGTAATGCAAAGACACTTTTCATATAGTCCTGCTTTAGTCATTTGGGAATGTAGAGTCAACATATAGTACAAAATAACTTGCTCATTTAAACTTTACATTTAGGCAGAGATGGAAGACATAGCTGCTAAGAGAGCTGTAGGAAGGACAACCTCTGCTTGTAACATTTGCTGACACTGAGTGGACTTGCATCTGAAATGTACACCCTTACCAGTCAGTCTTGTGTAGACTCTGCCTGTAATGCAAATGACTAGTGCAGGTGGGCAAAATGAC
>NW_020949351.1:11511547-11626277 GCF_900497805.2 Vombatus ursinus
TCATACAGAACAACAAAATTTGTAGAATCAGAGGAATTTATACACAGTACCATTTACAACATATAGAAAAAACAGGAACTTGTATACAATGCTACTTCCAGCAAGCAGAATAGTGAGAACTTACATATAAAGCCACCTGTATCATATAGAATAATAAAAACTTGTATATCACCTGGAGAATAAAATCAATTTGTATGAAATATCCTTCCAAAAATGTACTTAGTTCCTCCCAAATGTTTCTAGCAGTATGTTTCTTTAAGTATATTATTACTTTTAATCATTTATCATGGCTCTTTCACAATTCTCCCTTTGGATATTATTTTATAGTATCCCTTTAAAGAATTTGAATTTTTTCAAAGGCAACATCAACCTAGAGTTGTAGAGTCTTAAGACATTTCAATAACCAAGTCCAAAACAATAACAAAAGTATATAAATAAATATAAAATACAAACAAATTATATATGTATATATAAATTCATACATATTTATATAGACAGTTATGTGGTTGTATGTGGAAAATTATATCTAAACAATAAAATTTATGATATGACAATAGAACGAATTAGAAAATTCAAGAAAATCTTCGTATTAGGAAAAGAGCACTTAAAGATATCATACCAGTGCAGTGATGCACAGTGAGGGCAGATTCTTGTTCTGCTTTTTGTAGAAACTCTCTTGATCATCGTATGATCAAGGAGATATTTTCATCTTGTTAAGCGTATTAAAAATTTGAGAGTTTTTAGTGAGTTCATTAACTAATTTGGGCCACTAGAGACCTAAACTATAAGATACATTATTTGCTGTGGAGAAATATCTGTTAAAAATATACCTTTCCTTAACTCCCCAATGCAATTCAGTTGCTGGGAAAATTCAAGTGTGAAGCATTCAATTAACGTCCATTTAAACAACAGTTTTCTTATTCTCTTGTCTTGGGATTAGCTCTCTACTTCAGGAAGTCTTCTGCTTCTAGGAAACATTTTGCCTCAGAAATTCTTTGTCAAAAGGGTCTGTCCTTGACCATTGTCTACAAATTGTCCGGTCTGAGCCACTAAAACTCAGAGACAACTATCTCTGAATCAGCATCTCATTGTTGTTGCCTGGGTTATTAATTGTTAACAATAGCTGGAACAGAATTGTCTTTTCACCTTGTTTCTAGGGCAGGTTTGCAGAAATATTTCTTTGACTACTTCCAGAATCTAGGTTACTGGTAGAGATTCTCTAGGTTATGTTATCTTTGGCCTACTAGTAATAAGGCTTAATATAATATAGTAAGGCCTGACAAAATTTTAATCTCATTGTTCATTCAGTAACGGGATAATTTGGTAAAAGCCAGTATAAGTCTTACTGAGTTAGCGTTATGGACATCAGTGACATAGGAAGAACATTAGATTAGGGAATTTGTAACTCATCTGAAAGTTTAGAGAGTTTTTATTATTTCACTAATCATAGTTTGTGACAGAGTAGATTTGTTATTGTTATTGTTTCAATGGCATTCAGTTAAAATTAAACAATTAATGAACACGTTTATCCTTAGTACTCATCAAATACATAGGTAGATAAAAGGTATTCCTAAAAATTAAAAAAAAACTTTCATTCACACACACATTCATACACACATACATGCATACATACACATACATATATGTATATATATGGATATCTAAATATATATCCTTATGTAATAATCAATAGCAAAGATTAAGAAAATAATCACATTCTGAAGTTTTATACAGAAAGCAAATGTGTGATGGTTCATTCAAAATTCAGAAAATAAAAATGTCAAGGTATTATATATTAACTTCTAATGCAAAAAGAATAATATTCTAAATTCAAGTGCAATGCATATTCTTCTAGGTGTAATTCTATCTAGTTTGAGTTTCATAAATTCCATAATTAGTAATTCAACTTATTATCTTAGAATTTACAAGGCTCTCATTAGTCACATACATTTTTATAGTTTCTTCTTCCACAAAGCTGATAAGAATTTATTACCTTGCCTCAGTAGAAGATCCCAAGGACCAGGCAAGTCTCCAAAGAACTTCAAGATAATGAGAATTTGTAGTCTTTTGGACCTCTGCAAACACTAAGTAATTATCATTATCATTCATTTTAAAGCAAAATATATCTAAGTAAATACTTAAGACAGTTTATTAACCATAATGCCATGTCTCTAATAAGTGATAGCTCAAATCCATAATTTCACAGTATTCAGGTGAAAAGTTAATCTCCTAATAATATAAATAAAGCATACTCTAAGCATCATTTTTCAAATTTCTTCTACAATGGTTTCTCAAAATCACAATAAAAATACATAGGAACACAATAACAGCATATAAGAATATTATAGACTCCAAATATGAAACATGAAACAAAATTTATTAGAGTTAAAAATCAATACAGTTGAAGACATTTACAAATTACCTTACATAGAAAATTATTCTGTGTTAATCAATTTCAGCATTCTATAAAACCTGTATCCAGAGACCATATAGAGAAATTAAACACAAAGTTGTTCATATATTTTTAAAGATGGTATCAAAAGTTACCATTCAGAACACAGAGCAATCATGCTGAAAATAGTAATTTTCCATAATTAATTTGTGAAAACCCAATAAAAATTTAAATCTTTAATTTCCCAATTTTAAATATTGCTATGTAATTCCAGATATTTTTCTACATAAAAAAGAATATTAAAATAGGTTAAATTAAAACACAGAGAACATGAGAAATCTCAAAATTAACTTAATATGAGAAACTAGTACTTCTCCAAATAATAATTTCACATATGAAAATGTTTCCATTTTTCTCTTATCTAACTTCAATTCAATAAGCATGTATTAAGCACTTAATATATCCCAGGCACTGTGCTAAGCACTTGGGATACAAAAAGAGGCAAAAAACAGTCTCTGCCCTAAAGGAGCTTACAATCTAATGGCAGAAACATTGTGCAAATAAATATATACAAAGCAAGCCATATACAGGATAAATAGGAAAAAAATTAAAAGAGAGAAAATAGTGAAATTAAAGGAGGTTAGGCAAGGCTTCCTGTAGAAGGTGGGATTTTAGTTGGGATTTAAAGGAAACTGGAGAGGTCAATAGTCAAAGTGGTGGAAGGAGAGTGTTCCAGGTACAAGGGGCAGACAGAAAAAAAAAGGGAGGAAGAGAGGGAGGGAGAAAGAGAAAGAGAAAAAGAGAGAGACAGACAGAGACAGACAGAGACAGAGAGGGACAGAGAGAGAGAGAGAACTGCCCACAACATACCAGGATTCCCATATTTCTCTCCACTATTTTAGCCAGTATACCTAGGTAGAATTTCTTTCAATCCTATACTGTCCATTTTTCAATTTACAATGCCTCATCTACAATTTCTTCAGAGGTCTTTATTTCCTGAGGTACTAGTCAATGAGTAGAATCCCAGCAGGGAGACTTTTAGAAAGTCAGGATCTCTTACCTCCTGAAAAGTGGCCCTGAATACCTACAGGGAATTACTCACTGCTCTTTCAGTGTCTTAGAATCCTGCTGACTGCCAAATTGTTAGATGGAAATGAACCTATTTAGAGATAATCCTTAAAATAATGGAAAGATTATTGAAAAGAAGAAAATAAGAGCTTGCAGAATATATACATATATGTATATTTAATCCATCTGGGACTACAAAGGAGAGACAGTTACAACAGATTTTTTTACAGTCAAGACCACTCAATTATCTCTTATCATTCTACAAATAAAACATACAAAACAACAAAAGTTGCAGAATAAGAGGAACTTCTACACAATACCATTTGCAGCACATGGAATAACACAGACTTGTATGCAATGCCATCTGTACCATACACACTAGTGAGAACTTATGCATCACCTAGAGAACAACAGGAACTTAAACACAATACTCCTCCAAAAATGTACTTAGTTCTCAAAAATGTTTTCCAGTAAATTCCATAAGCACAGGATGACTCTTAACCCTTTATCAGGACTCTCTCACATTAATGGGAATATCATTGCAAGCAGTGATGCTCTTTCTAAGAGAACAAAACACTTCATTGAAATAGCATATTGTCGTCTGGGTAGAGCCCGGATCATAGAATCAGAATATCTGAGCTTAAAAGATATAATACTTAGCTGTGTGACCACAACAAACCATTTAATTTCTCTGAGCCCTGCTTTCCATGTATTTTTAATGGGATGAAATTCTTATACAACCTACCCCAAACTGTTGTTATGAGGTCATCTCTATTACTTAACTATACAAATGAGTGATTATTATTACATTCTTTATCTAGGTTCTATTTGATGAATGAATGCAAAAAACGCAACTATTATTTTCCTATTTTTCTTTATGAGGAAACATAAGCTCAAAGAATCTAAGGACTTGTCCATGAGTCACAGAGCTAGTAAACAATAGAATAAAACCAGGTATTCACCCTAAGACTAGTGATTCCTAGTGTAGTGCTCTTTTCACCATCTGACTGTAATCAGGTCTGGAGTAGGCATGTATAACTACTCTAATTCATGATTGC
Source organism: Vombatus ursinus (assembly GCF_900497805.2). NCBI lineage: Eukaryota > Metazoa > Chordata > Mammalia > Diprotodontia > Vombatidae > Vombatus > Vombatus ursinus. The sequence continues at coordinate 11,516,066 of NW_020949351.1, forward strand.
TTCCTAGACATGGTTACCCTGCATAATTAAGGCAGTTCTGAAGACCCTATGGGAGTTCTCCCTTAGGATGAGTGAAAGCTTCAAATTTATGTTTCACTCTCATGTGCTGAAGATCCTCCAAAAGGCACTATGTGTATTCAAAGCATATAGCCAGTGGGAACCATTCTGGCTCACAACTCACTTGGTCTGTGGCCAGTGGCACAAATACCAGAAGGCTCTTCAGCCTATGAAGGTTGGTGACTTGTTTTCATATTGTAGTATGGCTTCCAATGAGATAAAATTAAACGGTACATGTTTCAATTTGCTCGGCCCTCATTTGTTTATTTGGCCACATTGTGCTACTTAATGGAGCAATGCTTATTGGAGAAATAAAACCATTGTTCTTCACTTGGTAATTTTGGAGATATGTAGATATAGGAAGAACAGGCCAACTTTGCAACTATGTTTTTTTCCTGGCAGAAGAACAGTGTTTTGCAATGACTGCAATGATCTTTTAATGCAGTTATATGATACAGAATAGGAAATAAAACATACTTTATTGTGGGGGTTTTATCAGAGCCTGAAAAGTTAACATGTTGTAATTGGAGAAAACTGCTTTATTAAACTTTAGCTAGGATTGAAACGTTTAAAGTAGAAAAATATAAAATGGAATAAAGATGTGTAAACAACTCTAGACATTTTTCACTTTTATGCATTACGTTCTTGTGAATGATGGTCTGATGTTGTGGAAGGACCATTGCAATAAGAGATAGGAAAGCTGAGCTCTGGTAGCAGCTCTACTACTGACTGTGTGACCTTGAAAAAGACACTTAAACTCTCTGGGCCTAAACTATTTTCTCAGTAAAAAGGAGGTAATGCCTAGAGGCAGAGGGCTTGACCCTTCTATCTCCAAGATCTTAAGGTTCTAACTTTAAGAATGCATTTTATGCATTAAGTTATATAACTGGGGGCCTTTTCATTCCCTTATTAAATAAAGACCAAAGCCCTTTAATGAAAACATGTAGCAATATAACAAAGGGAAGTCAGAGATATCATGAAGAGTTAACAGGTATTCCATCATAAGCTATAGCAATTTCAGTTTGCTTTTCACTGAAAACAATCTGATTAAAGGGTCAGTCTTTTAAAACCTGGCCTATTCATAAACAACATCTCAGTCAGAAAACTATAATGAAAAATTCTAAGCAAAACTGAAAACGAAAAGGTAGGTAATACAATGAATGAAGGCCTGGACTAGGAGTCAGAATAAACCTGAAATATAATTCTGTCTTGAGACTTACTAGATCTGTGATTCTGGCCAAGTCTTACAAGTTTTCTCAGCTTCTTTTTTTCATATATGAAAAAGAAATAATAATAACAGCACCTACTTGTTAGTGTTGCTGAGAGGATCAAATGAGATAATATATAGTGCTTTGCAAACCTTAAAGTGCCATATAAATATTATTCTTGTTGATTTTCATTATTATAGTAACTCTAAACATTGAGAAAAAAAATTTAGAAAGTGTAATTTCTCCTTTATGTTACTTTATCTGTCAGTCTGAATCCCTCATTGACTATATACGAATATAAATATAAGTATGTATGTGTGTGTTATTCTTCACCTTAAATCTATCATCTCTTGTAAAGAGGCAGATAGTATGTTTTATCATCAATCCTCTGGAATCATGGATGGACATTGTATCAATCATATTTCTTACAGCTTTTCAAGTTGTTTGTCTTTACTGTGTTGTTATTGTATATTCTAATGGTTCTACTTACATCATTCTTAATCAGTTTATCAGTGTTCAAAATTACTCATTTTTTAAGATATTAATGTTATAAATTGTTCTTTTGGTACTTCACTCTGCATCAAAACATATGTCTTTTTAAAATCATCTATTTCTCCGTTTCTTTCAATACAACAGTATTCCGTAACATTCGTATATCATCTTCAGTTACGAAAAAAAAACTTCACTAAAATTCTCAAGCCATTTTTGTCGATCAATGTAAGAGTAAGTGAGGAGGAAATGGTTTAATGTTTTTTTTTCCAAAAACACTTCCCATTGAATAAAAGTCCCAGATGAAGAACTGATGTTTCAGTGGCAGAAAGAGCAGACTGTCAGTATAAAGAAACTTCTCATTGAAATGCTGACAATTGGAACCACTAACTCATAAACTTTATCTTTTCTTGACTTTAGACAATGGGGACAGGGCAGGTTAGAAGTGAAAATGATTTTTGAGGTCATCTGATCCAGCTTCTCTGTTACATAGTTTAGAAAACTGGGGCCTGAAGAAGTTAAATGACTTTCCAGAGGTTAAACAGATATGACAGGGTTAAGATTTGAATAAAGGTCCTCTTACTCTAAAATCACATTTCTATTGCCAAATGTTTTCCACTATGCTAAAATCTCTAAGATATTTTACAACTCTAAATCCTATGATTTCTATTAACTTAGCTCAGAAATCACTAACTTTTCTGAATATTTTCTCTGCCTATAAAGAAAATATAGGCACTGACCTATACTATCTAAATTGGACCAACAGCAATAATTGCATATAATATACACTCAAGTAAAAATTTTTGAATAATCCTAATAATGATAATGATAAGATTTCTACAACCTTCAATTGGGGCAGTGCTGTGTGGAAAAAAAAAGAGTGTTGTAGGTGGCATAGTGGATAAAGTGCTGGCCCTTGGGTTAAGACGTCCCATCTTTCCAAGTTCAAATTCAGCCTCAGACATTTACTAACTATGTGACCCTGGGCAAGTCACTTAACCCTTTTTGTCATGGTTTCCTCATCTGTAAAATGAGCCAGAAAAAGAAAAGGCAAACCACTCAAGTATCTTTGCCAACAGAACCCCAAATGAGGTGAAGAAGAGTCAGACGCAACTCAACAACAACAAAAACTAGGAGGAGAAACCAGGGTTCTAGCTTCATCTCTGCCATGTATGACCTTGGGCAGATCACCTTGGGCCTCTCAGGTTTTGTGGATAAAATAAAAGTTTTGGGCTAAATTCTCTAAAATATCTCTCCTAGAACTAAAATTCTATGATTCTAAGGTTTCAGAGAAGTCAACCTGTTCTTATTTAACCAGGTCAAAGGAGGCATTCAGTAAATATCACCCTTAGACACAGTCTGAGAGATTTTTGTCTTTATGAGGCATTCTCTCAGTATGAATAACATCTAAGGTCATGTGCTGATTGACATTCTTGGGTGTCAGAGTTGACTCCATGACACTTGCTAGCTGTGTGTCCAGGAGAAAGTCACAAGGTCTCAATTCCTCAACTTCTTCATCTTTAAAGGGGAATAAATATTATTTGCATTACCCTACCTTATAGGGTTGCTGGAAGAACAGTGTTTCACAAATCTTAAAGCAGTATGTGTATATGTATATGCATATTTTAGCTACTTCCTTGGTCACTCATATATGTGTAAATATATTGTAGGAAAATATACATATAATATATGTATATGTATAATGTGTGTATAATATACATATAATGCAAATACATAATGTAAATACATAGGTTTATATACACACATCGGTTTATATATATATATATATATACATAATGTAAATACATAAATACATAGGTTTATATAGACAGACATGTGTGAGTTACTGGGGTTATTATTAGTCTTTAACCAGTTCTGCTCACATATTTTGCTCCTGTGAGAAACTTGAGCCTTCAGCAGAAAGGTTGGGGATACTATAGAATAATGGATAGAATCCTATCATGGAAAGGGATTCCACCCCTGAGGAATCCCACTAAGTCTTTTATTTGGTTGGCCACCAAACAAGTGTAGAAATGTTCTGTGTGACCCATATGATTACCAAAATAAACTCATTCTTCTTATAATGTTTTTTATGTACTACCCTACCCTTCTTGTGCATGAATATGCACATATTTTTTTCTGTGTCCACATGTATTTGCTTGTATTTCTTTCCAGTTCATATTTGGTCTCTGTATCATTCATTACCCATCAGCATTTGCTGATGTTCTACATCAGCAAATTTTGCAAATGAATATATTATCAGGATCAGCAGACACATGTTTAGTTATTATTCTGGCCATGACACTGCATAATAGCTTTCTTACAGTGGAATGAAGGAACATAAAAAAGCCTAATCTCTGTACCCTGGGCTTCCTTAGGTTTGCTGGCCTTATAAAGGGTATGTTTCTCTCTTTAAGGTGAAGCTTTCACAAATATATGGTGTCTCAGGTTATTCTCCAATTTGCTATGGCCTTGACTGGCTGTATACTCCTATTTCCTCTAATGGGATAGCAGTGGATCAGAAGGATTGGGAGGGACAGAGGAGAGCAGACTCAAGAAATATGACTATCTTTGCCCAACAGGATTAAACTAATGTGCCTGACAGTTAAAGGGAAATGAAAAAAGAAGTGTTTTATTTATTTGAAATGTTTTCCATTATTAATGGAAATAAGAACAGACTAAATTAGGTCAGTACAGTTTAGTGGAAAAAACATTTTTCATGGAATAAGAAACCTAGGTTCAATTCAACAAGTATTATTGCACACCTAGCTCAAATAAAATGAGTATGCTCTAGTCTGGGCTCACTGTTTCAGGCAATGGCCAGTCACCTTTCTCCTCAGAGGTGCTGAAATGTTCTACTCTCAAGCTATTGGCTAAGTCCTTAACATTTGTCTTTCACTCTGTATGCCATCAGTGTCTGGTGCAAATTGACTCCAATTTTGATACTCCACACCTTGTTAACTCCCTCAGTTGCCTCTCTCCTCAGATTGAATGGTTGCAGAACGGAGTAGTAAACTCCTCACAAATTCTTCCTTTATAGAGGCCCAGAATTTTCAGACATTCCCAGGTAACTCTCCACTTTCTGTCAGTATCTCAGTTTGGTGGTGTACGGTTCCAACTGGATGCCCCTTTGCTTTTTAGCTTCCTTTTCTTCATTGTCTTCCCCCATTATGCTCTAAGTTCTTCAAGAGAAAGGACTATCTTTCTCTTATTTGTGTCCCCAGCACTTAGCACAGTTCCTGGCACATACTAAGTGCTTAATACATATTTATTGAATTTGAAATTGAACTAAATCAAAAAGTGCCTCAGTTTCATTTAACCATTCAAAGTCAATTAACTTTTACTTTGTACTTTAAAGACACAGCAAGAACAAAAGTAAAACAGTTACTTCCGATAGTGGGGGGCATATGCTGTCTTATACCACCTTGGGAGGGAGATAGGGAGGAGGTACTCAGACTTTCTACATGGCTTTGATCCCACCAAGTTCATATATTGAAATGTCATCAATATTAGATAAGTAGTTGCTTGGTTCCCAAAGGTCATTCATTGCTCCCTGGCCATCAGGCTTAGGCCTGGTTACAAAATGGGTCATGAAATAAAACTTACAGAATCCTGGAGGCTTGCTCTCCTGACCTTTCAAACTTAACAAGGTTGGAACCTTTTAATTAGTCTTCTTCACTTAAAATAAACAAAACAAATGATGACACATTGGATCAAGGCCCATTTTCACAGGGCCACAAGTTTGCCATCTAGTAGGGGGATTGCTAGATCAAAGGGTATGCAAAATTTGGTTGCTCTTTGGGCATAGTTCCAGATTACTCTCTGGAATGATTGGATCAGTTCACAACTCCACCAACAGTGCGTTAGTGTCCCAACTTTCCCACATCTTCTCCAACATTTATCATTTTCTTTTTTTTCTGTCTTATTAGTCAATTTGATAGGTATGAGGTCTTACCTCAGAGTTGTTTTAATTTGCAATCCTCTGATCAAAAATGATTTAGAGCACTTCTCCATATGCCTATAGATAGCTTTGATTTCTTCATCTGAAAACTACACCATTTATCAATTGGTGAATGACTTCTATTCTTATAAATTTGACCTAATTCTCTATGTGTTTTAGAAATGAGACCCTTATCAGAGAGACTGGTTGTCAAAATTCTTTCCCAATTTTCTATCTTCCTTTTAATCTTAGTTGCATTGGCTTTGTTTGTGCAAAAACTTTTCAATTTAATGTAATCAAAGTTATCCATTTTGTTTTTTGTAATGTTCTCTATCTCCTATTTGGTCATGAATTCTTCTGTTCTCCATAAATCTGATAGATAAACTGCTCTCCCAATTTGCTTATAGAATCAACCTTTATATCTAAATCATGAACCCATTTTGACTTTATTTTGGTTCTGCCTCCACACAAAGGACAGGGTGAAATAATTTTCCAGCTGAAGATATCTTAAAAGATCTGTAGGAAAAGTCTGTCAAATTCAGAAGAATGAAAAAATGGAAGTCATGGACCACAGGGATCCTTACATATGATTTAGTGGCTCCCTGTTTCTATTTGAGTTTAACATCATTAATCTAGTGTCTCTTGAAGGCACTCTTAGTTCGTACTATCTATCCAAACAAAGAGGCTTCTCTAAACCATGTAGAAAGCTCACCAAAACAAGATATAAAATTTATCTGCATATGTTAAAGTTTCACCAAGGAACTTCAATTATACTTCATCATGACTCTCCTGGAATCAGGACCCCCAGCTTCCTACATGAGAAGAAACACTGTCAGAGGCAATCTGAACATGTGCCAGTCCTCATCACATGTTCTAAGAAGACAAAAATTAAGCAGTCCCTGGCCTAAAAGAGTCTCCCCCACATATGATACTTACTCATTCTGTACACGTGGGCAAATTCTTTAATGTTTCTGAGCCTCAATTTTCTCATTTATCAAATAGGGCCAATAATGCTTGCACTACCTAACTCAGGAAAGTATTGTAAAATATAAAGCATTTTATTAATATGTTATTATTATTTGAGAAAATACTATAAAAGCTCTCATTTTAGTACCAATTCAAAAAAATGGAGTTAAAACTAGAGTGGTATTATAGAATAAATCAAGAAGAATGTTTACAATGACATTACTGAAGGGTGGAAGAGTCCCAGATTTAAAACTGGTTCTTTCTCCTTTCTGTTATAAATTAAAACAAAAAAAAATGTGCTTAGATGGCAATGATTTGAAACTTGAGCAGTAGTAAAAGACACAATCCCCTTTTAATTATCTGCAGTAATGGAGATGAGCAGAGGCTAGAAAAATCCAAAAAGGATAATCCCCAAATAATTTGCATTTAGTTAAAGGATATGCTTTTTACATTTCTGAACATTTCTAATATTCTTGGAATCACTTCAAACAAAATACAGCACAATGAGTCCTGAGTAAGGAGGAACAAAAATATGCTAGTTTATTTTTTTCAATCCTGATCCCTGCTCAATCCCATCCTACAATTCCTTTCTTAATGGAAGCAGTTTTCTGTAAATAGTTCTCAGTCCAAACAGAGCTGCCCTGCATTTATCTTCTCTGAAGCAGAAATAGGGTAAGTGTTTAGTTTTCTGAAGTCTAAGCAAGAATAAATATAAGACTTGTTAAGTGGAATAGATACCATTTACTATAAGCATTACTATTTTGGTGCCTTACTTTTGCATAGCACATTAACAGCAAAAAAAAAAACAAAACCACAAAAAACTAAACAGACAAGATGCTTATCTACTTTAGGCACCCTGTAAGGAAAGAGCTATTTACCTTCATCCTAATAGAGCAAATAATTAAACAGGGTTCCACAGGTGATAATTTTCAAAGAACTTGAAAATAAGGTTTCCCTTATTTGGGGTGGACCATCCACCCCAGGAATTGAGAACTAGCTACAAGAAATATAGATTCCATTAACTAAAATATATGGATTGTGTGATGTGAAACATCTTGTAAAGGATGGCCTGTCAGATTAAAGTTTGAGAGGATTAAAGAATTTTGTTTTCCACTCAGATATTTTTGACTGAATTCAATAAAAATATTTGTTATTAAAAAAACAAGCTATGTTTTAGTTTTACATATATGATGTGTTCTGAATATATAATAGCCCTTTCCATTCTGTGTTCAAACAACCCACATTTGGAATAATTTAACTTTCATGAATATTATTATCCTAAAGCATGAATCTACTAAAATCAAAAATGCCACATTTATTCTTACTATCCATGTCCCTTTTTTTTTCTTACTGTTTCTACATATGGAAACTCCCCACAATAACTCTAGTCATTTAATCAACAGTAAACTATTTTTTTTCCTCATGTAAAAATTCTTTGATCTCAAGGTAGGGGTGTGCTAGGGCCAATTCTAACTGATTTGGCAAATTACTAAATTTTCAATGTGAGCATTTATAGCTAAGAAATCAGTTACAAATCAGGATTTAATTAGTTGTTTTGTTTATCATCTAGGTTTAAATAAATGTTAATAATTCAAATTAATTTTAAAAATGTATATGCATACATCTGTTTTTTCCCAAAGAACCTGTTATAAAACACTTACCAGCAAACCCCTGGCAGAAAGGGTTCTTACAGAATATCCATTTTATTTTATTTTTTTTGAGGGTACCCTAATTAGGAAAGTTTATTCTATTAATATATGTCTATGTGTATATACAATTATATATTTAATAATTAAATATATATGCAATTCATTTATGTGAATTACAGTGTAATACCTTACATAATAACATTGCCTTTACCAACATCATTTTCATTGTAATGCTTTCAACAGGTTCTAAACAAACATAATCATAACTGTGAAATCCTGCTATAATGTCCCAACCATTCAGTCAAATGCAAATCAAATGGTCTAACTATAGAACTAATTGCCCTGTATCATGTGATTTCAACTAATGTCATGTATTCAAAACATCAATTAATGACTTTAGGTGGGGCATGCCTATTTAAAATGATAGCATCATAGTATGTTAAAATTAGAAGGGATCTTAGGTCATAGAATGGCCCGCCCTGAAATTGAAATTAGATCACAGAATGATAGAGGTAGAATAGACCAGAACATTGTGTTATGGCTGAAACAGTCCTTACTATATAGAATGTTAGAACCAGAAGATATCTTAGAATATTGAGTTTTATAGCTATAAGGGCCTTTAGAACATAAAATGGTAGAGCCAGAAATAAATTGAAAACATGGCCCTATTTGAGCAATAATAATGAATTCTGGCTCTTACTTCTGGTCAGGACTTCTTGATCATGGAATTCTTTGACTCTGGAGAAATCCAACCATGAGAATCATATCACCTACTTCTCTGAAGGTTCTGAAGCCATCTGTCTTGAATTGAGCCTTAGATGGAGGAAGGAGATTAATTGCTCCCATTTTTTTTTCTGACTAATAAAACTTTTATTAGGATCATAAGATTTATATCTCTTTTCCACCTTGAAGAAACCATTCCCTGAGCTCTTGCTCTCCTAATTGGTGACTACCTCACCAAACTATTGTTTCAGTAACAACTCCAGCCTGACACTTACTCCCAGATTCACTTTTTAGGCTTCTCATTTTCCTTGCTACCTCATATTTTCAGGGATACCTTCCTATGCCCATTTCCAGCTCCTCTTTATATGTCGTCTTCCCTCAATAGAATTAAGCTCCTTGAAGGTAGAGATTGTCTTGTCTGTTTGTATTTGTATCCCCACTGCCACTGCTTAATACAATGACTGGCACATAGTGTGTGCTTAATAAATGATCTATTTATCTATCATCCATCTATCTATCTATCTATCTATCTATCTATCTATCTATCTATCAGCATATAATATAACACAATTATGCCCTTTCAAATGAAATTGCTATTTCCTACATAATGATTGAGAGGGAACACAGATGGTTTGGTGTGTGGGCATTCTTTAGGGAAACAAAAAGTGTTGATGTTCTTTGCTCTTCTATTGTACTTTCCCTTTTTATACCCATGCTTCCCATACTCTCTCACAGTTATAGCTAGAAGAATCAATTTTAAAGAAAGCGGTTAAAATTTGTGATTGTGAATTTTATCTGCTATGATTTTCTTATTAAAAGTGTTTTTAAAGCTTTGAGTTCCAAATTTTCTCCCTTCCTCCCTCCCCACACACCTTCATTGAAAAGACAAGCAACTCAATATAGGTTATACATGTGCAGTTATGCAAAACACTTCCATAGTAGACATACTGTGAAAAACTAACTCTATTTCCCTTATTCCTATCCCACCCCCCCATTTATTCTATTCTTTCCTTTGACTCTGTCCCTCCTCAGAAGTATTTGCTTCTGATTACTCCCTTTCCCAATCTTCCCTCCTCTCTATCATTCCCCTACTCTCTTGTCCCCTTACCCCCCCATTTTCCTGTAGCATAAGACAGATTTCCACACCCAATTGAGTGTGTATATTAAACCCTCCTTAATTCAAATCCTATGAGAATAAGATTCACTCATTCCCTCTCACCTTCCCCTGTTTCCCCTCCACTATAAGAGCCTTTTCTTTTCTGTTGTTTTTTTTTTGTGGGATAATTGACCCCATTCTACCTCTCCCTTTCTTCATCTCCTAGTATATTCCTCTCTCACCCCTTAATTTTATTCTCCAGATATCACCCCTTCATTTTCAACTCACCCTGTACCCTCTATCTATCTATCTATCTATCTATATGTATATATACGTACATATAATTTTTTCCCCTCCAACTACCCTAATACTGACAAAGGTCTCATGAGTTACAAATATCATCTTTCCATGCAGGAATGTAAACAGTTCAACCTTAATAAGTTTCTTATGATTTTCTCTTTCCTGTTTACCTCTTCATGTTCCATTAGAGTTTTGTATTTGAAAATCAAATTTTCTGTTCAACTCTGTCTTTTCATCAAGAACTCTTGAAAGTCCTCTATTTCACTGAATGACCATTTTTTCCCCTGCAGGATTATACTCAGTTTTGCTGGGTAAGTGATTCTTGGTTGTAATCCTATCTCCTCTGCTCTCTGGAATATTATATTCTATGCCCTGTGGTCTCAATGTAGAAGCAGCTAAATCTTGTGTTACCCTGATTGTGTTTCCACAATATTTGAATTGTTTCTTTCTGGCTGCTTCTAATATTTTCTCCTTGACCTGGGAACTCTGGAATTTGGCTACAATATTCCTAGGAGTTTTCCTTCGGGGATCTCTTTCAAGAGGAGATAGGTGGATTCTTTCAATTTCCATTTTGCCATCTGGTTCTAAAATATCAGGACAGTTTTCCTTGATCATTTCTTGAAAGATGATGGCTAGGCTCTTTTTTTGATCATGGCTTTCAGATAGTCCAATAATTTTAAAATTCTCTCTCCTAGATCTATTTTCCAGGTCAGTTGTTTTCCCAATGAGATACTTCACATTGTTTTCTAATTTTTCATTCTTTTGGATTTGTTTTACAGTGTCTTGATTTCTCATAAAGTCACTAGCTTCCAATTGCTCTATTCTAATTTTAAGGAAGTATTTTCTTCAGTAATCTTTTGGACTTCCTTTTCCATTTGGCCAATTTTGCTTTTTAGGGACTTCTTCTCCTCATTAGCTTTTTGGACCTCTTTTGCCATTTGGGTTAGGCTATATTTTAACGTGTTATTTTCTTCAGTATTTTTTGGGGTCTCCTTTAGCAGGCTGTTGACTTTTTTTTCATGATTTTCTTGCATCACTCTCAGTTTTTCCTCTACTTCTCTTGCTTCTCAAAATCTGTTTTGAGATCTTCCAAGGCCTGGGACTGATTCATATTTTTCTTGGAGACTTTGGATGTAGGAGCTTTGGCTTTGTTGTCTTCTTCTGGTTGTATGTTTTGATCTTCTTTGTCACCAAAGTAAGATAATACAGTCTGACTCTTTTTGAGCTGCTTGCTCATGATCCCAGCCAATTACTTGAGTTTTAAACTATTTGTTAAGGTAAAAGTTTACTTTCAATGTGAAGAGTGTACTGTCCCAAGCTTCTGGGGTTTATACAGCTGTTTTCAGAGGTACTTCTAGGGACCTGTAAATTTTCAGTTTTTCCAATGTGATATGATAAAGTAAGGGGAGAGGTATTTTCTCTCCACCACCACAACAAGCTCCACCACACCAGCGTTCCTCCTTGCCCCAGGACCGCCCCTCAGAACTGTGACCCAGATCCAAGCACCGGTAAAGCAAGAAATTCCTGCCTCAGTACTGGCAAAGAGATCCCTGCAGTCCCCCTCTGATCACCCACTCAATTTCCCCTCAGTCTGTGGGCTGGAAGCTCAGGAAAAAGCCGCAGCCCCGGCTGCCCTCGGGATTTGTGGCTGAGACCTAGCTCCTCTCTCACCACAGTCACAGACTTTTCCCATTGACCTTCTAAGTTGTCTTTGGCATTCAGGGGTTGAGAAGTCTGGAAACTGCCACAGCTGCCCGCAATTCAGTCCTCTGAGGCCTGCTCCAGGGTCGCTGCGGCCTGTTCACTCACACCAAACTACGTTCCTCTCTCCTCCTGGCACGATGTACCTTTCTGATCAACCATCCAGGCTGTCTTTGGCTGGAAATTTGTTTCACTCTCTTTTTGTGGGTTCTGCTGCTTTAGAATTTGTTTAGAGCCATTTTTTTAGGTATTTGGAGGGCTTTGGGAGAGAGCTCAACACAGTCACTGCTTTCCCTCCACCATCTTGGCTCCACCCCCCATCCATTTTATTTTATATAGGAGGTATTGAGGCTCAGAGAAGCCAAGGAATTTGTCTATAGTCACAAAACTAGCTAGCGATGTAACTGCTCAGGTTGAGGTCTCCCTGTTCCTCAACCACTTCTTTTTCTATTCTGCATGTTTTCCAAGCTCACATTGCTACCTCCTCACTCATCAGGCCCTTATAATCCTCCTTTTTCAGCCCCAAAGGAAGAAATGCACAAAGCTAACTATATAACTATACTCTTGATCCTATCCCTTCCTTTCTTTTCCATGAGCTTTATACATCATTCATCTTTCTTGACCCCTTCCCTACTTTCACTCTCTCCTTTTCTAGGAGATTCTTCCCCTCAGTGGCTGGCACATAATAGATACTTAACAGAATTTTATTGTATTGGATTTTTTGGAGTTAATAGTCTCTATCCTAGAAAGAACCTTCCCTTGACACTATAAACCTATTATGTTATCTTTCTTCTATTCTCCACTGTCAACTACTGGAAAGAATAGGCCACAGGGGCTTCCTCTACTTTCTCAACATGTTTTCCTTCCTGAGGTCTTTCCAATATGATTTCAGTCTTCTGGAATCTTTTGAAATAGTTCTTTCTGAGGTCACTGGTGACCACTTCATCAATAAATCCAATGGCCTCTTTATTTCCTCACATCACTTTCTACCTCTGAAGTATGCAACTCTGGGTACCATTGCTTTCTTCCGTTTACTCTTTCTACCTTTTTCTATAACATTTCAATCTTGCATCCTTCTTCCTAGACATCTTAATATTATTTTGTTTTGTGTCCTTTGCTGGTGCTTCATCCTCTTCTGATGCTCTACATATAAGTGTTCTTCAAGATTCTGTCTTGAGCCCTCTCCTTTATCTATGGTCTCTCCCTTGGTAATTTTGCCTATGCCTTTACTCATCAACACAAATTTCCAAATCTACAGCTCCCTCTCCTTCCCCATCTCTCTTTTAGAGTTGTTTTGGTATTAAAGGGGGGCACTGAAATTGAAGCCAGAAAACATGAGTTTACATACTACTTGTTCTGTTAGTCAAGCCACTTAACCTCATCTAGCCTCAGTTTCCTCATCTTTAAAATGGAGATAAGAATAACTCCTATTTCACAGAGTTGTCATGAGGATCAAATGACATTAATATACAAATCTCTATGCAAACCTTAATGTGCTATAAAAAAATGGTTTATTATTAATGCTCTATTTCCAATACTGGAAGCCAGGACCTTAAATTCAACATCTTTAAAACAGAACTCATCATCTCTCTTCTCTACCCCAAATATCTTGCCTATAATTTCTTCATTTTTGCTAATAGCACAGACACTTTCTCACTCATCCAAGATCAGACTTATAGAAAAACACTTGGAGTTATATTTGACTTTCCTTAACCTTATCTCATATATTACTTCAGTTGATAATTCCTATTATTTTTATTTCTGCAATATCTCTCACAAATCCCTCCTTTCCATTTCCACTGTAATCATCCTAGTTCACGGTCTCATCTTATTTTTTAGTAAGACTATAAAGCTATTGTATAACTTTCTTATTTATGTTCCTGCCTCCATTCTATAATCTATGCCTTACTTCACTGTTCAAATAAACTTGTTAATACCATTATGTCACTCATTTTTACTTAGGAAAAAAAAATCAGTGGCTTCTCAATTCTTGTTGTATAAAGTATTTACTCTTGACATTGGCTATCAAAACCCTGCAAAATCTGTTTCTAACTTATTCATTTGGTCATCTGTCATACAATATCCATTCACATTTTCCAAATTCCAGCCAAACTAGATTACTCCCAGCACTTCTAGGTTACTTTGTTACCTAACCTGTCTTGTCTTTTGCTATCTCTCTTGCTAATGCCATTTCCCCATGACTAAAATGAACTCTCAGCCTTCTCATTTAAGTGTTTTTTTAAGTTTCTTCCTTCTTTAAGGTTCTATTTAGATGCAATCTCTTCCATGCCTTCCCTGACACACCCTCCCCCCAGTCCAGATGAAAATCATTACTTATACTTCAAATTTCTCTTACCATTTTCTTTGGTTCTCTTTTTCACACTTGATTCACTACACTTTGTATAATAATTATTTGCATACTTGTCCTTTTCTTTTTTAGTTTCAAGTTTCTAGAAAGCATGTCATTCAGAAAACACATCTTTTTATGTCATGTGCTGCATATAATAGGAGGTTAACAAATTTTAATTGAAATGAATTGAGGACTCATATATGATCAGGCAGCTAGGAAGCTGGGTGGTATAATGAATAGAGTACCAGACCTGGAGTCTCAGTTTTTAGAAGAAGAAATCAAAGCTATAAATAGTCACAAGAAAAATGTTCCCCATCACTACTGATCAGAGAAATGCAAATCAAAACAACTTTGAGATATCACCTAAAACCTATCAGATGGATACAGCCTCAGACATTTGATAGCTGTGTGACCTTGGGCAACTCACTTAACCCTGCTTGCCTTAGTTTCCTTATCTGTAAAATTAGCTAGAGTAGGAAATGGTAAACCACTCCAGTATCTTTGCCAAGAAAATGCCAAGTGGTGTCAGACACAACTGAAACAACTGAACATCAAGGAATTGTTTCCTTGTTGTTCAGTTGTTTCAGTTTCCTTGTTCTAGAGAGTGGGATACACAGTGCAATGTATAAACGTATCTTGTTTTCAATGATGTATTATGACTTTATTAAGATTAAACACAAAAAACCTTATTTTACAACTAAAATATATAAATTAAAAAAACTAAATTTCAATACAAAAATGTCATAATTTTTCAGTCACTCCTCTAAATCTATCAGTGATGAGGTTTAGAGGTTTAGGGGTGCTGGGACCCCAAGATTGTGAGATGGGCCCTGCCTGAATGAATTCAACCCAAATCTTCTTCCATCCAGAGAAGAAATTTATTAGAGATAAACCATAACAAGGCCATGCTCTTAAGGAATCTGAACATTAGTAACACCAGTAGGGACAAGCAGGTATGAGAAAGTCTCAGCTTTTGGGCATGAGAAAGTCTTAGCCTTTAAATGAGGGCCTGTGTGGATCTTATATACACTAAAGTAACTTTGGGTGACCAGAGAAGGGGCTGGGAAAAGGGTCTAGGTAAGAATTCTGATTGGAATGTCTAAGAGATTGAATAGACAATGGGAATAAATAATGAGAGAAACTGGAAGGAAGAAGTTTGAAAGGCATCTGCATAAGATCAAAAGGTGGGACTAGGGCTTTCAAAGGGAGATAAGGGCAGTCAATAAGGAAAACTTTAAGGGTTTTCTGGGGCCCTTAGACAAATGGGGGCCAAATTCTTTTAGGGGAAAGGGGCAAAGGTCTAGGCTTCTGAAACTGAATGATGGGCCTATACCCCATCATCAGTATTTATGTTTATTTGTTTATGTGAATTTACTTTCCCTCTTCTATATTCATATTTTCTGTGCTTTGTCTTTTTTTGTTATGCTATTTTCATGAAGGTCAACAGGCATTTATTAAGTACCTACTATATACCAGACAATTTAAAAAGTTATTTTCATAAATTTTTAAATTTTCTCATATTTTTCTATCTTTAATAATAAAATTTGGCTAAATTAATGTATATTGATTTATGTTGTTTTCCCCAATTTGGGAATGGTTGGATTGATTTTAAGATTTTTTTTTGTAATTACAAAATAATGATTCTATGAAAATCTTTGAGAAGACAGTTCATTTGTTTCCTATAATACATGAAGAACATATTTTGAATAATAGAATTTTAGTATATATTTTTAAAGTTTTTGAATAGGGAAATGATTATTTTAAAAAGATGAATTCATTGTTGTTTTAATTCAATCAAAAATGACTGTATGTCCTTTTTATCCACAATCCCATGATCATTATTTTGATGCTTTAAAAATATGCCAAATTTTTGGGAGTAAAATAGTATCTCAAAGTTGCTTGAATCTCTTATGATTATTGTTGTCTGAGTTTTTTTTTAAGTGAAGATTAACTCTATTATTTTCTAATTTAAAAAAGTTAATCTTTGATTATTTATCAATTGCGTATTAAAAGTTACCTTTGTAAACTTTAAACTATTCTCTCTATGTTGTATGTCAAGCTATTAAATCATAACTATTTTGTTAACTGCAATTTTTTGCTATAGTGATTACATTTACCTAATATTTCCTTCTCTTATAACATTAAAATTATTTCATCTGTATAATTTTAATAAATAAATGACTCCATTTTCCATCCCATTTTCTTCCTTTTTAAATTTTTCTAATATTCAGCTAAATTTTGCTGAGATATATGAAATAAAGGTCTAGATATGTTCTGTGATTGTTAATTGTTAACCAGTTTTCTCAAGTATGCTAACATTTCATTTTCACCTCTTCTTTTTAATCTATTTAGTTTTTAACATTTTTTTAAATTTGACTTTGAAACTCTCTTTGTCCCTCTCATCCCTCACCCACCCATTGAGAAGGCAAGCAATATAATACCAAGTATACATAGGAAGCCATGCAAAAAACATTTCCATATTAACCATGTCAAAAAAAAGTTAAAAGCAAGAAATATAAATAGGGAGAGGGAAAGTATGCTTCAATTTGCATTCAAAATTCATCAATTCTCTCCCTGAAGGTAGATAGCATTTTTCATCACACGTCCATTAGAATTGTCTTCAATTATTCTCTTTATCAGAGTAGCTAAGTCTTTCACAGTCGATCATCCTTATAATATAACTGTTACCATGTACAATGTTCTTCTGATTTTTATTGCTTCACTTTTCATCACTTCCTTTAAGTCTTCCCAGGTTTTTCTGAAACCACCTCTCTCATCATTTCTTATAGCATAATAGTATTCCATCATTATCATATAACACAAGTTGTTTAGCCATTCCCCAATTGATGGATATCCCCTCAATTTCCAATTCTTTGCCTCCACAAAAATTGCTGCTATAAATATTTTTGAACATACAATTTTTTTTCCTTTTCTACCTCTAGTAGAGGTATTGCTGGGGTGAAAAGTATGCACAATTTTATTTGAGTATAATTCTAAATCATTCTCCACAATAGTTGGACCAGTTCACAATTCCAGCGACAATGCATTAGTGTCCCTTTTCCCCCCCAAATCCCCTCCAGTACTTATCATTTTTCTTTTCTGTCATGTTATCCAATCTGATAGGTTTTAGGTGATATCTCAAAGTTGTTTTGATTTGCATTTCTCTGATCAGTAGTGATGGGGAACATTTTTCTTGTGACTATTTATAGCTTTGATTTCTTCTTCTAAAAACTGCTATTATTCTTTTACCATTTATCAACTGGAGAATTACATACACACAACACACACACACATATACATATTTGGCTTAATTCCTTATATGTTTGAAAAATGAGGACTTCATCAGAGAAATTTGCTATAAAATGTTCCCCTATTTTCTTGTTTTCCTTCTAATTTGTAGGCATTGGTTTTGCTTGGGCAAAAGCTTTTTAATTTCACGTAACTAAAATTATCTATTTTGCTTGCCATAATCCTCTCTATCTCTTGTTTGATCAAAAATTCTTTTCTTATGCATAGATCTGACAGCTACATTTTTCAATGGTCCCTTAATTAATTTATGATATAATCCTTTATGTCTTTATATCCATTTACCCATTTTGACCTTATTTTGGTATACCTTGTTAAATGTTGGTCTAATCCAAGGTTTTGTCATACTGATTCCCAGTTTTCCCAGCTATTTGCAAATGGTGACTTCTTTCTCTCCAAAACTTGGGTTTTTTTGTTTATCAATCCCTAGATTACTATGGTCATTTACTACTGCGTATTTTGTACCTAATCTGTTCTATAGATCCACCACTCTATTTCTTAGCCAGTAACAAATATTTTGACGGTTATCATTTTGTAATACAGTTTGTAGTCTGCCACATTTTTCATTGATTCCTCTGATATTCTTGACTCTTTGATCTTCCAGATGAAATTTTATATTTTTTTCAAGCTCCATAAAATAATTCTTTGATGTTTGATGGGTATGGCAATGAAGAAGTCAATTAATTTAGGTGAGATTGTCATTTTTATTGTATTGTCTTGGTCTACCCATGAGCAATCAGTATTTATCCAGTTATTTATCTCTGTGGGAAAAGTATTTTATAATCTTGTGCACAAAGTCATTGAATTTGTCTTGTTAGGTAGACTCCCAAATATTTCATAATCTCTGCATTTATCCTAAATGGAATTTATCTTTCTATCTTTCCTGTCAGATTTTGTTGATAATATATAGAAATTTATTTCAACTATTTTTTTTAAATTGATTCTCTAGGGTTCTCTAAACATACCATCATATCATTTGCAAAGAATGAGAGTTTAATTTCCTTATTTTTACTTATTTCCTTATTTTTATTCCTTCAATTTATTTTTCTTCACTTATTGCTATAGTTAGAATTTCTAATACAATATTGAATAATAGTGGTGATAAGTGACATCCTTGTCTCACCCCTGATATTATTGGGAAGGCTTCTAGCTTATCTTCATTTCATATTGGTTGCTCTTGGATTTAGGTAAATAATAATTATAATTTTAAGAAAGGTTCCATTTATCCCCATGATTTCTAGTGTTTTGAATAGGAATGAGTGCTGTATTTTGTCAAAAACTTTTTCTGCATCTAGTAAGATAATCAAATAATTTTTGTCATTTTTGTTATTGATGTGGTAAATTATGCTTTTAGTTTTCATAATATCAAACCAGTCTAGCATTCCTGGTATAAATCTGTTCTGGTCAGAATGCAGGACATTTATAATCTCCTGTATTATATTTAAATTTTGTACATCAATATACATTAGGAAAATTGGCCTATATTTTCTTTCTCTGTTTTTGCTCTTTTTGGTTTAGATACCAAAACCGTATTTTTGTCATGAAAGAAATTTTATAAGATTTCTTTTTACTTATTTTTTTCAAATAGTTTATATAGTATTGGGATTAATTGTTCTTTAAATGTGAGCTAGAACTTACTTGTAAATCAATCTGGTTCTGGCAATTTTTTCTTAAGGAGCTCAGTTATGGTGTGATCAACTTCTTTTTTCTAAGACAGAGTTATTTAAATATCTGTTAATCTGGGCAATTTATATTTTTGCAAATATTCATCCATTTCATTTAGATTGTCAGTTATACTGGCATAAAATTTGGCAAAATAGTTTTTAAAAATTGTTTTAACTGCACCTTCATTAGTGATATATTTGCCTTTTTTATTTTGCTGCTAGTAATTTTGTTTTCTTCTTTTTTAATCAAATTAACTGATGGTTTAACCTATTTTATTGGGTTTTTTTTTCATAAAACTAGCTCATAGTTTTATTTATTAGTTCAATTTTTCTACTTTCTCCTTTGGTTTTCAGGATTTCTAGTTTGGTATTCAATTGTTTATTTTTATTTTTTATTTATTCATCTTTAATTTTAATTTTTATTTGTTCTTTTCCTGTGGTTGTTATAAAGTTTTTCAGTGATACCTAACTTTTTGTGACCCCATGTATCATAGCATGGTAGGCCTTTCATTCCTCCACTGTCTCCCAAAGTCTGTCCAAACTCATGTTCATTGATGCCATGACACTATCTATGCACTTCATGCTCTGCCATATCCATCTCCTTTTGCCTTCAATTTTTCTCAATCTTTTCCAATGAGTCTTGTCTTCCCATTATATGGCCAAAGTATTTAAGCTTCAGCTCCAGTATTTGTTCTTCCAAAGAATAGTCTGAATTAATTTCTTTAAGTATTGATTGTTTTGATATCCTTGCTGTCCAAGGGACTCTTTATAGTCTTCTCCAGCACCATACTTCAAAACCATCAATTTTGAAGTGCTCAGATTTCCTTATAGTTCAACACTCAGAGCCCTACATTAGTACTGGAAAAACCATACCTTTGACTAAACAAAACTTTGTCAGCAAAGTGATGTCTCTGTTTTTTGGTATGCTGTCCATATTTTCCATTGCTTTTCCTCCAAGGAGCAAGCATTTTTAATTTCATGGTGACAGTCACTGTCAGCAGTGATCTTTGAGGCCAAGAATATAACATCTAATATTGCTTTCATTTCTTTACCCTCTGTTTTCCAGGAAATGATGGAACCAGGTGCCACAATATTAGTGGGTTTGGGTTTTTTTTTTATGTTAAGCTTCAAGCCAGTCTTTGCACCTTATTTCACACTTATCAAGATACTTCTTAATTCTTTACTTTCTGCCATCAGAGTAGTATCATCTACATTCTGAGATTGTTGATATTTCTCCAAGCAATCTTAATTCTGACTTTTGAGTCATCCAGGCTGGCATTTCACATGATGTACTTTGCCTGTAAGTTAAATAAATAAGGTGACAATGACAATGCCTTGTTGTACTCCTTTCTGAGTCTCAAATTAATCAGTTCCATGTTTGGTTCTAACTACTGCTTCCTGATCCACATTCAGGTCCCTCAATAGATAAGTAAAATGATCTGGTACTGCCATCTCTTTGAGGATTTGCCACATTTTGTTGTGATCCATATAGTCAAAAGCTTCAGTGTAATCAATGAAATGGAAGTGAATGTTTGCCAGGAACTCCCTTTCTTCCCCATGATCCAACAAATGTTGGCAGTTTTGTTTCTAGTTCCTCTGTATCTTCAAAAAACCAAACTGCACTTTTGCTAATTCTGAGTTCACATACTGCTGAAGCCTAGCTTGCAGAATCTTAAGCATTACCTTGCTAGTATATAAAATGAGCACAATTGTTTGGAAATTTGAATGGTCTTTGGTATCACCCTTCTTCAGTTTTGGAATATAAATTGATCTTTTCCAACTAAGAAGTCACTACTGAATTTTCCAAATTTGCTGGCACATTAAGTATAATGTTTTAAGAGCATCATCTTTTGGGATTTTAAGTAGCTTAGCTGGAATTTCACTACCTCCATTAGTTTTATTGTTAGCAATGCTTCTTGAAACCCACTTGACTTCATTCTCCAGAATTTTCTAAATCAATAAGTAACAACACCATCACAGTTATCAATGATATTAAAATTTATCTTTTATAATTCTTTTGTATATTCTTACCACCTCTTCTTAGTCTCTCCTATGCCTGTTAAGTCTCTGCCAATTTTGTCTTGTATCATGAACATTTTTTAATGAAATGATGCCTTGATATCTCAAATTTTCTTGAAGAGATCTTTTGTCTTTCCCATTCTATTGTTTTCTTCTGTTTCTTTGCATTGCTCATTTAAGAAAACTTTATCTCTCCTTGCTATTCTCAGGAATTCTGCATTCAGTTACGTATATTTTTTCCCTTTTCCTTTGCTGTTTGCTTTCCTTCTTTCCTCAGCTATCTATAAATTCTCATCAGACAGCCATTTTGTTTTCTAGTTTTTCTTTCTTATGGTGATATTCTTTGTTGCTACCTCCCATAAAATATTGCAAACCTTTGCTCATAGTTCTTCAGTCACTCTATCTACCAGATCTAAACCCTTAAATCTATTCATTACCTCTACCTCAAATTGATAAAGGATATTATATAGGTCATGCCTATGTGGTCTCATAGTTTTATCTGCTTTCTTAAATTTAAGTCTAAATTCTGCAAAAAGAAACTTTATCTAAGCCATAGTCAGCTCCGAGTCTTGTTTTAACTGACTGTAGAGAGGTTCTCCACCTTTGGTTGCAAATTATATAATCAATTTGATTTCAATATTTACCATCTGTTTTTTTAATTGCATGCCCAATTCATTGATATTTGCATTCAGACCTTCCCTCAGATACTACTTTGATGGCATTCCACAGTTTTGATATTTTTTCTCATTATTGACATTATCTTTAATGAAATTGTTGATTATTTCTGTGTTTTGTTCTTTGGCCCACTCATTCTTTAGATTTAGATTATTTAATTTCTAATTAATTTTAATGCTTGCTTTCCATGGCCTTTTATTGGATGTAATTTTTATTGCATTATGGTCTGAAAATGGTATATTTACTATTTCAACTTTTCTGCATTTGTGAGGTTTTTTTTTGCTCTAATACATGGTCAAGTTCTATGAAAAACTTCAGCTAAGAAAAAGGTGTACTCCTCTCTATTCCCATTCAGTTTTCTCCAGAGATCTATCTAACTTTTCCAAAATTCTATTCATCTCTTTAACTTCTTTCTTATTTATTATATAGTTAGATTTCTCTAGCTCTGAGAGGAAAAAGTTGGGGGCTCCCACTAGTACTGTATAGTTTTACAATCTATTTCCTCTTGTAACCTATTTTATTTTTCCCTTAAGAATTTTGTTGTTCTGCCATTAAGTGCATATATGTTTAGTATTGATATTACTTAATTTTCTATGGTACTTTTTAGCAACATGTAGTGTCCCTGCTTATCTCTTTTAATTAGGTCTATTTTTGCTTTTGTTTTGTCTGATATCATGATTGCTACCTCTGCCTTTTTTACTTCAGCTGAAGCATGTAGATTCTGATCCAATCTTTTAACTCCTTGTGTTTCATTTTTATTGTAACCAACTTATTGTTGAATACTGATCTAATCCATTCTGCTATCCACTTCAGTTTTATGAGTGAATTCATCCCATTCACTTTCATAGTTATTATTACTGACTACATTTTCCTCCATCCTATTTTCTTCTGTTTATTCTTCTTTCTTTTCATCCTGCCCCTCCTCAAAAGTCTGCTTTGCTTCTAACCACTACTTCCCTTAATCCACTCTCCTTTTTATCACATTCTCCATTTTTCCCTTTCCCCACCTACTTCTTGTTAGGTAGAATAGATTCCTATACCCAACTGAGTGCCTACATATGCTTTTTCCTCTTTGAACCAGTTCAAGTGAGAGTGAGGTTCTAGCATTACCTGCTCTCCCACCCCCATTTCCCCCCCCACTGTAAAAACCCTTCCTTGAAAGCCTATTTTATGTAAGATTATTTTCTTCATTCTTCATTCTCTTCCCTCTTTTCCTAATTCCTCTGTCTTTCTAATTTCTGCATTTTTTTTGAGATCATCCCAACATAATCAACTCACAACTGTACCATCAGTCTATATTGACTCCTCCTTATTGCCCTAATAATGATAAAGTTCTTAGGCGTTACCTGTATCATCTTCACTTATAGGAACATAAATATTTTGACCTTATTGTGTCCTTTATGATTTCATTTTCCTGTTTATATTTCATACTTACCTTGACTCTTGTATTTGAAAGTAAAATTTTGTGTTCAATTTTGTCCATTTCCCCCCTGAAGTATTATATTCAGTTTTGTTAAATAGATTAATCTTAGCTAGCTCCCTTTCCTTTCAAATTATCATATTCTAAGTCATTCATTCCTTTAAGGTGTTAGCTAATAAATTTTATGTAATCTTGACTATAGTTTCATGATATTTGAATGCTTTCTTTCTGTATGCTTGTAGTATTTTCTCTTTGACCTGGGAGCTCTGGAATTTGGCTACAATATTCCTGGGAATTTTCATTTTTGGATCTTTTTCAGGAGATCAATGTTTTCTTTTCAATTTTTATTTTACACTCTGATTCTAGGATATTGGGGCCATTTCCCTTCACAATTTCTTGAAATATTAAATATAGCCTCTTTCTTTGATTATGACTTTCAGAAAGTCCAATAACTCTTAAAAATTATCTCTCAATTCATTTTCAAAGTCATTATTTTTCCAGTGAGATAATAATATCCAGATGTTTTGTTGGTTAATTTTGTATATCCTTAACTTGATGAACTTATTTATTTTCTCTATTAATTTTTTGGCTGACTCACTTGGATTTTGATATGCATTGTTATATGTCACCTGCAAATAATGACATTTTTATCTCATCTTTTAAATGTTAATAGAAATTTCAAAAATATGTCATATAAAAATGGTGAAAGTAGGCATCCATCTTTTGCACCTATGTTTCATGGATATGTTTCTAATATTTCTCCATTATAAATTTTTGCCCTTGTTTTTCCCTGCTACTTATTCTTTTGTTGTTTATTTTCTCTTATTCTTATGCCCTTACCATAATGACTTTTAGTTACCTTTCATTATTCCCTATATACTTTTTTCTTTTATTCTTCTGATTCTTCTAATAATTAGATATCCATTGTGTTCTCTTTAACAAAAAATGGTATATTTTCTTACCTAAAACTTCTAGGCTTAAATACAATCTGTAATTCATGAGAAGTGGTCAGTTATTGGAAATGTGTGTCTGTTATGGAAAGACAACCATAATAAATGTTATTAGAACACTATCATAACTTTATTACAAGAAGATAATGAATAATTGAGCATTTGAAGAATAAGATAGAAATTGGGTGGAACTGTGAGGGAAGTAAGACATTGCATAGTATGGGCAAAAAAAGAAAACAAAATGTGATGGATCTAAAGAAGTTTGTATTCATCTCTGAGCTACTTGATTCTGGAAAAATATGGAAAGGGAAAAGATAAGTCACAGGGAAAAAAAACAAGATAAATAACCAAAGAAACAAATTAAATAGTCTACACAAAAAAGTATTAAAAAGAATTAAATATGTATAGCTTGTCTAAACAGGAACTAAGAAGGATATGGATTTCTATACTTTTTAAAAGAATGAATGAAAAGCAAAAACAATAATTTTGGGTGGTATATTAGAATGAAGCTAGGAAAAATCCCATTTCAGCTATATATTAAATGAGTGTTTTTTAAGATAAGATTTGTTCAAATAAATAATGAGGAAAAACTAAAACATTAAGACAGAATGTCCATAATATGATTATATTCTTCAATGTCATGAAAAATGTGGAGAGAGTAATCACAGACTTGTTCACTAAATTTTGGTGTCCAGAGACTGGGAAATAGCAATCAAAACTGAAAAAGAAGATTCTGAAACAAATAAAAAAGAAATTTTGTTTTATCTACCTGAAATGCAAGACCTAGATTCAATTCCTGCATCTGGCATATAGTGGTTATGTGACCATGGTCTAATTCCAGGGGTGGGGAATCTACAGCCTTGAGGCCACATGTGACCTTCTAGGTCCTTGGATGTGGCCTTTTAACTGAGTCCAAGTTTTACAGAATAAATCCTTTTATTATGGTGATTTGTTCTTGTGAAGTTTGGATTCAGTCAAAGGGCTGCACTTGAGGACCTAAAAGACTCCATGTGGCCTTGAGGCTGCAGGTTCTCCATTCCTGGACTCTAATCACCTAACTTCTCAGTGGCCCCAGTGACTCTCTAAAAATGTAATAAGTTATAGGGGAGTTGACAAACTGCATCAATGTAAGTTGTTATACTGGAAATTTCCCTCAACAGATGAAATCAAAAGTTTGTAACCCTTCCTCCAAAAATAGGTTGCCCATACTCATTCATTATGGTCATTGCTAATACAAGATGAAAATTTATGCACATGTATGTATGTTTGTGTGATTATATATGTGTACATATGTATATGTATATATGTGAATGTGTATGTATATATGTGTATATATGTATATGTGTATATAGATATATGTGTTTGTGTGTACATGTCAAATGGTGGCATTTATATTTTGGCCTAGAGATAATAAGGAGCCATTGGAATTTATTGAACAAGAAGGGTTATGTTGTCAGCCATTTGTTTTAGGTTACTTTGGTGGTTATGTGGAGGGTAGATTGGATTAAAGAGAGAGGTAGCAGGGTGATGAATTAAGAGGTTACTCCATTAGTTCAAGACAAAGGGAATAAAATGGTGGCCATATGAGTAGAAAGAAGAGATTGGATTTGACAAACATTGTGAAATTAATACAATAATATTTGAGACTCCTAAAGTTTCCCCAAAATATCTGTTGGCTTTTCTCACACTAATGCCATCTGTTTTGATTGCTATTCATATCTTTATTTGTACTATAAAAACTTGATTTATCAATATTTATAAATGTGAACTACTAACCCAGGCCATGACAAGTATGAAAAGTGTTCCTCTTAAGCCCCAAGGCTATCTGTACAATCTCTTCAGGCTATCTACTAAGCAGCCAGTTATCAACATGCCTAAAATGTAAGCTATCTAGATCTTTTTCAGTCCTTCTGTATCCCTTCTTACCATGAACAAAATGATCAGTGTCAACTAAAGATTCAGCAAGGGATACAGGCATTCTGTGGGTCCTATATCCCCCTCTCAACAAATGCCATGCAGTACATTTTCCCATAAAAAACAATTGACAAACATTGATTTGGTTGCAAGACTACAACAAAGCATTGGAAGAAGAAGAGACAAAGGGGAAAGTATTCAACAAATTGTAGGAGAAGCGAGAGGATGTCAACTCAAAGATTAAATATAAATTGATTTCAGTTGTCTTATTGTTTAGGTTGACTTTTGTGGCCTATTTGTGAACCTTTCATTTTCTACTAGGAAATGTGTTGAGATTTCAATGACCAATTTACAATGACTTCAGTGGCTTTTGGAATTTATCTTGTTAATTGTAGGAAATACCTGTATGGCTTGGCTTAACAAACACAAGGGTTTTCCCGGATAGAATATTCTCTCTCTCACTCTCTCTCTCTCTCTTTCTCTCACCCATCTGTATTGGAAAGATTTAAGTATATATTTTATTTTAGCAAATGTTAATTAAATGACTTGACGTTTTAACTTGTGAGTGTTAAAAGTCAACAGATTAAAGAATTGGAATGAAAAATTAACCTCATAAAATCCTTACCAGGGAAATATTTCTGTATATGTAGCAGTTAAATATCCATGTTCCTTAATTTTTCATTCTATAAAAAACATTACTTTGGTCTCTATGCAATGTTAGAAAAGCTTTTATAACTCTATATACTGGTCAGAAGACAATCACATATTTCATTCTATGATATTTTATTTATGTTAAGCCTCTGTTGTAGAGTTTGTCTCTGTAGGCCTGACATGTCCACAGTAGGAGAAACAGATGGCTTTCTTAGGGCAGCCATGAGACATGTGGAATTGGATAGTTATTACAGGAGTGCCCATGTGGCTGGAAATGATTATTTTCTACTTTGCCAAGAAGGAAAACTCAAACAGACTTTATCACCATCTCTGACTCTCAGTGTATTTGAACCACAAATTCATATTTACAGATGCACATATATTTGAGACTCAGGTTAATGGTGAGATAGCTCCTTTAATTAAACATATCTACATCCTTTGAGAAAAGTACCATTGATGCTCAGAATCATACAAAACTGTTATATGTACCTCTTTTATGAAATAGTTAATGAGCTCAGAAAACATGCATCCCAATTTTGAAAGAAAGTGTATTTTAACAAAGCTTTTCAAATAGAATATCCTTTGTCAGACCACATGTCTTGATTTTTAGTTCAGAAAGTATGGTCTCTGGGTTTATGGATTTCTACAAGTAGATCTCCCCCACTTTCTTCCAAAAGTAGTCCGTGTCTTTGATAAAAATGAAAAATCAATGGCAACTATATCTTATCTGCTTAATGATCAAGCCCATTTCTGGTGGCAAGGCAGCATATCTACTTGCAGAAAGAAATGAATACACAAGTTTGATATGGATTGATCATTTAGAAAGTCCATATTTCTCAATTCAAAAGAACTTTTCAGAGACCTTTCACATGGATTTTAAAAGGCCAAGACAAAAAGTTGATATTATCTCCTTTGAAGAGCTACATAAAGAGAGAAAATAACCCATATTATATAGTTCAAGTCTAGAATTGTGACCCAAACCCCTACAAATACCTGTAAGAAATGGCTCTAAACAAATTCTAAAGTAGCAGAACCCACAAAAAGACAGAGTGAAACAAATTTCCAGCCCAAGACAACCTGGATGGTTGATCAGAAAGGTATATCATGCTGGGCGGAAAGAGAAACACAGTTCAGCATGGGTACACAGGCAAAACAGGCCTCAGCGAACCTGGATCAGGCCTCAGAGGATGAATCATGGGCAGCTGTGGCAGTTTCCAGACTTCTCAACCCACAAATGCCAAAGACAACTTAGAAGGTCATTAGGAAAAGTCTGTGACTGCTGTGAGAGAGAAGCTCAGTCCCAGCCCCAGTCCCGCACAGCCCTGGGGTAGCAGCTGCTTCTGGAGCTTCTGGCCCACACACTGAGGTGGAATTGAGTGGCTGATAAGAGGGGGATTGCAGGGATCTCTTTGCTGGTACAGGATTCTCTTGCTTTGCCTGTTCTTGGATCTGGGTCACAATTCTGGGTGGCAGTCCTGGGGTGAGGAGGAGTACTGGCATGGTGGAGCTTGTAGTGGTGGTGGAGAGGAAATCCTCCTCACAGTTCCATGGCCGAAAAGAGTGCTTATGGTCATTCATAGACCAGAGCACAGGCCAGGAAAGGAATAAACACCTTGTCCCTTATCATACCACCTTCGAAGAACTGAAAATTTACAGGTCCCTAGAAGTATCTCTGAAAACAGCTGCACAAAACCCCCAAAGCTTAGGACAGAACATTCTCCACACCGGAAGCATACCCCTACCTTAACATCAAGTTTATAACTCAAATAACTGGCTGGGATCATGAGCAAACTTTGCAAAAAATATCAGACCACAGAATCTTTCTTTGGTGACAAAGATCAAAACATACAACCAGAAGAAGACAACAAAGTCAAAGCTCCTACATACAAAACCTCCAAGAAAAATATGAATTGGTCCCAGGCCATGGAAGAGCTCAAAAAGGATTTTGAGAAGCAAGTAAGAGAAGTATAGAAAAAACTGGGAAGAGAAATGAGAGTGATGAAAGAAAATAATGAAAAACAAGTCAACAGCTTGCTAAAACAGATCCAAAAAATATTGAAAGAAAAAAAAAGTCTAGAATTGTGATAAGTAGAAAAAACAAAAATTTATCCATATGTGTACAGAAAGAGCAATTGTCCTTTATACTCTCTGGGCAGTAAGTCCTTGGATAAACCCTTCCACATTCTGGCTGAAGTTCACTGAGGTTTCCTGTGGAAGACAAAGTTTCTTGTTACCTGCCAGCTGATCAGTCAATAGTTTAAGTTATTTTAGCCAAAAATATGCTGCAAATATGGCCAAGTCAGTGGTACCTAATGAGTCAAATTAATTTGCTGCCAGGCCTACAAGTCCCAATGTCCACCCATAGCACAACTGCTACTTTTAAATTTATTTCTCTGTTGAATTATGATATATTGTGTGCCTCATCTTTCATAAAGAATTAAAGGCAGCACACATAGTTTGAAACATGCACATCTTAAAATGTTAAAATATACACATATTAAAATATACACATATAAAGGTAAGTAAATTCAGTCAATAAGCATTTGTTAAGCACTTACTATATGCTAGGCCTTGTGCCAACATCTTAGGATAGAAGTATGAAAGAGAAAGATAGTCTCTGACTTCAAGGAGTTTGTAATCTAATGGAAAAGGACCACACACAAAAGGAAGTTGAAAAAGGGCTGCGGGGAAAGGGAGGCAATGGGCAGGGAGACTTTGGGAGGTGGGAAAGGGGGTGATAGAGAAGTCCAAAGCAGTCAGGTGGGAAAGAAGAGCCCTTGACTACTGAGGCAGAGACCTGTTGTGAGGGATATTGGGCTGGGATTTTAGAGAATTGGTAATAAATAGGAAAGATGATAGAGCAGGAGAAAATAAGAGTGGGGGAAACTAAATGAGAAACATTCCTGAGTGATGAGAGTATGACTCACAGTAAAGAAAAAAGAAAAGAGGACATAGCAAAGTTATGCAGGCTGGAATAGCAGGCAGCATGGAACATTGGAAAGACGAGTATATAAAACATTTGTTAAATGCTATTTATGTGCCAAGCACTTTGCCAAGCACTGGAAATACAAATACAAACAAAAAGAAAAGCAATCCCTCTCCTCAAGGATCTTATATTCAAGTAGCAGAAAACCAAGAATAAAAGGAAGCTAAAGGATTGGGAAGGATGAGAAGAAATAGTCTGGGGAGTCAGGGACTGAGCCAGCTTTGGAGTGACTATGGTTGTTATGGGCAGTTCTTCAAATATAGGTTCTGGGACAGGAAGTCAGTAATCATAGAAGGGAGTAAAGGTAAAGACATCACCAATGAGAGAATGTCACTGGGACAGAGGTGGAGAACTAGTCTAGAGAGCCATGGATTTAGTCAGATTTGAATAACACTGAGCTTAGATTCATGTTAGTAAACAGACATTTATTAAGCACTTATTTTGTGCCAAGCATGGTACTCGACTCTGAGCACACAAAAAGGGTAAAAACCATGGTCTCTGCCTTCGAGGAGCTCACATTCTAACAAGGGAGACAGCATGTAAACAACTATGAATGTACAAGATATATACTATACAGGGTAAATTGTAGGTATTTGCAAGGGGAAAGTACCAGCATTACCCCTCCCTGCCCCCACAATGGCAAGGAAATGCTTCTTGAAGAAGGTGGGATTTTAGTTTAGACTTGAAGGAAACTAGGGATGCCAGGAGTCAGAGATAAGGACCAAGAGCATTCTAGATATCCAGGAAAAGCACTGAGTTGGGAAATAGAATGTGTTATGGAAAGAACAGCAAGAAAACCAATGTCACTGGATCACAGAGTACCTGGGAGTAAGTAGAGTATAAGAAGACTGGAAAGGTGGGGAGGGCAGTTTTTAAAGGATAGAGGATTTTATATTTGATCTTGGAGGTAATAAAGAACCACTTTATTGAGTGGGGGTGGGGTTGATATTGTTAAACCTGTGGAAGATCATGTTGGTATCTGAGTGGGGGATGGAATGAAGTAGGGAAAGACTTGAGACAGGAAGGCTTACCAGCAAGCTATAGCAAAATAGTCCTACAATGAGATGATGAGGTGTAATGATGCACCAGAGCAGTCAAAGCAGAGAAAAGAACATTTACAAGAGATGTTATGGTGATAAAATTAATAGACTCTGAATTTAAATTCTGACTATGCCACTTATTACCTATGTGATATTGTTCTAGTGACTTAATTCTCTGGGCCTAAGTTCCGTTTATGTGAAATGAAGGGGTTAGACTAGTTGACTTCTAACATCCCTTCTAGCTGTAAAGTTGTGATGTTGTGAGCCCATGTGTATTCCATTATGGGTAACTCCATCTGAAAGCAACGATGTGTGTGATGAGGGACAAAATGTATTCTTTGCAAGGCCAACACACACACACACACACACACACACACACACACACACACACACACATACACCAAAAATAAAAAGAAAATGTATTTTTCTGTACTATAAATTGCCTGACAGCTTTTTGGGATAAGAACACAACTGTTCTTGAGGTATGCCTGGGGACACAAAAGAAGTTTCATTGCCAGGACACCTTTTTGGGTCCACCTTTCTCCTGTTCCCCCCACCTTTTTTTGCTGGTTTAGTAGACATTTGCCTAGAGGGGAAAATTGAGTGTTTGCTATACTCTTTGAGTAGTCAGAAGAGAATTCAGTGACAGAAATGAGGATAAATTGCTAAATATCCATAAGATCAACAGAGATTGTTTGGCCTAATGTTTTGGAAAAGACCTGGGACAAGTCATTTCATCTATCTAGTTTTGTTTTCAACATCTGTAAAAATAAGAAGGCCAAAGTAGATGATCTCTATTAGGTGCTTAATAAATGCTTGTTGATTGATTGACTGATTAAGATCCTTTCCATCTTCAACTTGCATGATTCTGGCATTAAGTCATATTCCATGAATTTACCAGTTGATGCCAATTCTGAATCTTTAGATTTAAAAAGGTGAGACTGATTTATCCAATCAAACCTCACTCATACTCAATTCACTTCCTGCCAAAATTGAAACCTATATAAGCTTTGTTCTTTTGTTCCTTGGGGAGTCCTCAGGGAGGCACACAGCCCATGTCGAGGGAGATCATTGCTGGTGAACTCAATAAACCCTTATTACTTCCTAAATTTATGGTATTGGGTTTGGGTTATAGTTTTGGTTTCGGGTTTTGGTTTTGGTTCTGGTTCTGGTTTGTTGTGGCACCAACTTCTGCATTTGTCTTTAATTCTTTTTCTTCAGATTTCTTAAATGTTGCTTTGATTGTTTATTTGCCAATAGATATGTTACATTATGTAAACATCTCTGATCTTTGACCAGTTATAGAAAACAATGTTCACACTATAAACTAAGGGCTACATCATTGATGAAATCATAAATTTAGGGATAGGAAACAGCTCAGAGGTCATTTAATTAAACG
The DNA here is from genome assembly GCF_900497805.2 of Vombatus ursinus. Classification (NCBI taxonomy): domain Eukaryota; kingdom Metazoa; phylum Chordata; class Mammalia; order Diprotodontia; family Vombatidae; genus Vombatus; species Vombatus ursinus. The sequence goes on from NW_020949351.1 coordinate 11,548,569, forward strand.
CCTTTCACATACAGAGAGGAAACTGGGCTCAAGACTGGTTAAATGAATTCCCTATAGTCACACAAATACAAATTGAAACCCAAGGCCTCTAACTCCAGATGCAGAAATCTTTCCCTTGCCCTGTACTAACCTTGAATTAGGAGCTGGCATTAGGTATGCCAAGAAGGATGAATGATCCTTGATTGCATTGTTCAATTTTAGGGAACTTAAGGAAAATTTAGGATTTCATAGATCTCAGATTTTATACCTCTGTCTGAAGCTTTCTTCACTGATGCCATTATCTGAAGCACCTTCTGATTTAAAATTTTCCAGGGAATGAATTTTGTTCCTCCTTCTTTCTTCAAATCTTAAAAAAAAAAAAAAGACTCTATATCTGGCTTTATATTTTAAAGGAAAACAGGGAAAGCCCTTCTAAGGGATAATTCAGAACCTCAAAGTGATAAGATTTCAATAATCATAGCCACTGAAGGTCTGAGAAAATAATATGTGAGTTTCTGGGGGGAAATTGGCAATTAACAAGTGGCCTTTGTAAATCTTTGTAAATACATATATATATTCATACATACATACACACTTGCATATATAAATCTTAAGAGTCTTAGAACGTTAAGCACAGGAATGCTAATTTTTGTTAACTGGTTAAATAAGAATTTTTTTACAGAAAAAAAGTGCTTTATGTCCCATCCAGAACTTATTAGAATTCCCCTGTTATTGATGAATTCATTAGAACATCTGTGGTGATACAGTGACTCCTCAGAGATATAGATAATTTTAAGGTTTTCACATTTAACAAGAAAGGGTGGTCTGGACAGTTTCCACTATGGAAACTTGCTCCTCATGTCAGTTGCCTCAACTATAACATGTATAGGCTTTTTTAAAGAAAACAAATTTATCATTTATTTTAAACATTCTTTTTTTAAAATGGAATTCTTAATTTTCTCTCTCCCTGCCATCATTCACCCAGCCATTGAGAAGGCAAATAATATAACATCGGTTATAAGTGAAATCATGGAAAATACATTTCCATATTAACCATGTTTTCAAAAAGTGAAAAAAAAATATATACTTAAATCTATAGTCAGAGTTCATCAGTCTTCTATCTGGAGATGGATAACATTTTTCACCATGAGTCTTTCAGAATTGTTTTAGATCATTATATTGATCAGAGTAGCCAAATCTGTCATGGTTGATCATCATTACAATATTGTTATTACTCTGTAAAATATTCCCCTGGTTCTGCTCACTTCACTTTACACCAGTTCATATAAGTCTTCCCAAGTTTTTCTGAAAACATCCTGCTTGTCATTTCTTATAGCATAACAACATTGTATCAAAATCCTATAACACAACTTGTTTTCCCAATTGATGGGTATCCTCTCAGTTCTTTGCCACCACAAAAAGATCTGCACCAAATATTTTTGTATAAATATGTCCTTTTCCTTTTTCTTAGATCTCGTTAGGATACAGATCAAGTAGTGGTATTGCCAGGAGAAAGAGTACACACAGTTTTATAACCTTTGAGCATAGTTTCACATTGTTCTCCAGAATGGTTGATCCAACTCACAACACCACCAACAGTGCATTAGTGTCCTTATTTTTCCACATCCCCCCACAAATTTCTCCTTTTTCTTTTCTATCACAATAGCCAACCTAATAAAGTGGTACCTCAGAGTTGTTTTAATTTGCTTTTCCCTAATTAATAGTGATCTAGAACACATTTTGGTATAATCATAGATAGCTTGGATTTCTTTTGAAAACTTCCTGTTCGTAACTTCTAAATATTTATCAATTGGGCAATGACTCTTATTTTTATAAATTTTATTCCATTCCCTATATGTTTGAAAAAAGAGGCCTTGATCAGAGAAACTTGTTCTGAAAAAACTTTTCCCAGTTTCCTACTTTCCTCCTAATTTTAGCTGCATTGTTATTGTTTCTGCAAAACTTTAAATTTATTGTAATCAAAATTATCCATTTTAATTCTCATGAACTTCTATGTCTCTTGCTTGGTTATAATTCTTTTCTTATCCACAGAACTAACAGGAAAAAATATTCCATGCTCCACTAATTTGCTTATGATATTCACCATTTATATATAAATTTTGTGCTCATTTTGACCTTATCTTGCTATACAGTGTGAGATGTTGGTCTCTACCTGGTTTTTGCCAAATAGTTTTCTAGTTTTCCTAACAATTCTTGTCAAATAATGAGTTCTTGTCCCCCAAACTTGAATCTATAGGTTTAGAAAACAATAGATTACTGTGGTTATTTACTACTGTGTACTGTATACTTACTCAATTCTACTGATCTACTCTATTTCTTATCCAGTACCAAATAAATGTTATGATTACCACTTTGCAATATAGTTTAATATATGGTGTTATGAGGCCACCATCCTTCACATTTTTTTATTGATGCCCTTGATATTCTTGACCTTTTGTTCTTCCAGATGATTTTTAAAAATTTTTCTAGTTCTGTAAGATAAATCTTTGGTAACTTGATTAGTGTGTGCTGAATAAGTAAATTCATTTAGTTAGACTTGTCATTTTTATTATTTTAGCTCAGTCTACTCATAAATAATTAATATTTCTCTACTTATTTGGATAAATCTTTATTTGTCTGAAAAGTATTTTGTAATTGTGTTCATAAAGTTCCTGGGTTTGCCTTGGCTGTAAACTCCCGAGTATTTGATATTGTCTACAGTTCCTTAAATGTCATTACTCTTTTTATCTCTTCCTGCTGCACTTTGTTTGTAATATATAGAAATGCTGATGATTTATGTGGGTTTATTTTACATCCTGCAACTTTGCTAAAGTTGTTTCAACTACTTTATTAGTTGGTTCTCTATGATGTGCCATCATATCATCTGCAAAGAATTATAGAATCCTTTCCTCATTATATAATTTTATTCCTTCAATTTTGTTCTCTTCTCTTATCACTATAGCTAGCATTTCTAATGCAATATGGAATAATAGTGGTGATAAAGTGTGTTTCTTATAAACAATATGTGGTTGGATTCTGTTTACTAATCCATTCTACTATCTGCTTCTGTTTTATGAGTAAATTCATCCTATTCACACTGATAGTTATGACTACTAACTGTATATTTCCCTTCATCCAATTTTTTCTATTTATTCTCTCTTTCTTCTCATACTGACCCTCTTCAAATATCTGTTTTGCTTCTACCACTGCCTCCCTTAATCTGCCCTCCATTTTATCTTTCTCCTTTTCCCTTATACCTTTCCTTTCCCACCTCCCTGTTGAGTAAGATAGATTCCTATATCCCAATGAGTGTATGTATGTGTGTGTGGTTACTCCCTCTTTGAACCAATTCCAGTGAGATTGAGGTTCAAGTTTTGCCTGCCATTCTCCCTCCCCATCTAACCCTTCATCATAAATGATCTTCCTTTCATGCCTCTTTTATGGGAGAGAATTTTCCCCATTCTTCCTTTCCCTTCCTACATCTTTCAGTGCTTCCTCTTTCTCATCCCTTCATATTTTTTGAGACCATCCCAACATAATTGACTCACATTCATGCCCTCTGTCTACATAAACTCCTTCTAATCACCCTAATAATGATAAAGTTTTCAGGAGTTACATGTATCATCTTCCAATATAAGAATGGAAACAGTTTAAACTTATTGAGTCCCTTATGATTTATTTTTCATGTTTACCCATTTACACTGCTCTTGAGTTTTCTGTTTAAATGTCAGATTTTCTATTTATCTCTGGTCTTTTCATCAGGAATGTTTGAAAGTCCTCTATTTCATTAAATATCCATTTTACCCTGAAGTACTTTACTCAATTTTGTTGGGTAGGTAATTCTTGGTCGTAATCCTAGCCCTATTGCCTTCCAGAGTATCATATTCTAATTTTCTACTACTTTAACATGTTAGCTGTTAAATCTTGTGTCATCTTGATTATGGCTCCACAGCATCTGAATGACTTCCTTCTGGCTGCTTGCAATATTTTCCCCTTGACCTGGAAGTTTTGGAATTTGGCTATAAAATTCCTGAGAGTTTTCATTTTTTTATTAGTTTCATGAGGTAATCAATGGATACTTTTAATTACTATTTTACCATCTGTTTCTAAGATATGGTGGTTTTCCTTTAAAATTTCTTGAAATATGGTGTCTTGGCTCTTTTTTTTTTTGATCATGGCTTTCAGGTTTTCTAATACTTTTTTTAAAATATCTCTCAATCTTGCATACCCTTTGATCCAGCAATACCACTACTAGATCTCTATCCCAAAAAGATCATAAAAAAATACTTGTAGAAACTTTTTGTGGTGGCAAAGAATTGGAAATTGAGTGCGTACCCACCAATTGGGGAATGGCTGAACAAGTTGTGGTATATCAATGTAATGGAATATTATTGTGTTATAAGAAATGATGAGCAGGTGGATCTCAGAAAAACCTGAAAAGACTTACATGAACTGATATTGAGTGAACTGAGCAGAACCAGAAGAACATTGTGCACAGTAACAGCAACATTGTGTAATGATCAACTTTGATAGACTTGGCTCTTCTCAGAAATACAATGGAAAATTGCATGCAAAGACAATTCCAAAAGAATTGTATTTTTGTGCTTCTTTTATCAAGCTGTTAATTCTCTTTTCATATTCTTCTTGCATCACTCTCATTTCTTTTCCTAATTCTTTCCTCTTCACTTTTATCTTTTTCTTTAGTTCTTCCAGGAATTCTTGTTGGATTTGTGTCCAACTTTAATTTTTCTTTGAGGTTTTGCTTATAGCTATGTTCATGTTATCTTTTTCTGAGTTTGTGTCTTGATCTTCCTTGGCACTATAGTAACTTTTTATGGTCAGGTTTTTTGTTGTTGTTGTTGTTGTTTAATTATTTTTCATGTTATTTCTTGACTTTTAACTTTATGTTAATGTTGGTCTCTGTTCGTGGAGTAAGGTACAGGAGTCTCTGTCCCAAACTTCAGGCTATTTTCATTCTGCTGTTTTCAGAGTTAGTTCTAGGAGTTTGTAAGTATTCAGTGCTTCCAGGGTGGTGTAATCCAGAAAAAAATATGGTCGCTACTCTCCTGGTCTATGATCTGGTCTTTACCCAGAAAGGGTCCCTGTCCCCTGCACCTGCAAGTCCTAGCATTTCTCTCCTCTCTGGAACTGTGGATGGACAATGCAACAGGGTCTTTCACTCACTGTCAGCTCAGGGTCTTCTATAATCTCTTTCTGACCAGTTTATCCAATTCCCTTACCATCTCTGGTTTGAAAACTCCCGTAACTGTTGCTGCTACTGTCTCTATTGACCCCAAAGCCCACTGCTTATGTTGTTACTATGTGTGAATTTGGCACCTTTGGCATAAGCTTTTTTTTTTTTTCCATTTTGAAAATGAGGAACCTGAGGCGTAGTGACTAGCCCAAGGCCATACAACACAACAATCACTGGAAGAACCAAAGTTAGGTTTTTATAAGCCTAAATAAACTTTTTTTTCAAATAAACTACAAGAATGGAGAGAGAAGATCTAATTCAATACTCCTTTGATCCATTTATGCATCTTTTAGATTTAGAGCTGTTGAGCGTAACTAATCCTATAACAAAGGGAAATATGAGTGAGCCAAATACCATCAGTAAGCTTAAATTCATTATGATTGTCCTCATCAAACTTTGTATTTCCATAGGATCTCAATGCCTGTTCAGAATATCTCATCACATTCATGCCCAGGAAAATTGTGTGAGATAAGTATATATTAATGGGGAAGACTCCCAAAATACATGAGATTAATAAACAGGGAGTTGTTGGACCATTCATTGCTATTTTGTAATTGTAAGAATGTTTAAATTGCATTATTATATAATTATTTCAGTTTTATTCATTTTTATAATCAACTTATCTACAACAGGTCTGCATAACCTGTGGCCCATAGGCTGTTTACGGCCTGCAGGCTTCTTGCAGTGCAAGAAAGGATTTCTGGCCTATGAAAAATGAAGAGGAAATCCTCTGTTGGGCTGAAGATTATGCAGGCCTGATCTACAAAATCACTCTTGCCTAAAATTTCCCTGGTGGAAAACGTTAAGCATCATTATATCTTGGAGACAATTATTTTAGAATTATCTCAACAATAACTTAGAAAATAGACACTGGACAGTGATTGTGTTTTTAAATTTTTTTGGTTGTCTTGCTGTAAATAGAGATGCAGAATTCAGATTCATTCACAGAACTTGTAACAATAACAATAGCTAGCATTTATAAATCCCTTTAAGATTTGCAAAGCATTTTACATATATTACCCCATTTGATCTTTATAACAACCTGGTGAGGTAGGAGCTATTATTTTTATTATTTTATAGTTCAGGAAACTGAGGCTTAGAGAGGTCAAATGACTTCTGGAATCACTCAACCATCAAGTGTCTCAGGCAGGATTTAAACTTAGGTCATCCTGAGTATAGGTCCAGTGCTTTATCCCTTGTACCACTAGTGATTGTTTCTTGATACCTTTGTGCAAAGCTGTGTATCATGGTCATTACTTATTATTTGCAGAGCTGGAGGCTGAGGAATGGTGCAAACACCTTTGCATGGAGTGTCTAGGAACCAGACTGAATGACATAAGCCTTGGGGAACCTGATCTACTGGCTGCAGGAGTGCAGAGGGAACAAAATGGTATGTGTCACATCTTTGATGCCATTATACTAAGCCATCATGGTAGAAGCTTAGACCTGGAGGCATCTGAGCAATCATCTAGTGAGATATGGGATTAGAATGGGGTTTTTAATCTGGGATCTTCAAACTTGTTTTTTAAAAATATTTTAAGATATTTTGTTAATTCTGTATACAAAGGAACACAATTTTATTATTTTATATTATTACATAAATAACATTTTATATTATTACACAATTGATTTTGTTTATGCATTTAAAAATATTGTTCTGAGAAGGGGTCCATGAGCTTCACCAGATTGCCAAAGGGGTCAATTACATAAAAAGAGGTTAAGAATCTCTGATCTAATCCAGTCTGCTCATTTTATTGGAAACTTGGGCCAGAAAAGCTAAGTAGTTTACTAAAAAGTCACAAAGCTAGTAAGCACAGCAGAACCAAAATTCCAACCCATGTTCTTTGACTCTAAACTCAATCAGGACTTATCCATCAGCTCATTTTTTACATGAACCAACTAAGAATTTTCCATGAGTTGCCCAAAGTCACATGGGTTAACTAGCTACAAAGTCAAGATTGAACTCAGGTTTCCTGACCCAGCCCAGTATTCATAATATTAACCAAATTAATGCAATCACAAGAAGCAGCATGATTTAATCAAGTGCCACAGTTAATGCCTGACTCTGCCACTTACCACCTATGTGACTTTGGATAAATAACTTCATCTTTCTGTGAGTCTGTTTCCATAACCTTTTAAACTGGACCTATGATTTAATTTTTGTAAGGAATTTTAGTGAGAAAGTCCCTTCTTAATGTAGATCCACTCCTACTCTGTAACTTATAGACTTAATATTCCCTGAGGCACCAGTTGGCTAAGGATCACATAGGTAGTATGTGTCAGAAGTAGAAATTGAACCTAGGAATTTTGATTCTGAGGCCAGTTGTTTATCTCTCATGCCATGATTCCTCTCCTATAAAATGAGGAAATTGAATTACATGACCTAAAAGGTCCCTTCCAGGTCCAAATTCTTTGATTCCTTAAGTTTATTTAGAAGATGATGGATATAATTGTAGTTTCAATTCATCAGTTCAACACTCAACATGGCCTAAAGTTTGTATCAAGTAGCAAATATTCAATTCAATCCTGTATTTATTAAGGACCCCCTATATTTATCATAAATCATTTATCTAGAGTTTAATGGGAACTCAAAGGTCTAGTCTCATTCTCTTGCTTTGCTGATGAAGAAACCAGTTTCCAGGCAGGTTAGGTGATTTGTCCAAAGTCCTTCAGGAGGTACACGTTGAAAGCAAAATTTGAGCCTAGTTTCTCTGAATGCTGAGGTGATATTTTTGCCATTGAACCATGAGTATCACACTATGCTAAGTTTTGGGAACACAAAGAAAAATTATAAAAAATACCTGCCTTCAAGGAGTTTACTACATTCAACTAGAATAACATAATGTGTAAAAAAAAAATGTATACATGATAATTTGAGGACAAAAAGAGCATTAACAACTAAGGAGACCAGGAATAGCTTCCCAAAGGAGATGGAAGATGGATTTACCATTGAAAAAAGCTAAGGATTCCAAAAACCAGTGGTTATAATGGAGTTCATTGTGGGCATGGAGGTAAGCCTACGCAAGAGCACAGCAGTGAGAGATGAAGTAATGAGTATGGTCAATATGAAGTCAGTCTGACCAGAATACAGTGTTAAATAACTATGCTTGAAAAGAACCCTTGTCTGGAAATATTAATAGTGGAGAGGACCCACCACAGATAGAAGTTAGAAACACAATGAAACAAGGCAATATCAGGGAATGACAGACAAGTTAGTAAGTAGATAAGTGCCAAAAGAGGTGGGCAGGGTTAGATAATGAAAAAGGGTCAAAACCAAAAATCTACAACCAGATCTCAGAGAAGGGTAAGCGGGACACAAAATTAAGTTTCCAGTTCTGGAACCTCTTCAATTCTCCTTCTCTATACTATCTTCCTTGATGATCTCATCAGTTCTTATGGGTTCAGTTATCAACTATCCTAACCTCTCTCCTGAGCTACAGTCTCACATCACCAAGTTGGAAATTTGCTCTTGGAAATTTCTAATTGTGTACTACTACAGGCATCTCAAAGTCAACATCTCTAAAACAGAACTAATTACCTTTTCCTCTGCCCTCGCCTAAGCCCTTCCTTTCCACACCCCCACACCCCTTCAAAGTCCCCATTACTATTGGAAGCACCACCGTTATCTTACCCATCCAAGCCCAAAACCTCACTGTCATTCTCAACTCTTCTCTCACATTTATTCCACATATTCTTGTCTTACTGTTTCTATCTTTAAAATATGTCTCATTTACATCTCCTTCTACCCACTCAAATAGCCACCATTTTGTTGCAGACTCATTTCTTCAAGCACAAATTACAGCAGTAGCCTTTAAATTTCTCCCTACTCTAGTCCATCTTCAATTTATTTGATATGTTTATCTTCGAGTAGTACAGATCTAACCATGTCATCCCATATTAAAAAAACTCCATTGACTATTACCTGCAGGATCAACTATTAAATCTTCTGTTTGATTTTTAAAGCCCTTCATATCCTAATTCCTTTCTACCTTCCAATATTCTTGTACTTTACTTTCCCTCACATGCTCTATGATCCAGTGACTGGCTTTCTTGCTATTTTTTACACATGATACTCCATCTCCTGACTCCATGTCTTTTCACTGACTGTTCTCTACTCCTAGAAAGCTCTCCCTCATCATCTCTGCCTCCTAATTTCCTTGATTTCTTTCAATGCTCAGCTCAAAGCCCACTTACTGCAAAAAACATTTCCTTGTCCTCCTTAATGTCAGTCTATCTGGGATTACCTTTAATCAATTTATATATAGATACACATATACATATGTGTCTGTATATTATGGGTATTATATATATATATATGTACATGTAAATATAAATATACAAATCTATAAAATAGATTTACATATTATGTCTATATATTCATAGTAATATTTGTATGTATTATACAAATATTTACAATAACTAGATGTTTATATGTTTGCACACATATAAACATATGTATTGCTTATACATGTCTCCCCCATTAAAATATGAGCTCCTTGAGGAAAAGGGCCATATTTTGACTTTCTTTATTTCCCCAGTACTTAGCACGTAATAAATGCTTAATAAATTCTTTAGATTGATAAGTGTAAAATAAATGTAAAAGAAAATATGCAAAAGAAATTTGGTGGCATAATAGTAATCACCTTTACTATCATTCACAACCTACCTGTCCATTAGTAGCACAGACAAAAGCTGGTTGTATGTTGATAATATGAAGCCCTTAATGGCTCCTGTAGCATGTGAACACATTCTCATAATTTTAATATTTTCATAACCATTCACATAGTAACTCCAAAAGTGCATCCTCTCATCTAAATTTCTGGAGCAGCCACAAGTATACAAGGCACATTGCCACATTGCTTTAAGTGTCTTTTCCTGTTCAGGGTTTTTAAAAAGGAAGAAAAAACTTTTGTAGATAAGCATCTGTCAAACACTGTGTGAAGGAAATATAAAGAAAGCTAAAAATGTAAGTTTGTGGGTGGAAAAATAGCACAGCTGTCTTCATGCAGCTCTTTGAAAGGTGTGGTATTTGTTAGAATTGTATAGGCTCAGGTTTGCAAGGAGTTTTTCCATGGTGAGAAAATAGCTTGTTCCCTTTATTTTCTTTCATGGTATGAACACCAAAGTGACGAGTCTAGAATACAAAGAGAAACTCTGATGAAGAATTTCTTGAGAAGAGAACAAAAAAGATTTAGATATTGGAACTGCAAAGCCAGGGATTGTGTACACAAAAATTTGCTTTCCTGTATTATCTTCTTGTCAGAGTTGTGATTACCCTATCTATGATTCTGCAAAAGATGTTTTTTTTTTTAACTTGCTCTTTCAGCAATGTGCGTGCATTAATGGAAACACACACACACACAGGATAGTTAATAAATACATGAATAATGCTTTTATTTATCCTTCAGGTATGAAAGGTACACAAAGCATCTCTTGATAATAGCATCCTCCTTCTAGAATCTGTGTTATCTGATTCTTACTTCTCTCACATCATCCCTATATCTAGCAGTCTCAAATTCTATGGAGTTTTCTTTTACAATGTCTACCACAGGTCCTTAGGATTTAAGGCTAGAAAGGACTGCCCAGGTCATCAATTACAATGCTATATTATTTTAGAGGTGAATGATAGAAGATTCATAGAGGTTAATTATCTGGTACAAATCACAAAGAATAAGTAGCAGACCCAGGATTCAAACCTATATTTTTTAGCTTCAAATCCAATGGTGTTTCTAGTACACTGCACCAATGGTGCATCTGTCTTTTCATTTATATTTCCATCATTGTAGATGAGGCTTTAATCTGTATGCCAAGACCAATGCAATTAAACATAGCTTTCATGTGAAGCAATAGAATTAGAAGATGTGGATTCTAGACCTAGCTATATCACTAACTAGCTGTGTAATCATTTGCAAATAATTTAATTGTTCTGAGCCTCACATTATCATTGTAGCATAGATTTAGGACTGGAAAGCACTATTAATTAGAGATTATCTAGCCCAATGCCCTCATTGTAAATGAGGAAACTGAGACCCAGAGAGAGCCAGAAATTTAATCCAGACCTAACTCTAAAGGCTTTCTACTGTACTACTTGTATCTCAAACTGAGTGGATTTTACTAAGTCATCTTGAAGGTCCTTTCCATTTCTAAAGAGTCTATGTCTCTATAGTATTTAACAGCCCATGAATATGCTTTGTGTTTTTTCACATCTACCTATTTCACCCATTTGTAATGGTCTTCCCCCTTCTCTCTGCCTTTCCAAATATTATCCATGCTTCAAAAACCAGCTTCAGTTCTGCCTCTTCTTTCCCTCCACTAAACTCTAAAAGCATTTATTGTGTGTGCATTTAACAATTAATATTTCTTCACATCTTCTCTTCTATTGTTGTATTTTACCTTAAATCTTTAACTATTTCATTTTTCACAATGAAAACTCCAACTATATTATAAATTCATTCAAAGTAAGATCTGCTCATTAAGCTGCTTTATGTTTCCCTCAATGTCTTGTAGATTATAAGACCAGATAAACACCTATCCATTAAAAACTATTCAAAACCCATTCAAACATCTTAAGCTATTTGTTGTGTCTATGCTCAGAATGCACCCCTTCCTCAACTTTGCCTCTAAGAATCTTTATCTTCTTTCAAACATCAGCTCAGGATTATTTTGTTTTTTATCTTTATATACCCAGCACCAAACACACTACCTTATAATTTATTGTTTGTACATAAATGTCTGTTAAATTCAACTGAATTTGATCGCCTTTGTCATCTGAAAATGTTAGCTGACCTTGATTTCCTAGTATAAAATTCAAATTTTATAAACTTCAAGCATTCAAAGGTATTTGTAGAAATTCAGTGAACATTCATTTATTTGTTACTGGTAATGTTTTAAAAGTCCACAAAGCCCTTTACTTTTATTTGCTTCAAAAATAGTATGAATAGAATCACAATTCCAGAGGAAGTTCAATTTTCTTCCTTTCTGGGAAATTAGATTGAATAAAATTACCAAAAACTATTTTCATAATCTTGCAGATTCCTTGTATCTACTAATTACTGTTGTGTCTCACTTTACATAATCATTCATTTCCCACATCTGGGGTTTATAGTCACTTGTCTAAATTATGGATTGCTAAAAGCAAGAACCTATCCTACCTATTGGAGTGATAGATTTGCAGTAGTGTCCTAGATGGCTAAGGAGATTGGGGAAAGGTAAGATGGGGGAATAAGAACAGAATACCAATGTATATCAAGAAGAGCTTATTCGTATAACTGGATTTAGCAACAATTGATCAAGAGTAATTCAAACACTGGAATGAAATCAGTTAGATTTGGTGTTATGAAAAGATATGAGTTATCTGTATATTGTTTTTGTAATTGTAAAACTCCAGTTGTCTAAGTAGGGTGTAGGATATGATCCAGTTCCTTTCCTTCACTGATAATACATTTTTCTTGTTTGTTTTCTTGATGTTCACTTCATACCAAGGTTTAAGTTTTGATTTTTCAGAAGTGCCTAGAATTTTCTCTAACTTATGAAATTTTTCCTGTCTAAATAATTGCTTTTTGAACTGTCCTTCAACTAGATCTCAAGTACTATTTACAGTCCTTTAAAGCAGACAACACTCTATTATTTAAAAAAATGAAGTTCATAAAATATATTTAAGGCCTTCACATACATAAATCAAATATTTGATCAGAGTATTTTTCTTTTTAATCAGTTAAGTTCACAACCAAGTTTTTTTTAAAGGTATTTCATAGTATTGAATTACATAATTTGTTCTGTGTCAGAAACCTGATTCTCCATACATATCATTCCCTTTTATCATGTAATTTTCCTGTTTTAGGTTTTAAATTTCTCTTAGGAAAAAATGTTGATATGTATGTTGTCTTGGTTCAACACAACATAATACATTATTATAGCTTTGTGATCATACTTATTAAGAACATAAAGGACATCTTATCACCAAGGAAAGAAGATTGTATTTCTGAATCTTGACTAGAGTATCCATCCTGACAGTCAGAACAATGGCCTCTCCTTTGGTGTTTTACTGACTTATCAAGAAAATAATTCCTACAGCTTTTTCTTACATGCTGTGATGTTAGTTAAGAATGAAAAAAAATATGGAAATGGTTTTCAAAGGTGAAAGATAACAATAGACTGTTGTTGAGATAAAACTATTCCATCTACTCCTTTCTGTAGTCATTGCTATCTAATGTTAGTGACTTTCATGTTGACTCAGCAGCCCAAAGGTTTAAGGGGAAGGATATATATACTTTTCGTCAAGAAGAATTTTTTTTTAAAAAGGGAAAAAAGTTCAGCAACACTAATCAATATATAAAAATATGATATGTGTAATATTCCAAATCAATCATTTCACCACTCCCTATGAAGAAGACAGAGATGGGGCTTACATATATTTCTTTTTCTAGAAGACATCTTAAACTTAAACCATTCCAAAGTGGACTCATCATCTTTCACTTCTCTCCACCATTTTTGTCAAAGGCATCACCATGCTTCTAGTCTCCCAGGTTCATAACCTTAGATATTATTCTGACTTCTCACTCTCCTTTACCCCACAGATCCAATCAGTTGGTAAATCTTGTTGCCTTTATCTTCATAACACCTCTCACATCTGATACCTTTTCTCCACTCACACAGCTACCACCTTAGGCCCTCACATCTCTCTTCAGTTATTCCAACAGCTTAATTACTTCTCCTGTCTCAAAGATCTCCCTACTCCATTCCATATAACACTCTCCTGTCAGAGGCATTTTCCTTAGGTGCAGGTCTAATGTTTTGATCTTACTACTATATAAACTGTAGTGGCATCCTATTGCCTCTAGGTTCTAGAGTTACTCTCTCAAACCCCACTCATACTTGCATACTAGGAACCCAGGACTGGGCTGGTTCTTCTCTTCTATGGATTCTATGGGAAAACTTGAGGGACTAAGTGTGTATATGGGGGAGTTTTCTAATGCTTTAACTTATAAGCCCTTACTGGTGTTGTCCCACAATATTATCAGGTGATAGTAATTAGTGAGTCAGATTTAATTAGATGTCATTAAATTTTCAAGGTCCTTTAGTCCAAGTCTCTAAGATATGGGCTATTAACCTTTTTGTGTGTGTCAGTATGGTGCATTCTATGGACTTCTCAGAATAATGGTTTTAATTCATGGCACTAAGTATGTGGAAATTATATTGGAGAGGAGAGAGGTTGGAGACAGGGAGACCAATCTGAAGACTACTGGAATAATCCAAATCATAGCAGTAAAGTAATGTTGTAGTTGGTATGAGTACAGAAAAAAGAGAAGGGGACAGAAGAGAGAGGGGAAGGATGTGAGATTTAAAGAGGTCAAATTAGCAAGGCATGGCAACTGATTGATTATATAGGATAGAGGAGAGAGGAAAGCAAAAAATGAACAAGCCTGTGAACCAGGATGACTAAAAGAAGGCAGTTGGTGGGGGTAGTAGTAAGGCAGCTTTTTACTGAACTGATAACAATGATTGAAAGGCTTATTGGTTACCTAGGAAGTTTATTTGAGACCTAAAGAAAAGCCCCTAAGATTGTCACAATGGATGACTACAAACAGTTTCTGGTGATTCATGTGATGTACAAATAATACAGGCAGATTGAACCTTGAAAGTATTGCTAATAATTACCAAGTCTTGGTCCAGGAACTGAAGACATTAGGATCCCACGTATTGTTTTCATCACAGTTGCTCATTGAAAGCAAAGATTGCAGAAGAGAAAATCTAATTCAGGAAGTGCAGAAGATGGTGTCTGAGAAAGTATTTGGATTTCTGGACAACTTAAAATTAAGCTGTCATTAAGAATGACAGATGGGCTCTTGGCCAGGGATAGAATGTTTACAAATCTAATGAAAAGTCCCTTAAACTGAAAAAATGAAAGGGCAGAAGAGAGAGAAAACAATTATTCATGTGTATCATCATCCTTCTCCTTCCTTCTGTTGATTTCAAATTTATCCTAGCTATAGCTTATATGTAAACAACTGTTTGCTTCTTGAGTATCATTTACCATTCTGTGTATCCACAGCACTTAACCCAGTACTTGGCACGTGGTAGACATTTGATAAATGTTTATACCCACAGCAACTTGATAAATGTTTATTGACTACCCCATTATATATGCACAGATATACCTATATAATCATACTTATGTATCTTTATGCATGTATATACTATGTGCATATAGTGTATACATACATACAGATGCATATACATAAATACATGTAAGTATAATATTATTTTTGCATATATACTTATATAGCATGTATGTACATAAAGACACATACGTGCATATGGCCATTTGTACAAATGTGCATGTATACTACATTATGTTCATATATGCATATTGTACAGATATGTAATAAAGGATATGTGGATGGAGATGTAAAGATATGCACACAGAGTTAAGCATAAAGAATAGCTACGATATAGGAAAAATAACAGTTGAAATAACCAATTACTCACTAGAGACAAATTCCAAAAAACAATATAGTAACAAAACCCATGATGTCCAGTAGCTACACACAGATGCACCAAGTTGAGGCAAAAAGTAAGATAAACCAAAGGTACTGAAGCAAGGAGGCTAATTTGACCTCAAGGGTAATACTGAGACTTGGTAGGGTAAGACCTGTCATTGGAATAGGGTTCTGCATGGTTATACCATATTCAAAAGAAAGAAGAGAAGTGAAGGGTTTTAGAGTAGCATTTTGTATTAAGAAGAAATCAAAAAGGAAAACCATATTGAAGTATATTTTGATTTAAAAAAAGAAAAAATCACAGGAAGAAGAAATAGAAGTTTGTTTTTTGTAGACTTCCTGGATAGATATAGAAAATAGGGGAAGAGTTCAGGAAATGGATATAAGCCTTGACCAAAAAAAAAAAATGATGTAATAATTATAGGGGGCTTTAGTTATCTAGATATTTGTTGGAGCTCTCTTGCTCACAAAATTAGGAAGCTATAACTTCTTAAATCACATTAATGTTTATTTTTTTCTTCAAAAGATGAAAGAACCAATAAGAGGAAATTACATTTTGGATCTGATTAAAATGATCCAAAGCTAAGAACTCTCATCTAAGCAAAACACCTTTCCATAACTTTTGTTTTTTTAGTTAACTATCTACAATGAACTTTTTCTGAATGCTGAGACACCAAGACACAAACAAAATATTTTACTAGCATTCATTTCATTTTACAAAGCAGAGATCTAAGCTCAATAAGGTCTCTGTGTTCTCTAAAGAATTTTCTGTTTTTCCAGGATTTTTATTGTGCTTTAAATACTCATTTGAATAATCAGGAAAGGACTTTGCAGCGGGTATTAGGAAGAAGCCTGGGTAGTAGAATTCAGCAGCAAGCAATTAATAATTCAGTCACACATGATTGCCATTCAGGAGGGCTAGCAGTTGGCAGGAGGTGGGTATCCTTAGCACTGTGTCAGACTGAAAACAGTACAGGTAGACAGGTATTTATTGTCAGGGCAGTCAGGCAGCAGGTAAAAGGAACTCAGACACAGGGTCTATTGTTGATAGCGAGAGTCTAATCTTTTGCAGAATTAGGGCAAGGCCCCAGTTCCAGCCAAATGCCATACATTATTATTTGTTGCGTATAAATTAATTGAAACTCTTATTGGACTTATTTATATTTACAATTTTTGCCTATGATTGGGTTTAGTGAGTGACATAATGTTTTTGTAATGAATCTTTAAATCATTCTTTTGTATTTTAATGTGCAATACCTTTTCAATCCTAAAATATTCTTCTAATGTCTACTTATGGCACAGAAGTGACCCTAGATGCTCATAGATATTCCACTGGAATATCACTCAAACATTACTAGGTTCTATCAAGTCGGAAAACATTCAAGCATGGGCCTCACATATCTTGCTTGGAAACAAAACTAGATAATTGATGAGAAGCCCTTCACATGAGGTTGATCCCTCAAGTAATGAACCTTTCAGCTGCAACAACTCATGAAAATCCTCTAAGCCAGCATGAAGGTGTGATTTCTATAAGTGAAGTAAAATATATTATGAAATAATTAAAGAATTAAAAATGGATCAAAGATGATCACAGTGTAATATATAGTAGTATAGTGTATATGGACCCAAAGTAGCTATTAATTCAGCCTAAGACCACATTATTCTTGCTGATTCACATTATTTTGCATTCCCCTAAACTTACCAGGTCTTTTTCCCTAGTTACATCTCCCGCATCTTTAATTTTGTGACTGATTACTGAAGTCAAGTATAGAATTTTAGATTTATTCTTATTAAATTCCACCTTCTTTGATTTGGTCCATATTTCTAATTTTTGGGGCCATTTTGAATCCTGATTCACTTGCACAGCATATTACTTTCCATGCTATCTATGCCTTCATTCAATTTATTAATTTGAAAAATATTTCTTAATTAAATCCAAAGACTGTGAAGCACTTCACTGGAAACTTCCATCTAGAATGAAATAGATTTACTGGTTATCATCCCTCTCCAGCTCCTGATCACCACTAAGATCCATGTAAAAAAATGGAAAGGGCTACCTTCAGAGGTAATGCATTCCTTTTCTTTGGAAGTCTTCCAGTTGGGGCTAGTTGTCCTTTGGGTTGTTTGTTACAGAGGAGATTCCTATTCAGGAGCAGGTTATACCAGGTGACTTTCAAGTCTCTTCCAACTTTTAGATTTTTTGATTGTCTTACTCCTTGGCTAAGGGCATTCATCTAGTTTCACATCAACCAAACATCTATATCTAGTGCAGAGTTGTCTATCTTGTCTATAATACCATGAGCTTATCCAATGCCTAGCTAAAATCCAGGCATGTGCTGTATGTCTATAGCATTCTTTTGATCAACACTCTAGCAATTCTTTGAAAAAAAGGGAATAATATTACTTTAATATTTCTTGTTTTTGAACACATGCTACTATATGGTACTCTTCTTTGTAAATACTAGGAATCTTTTTCTGGAATATTACCCACAATCAGTCAATTTTATCCCCTATGGTGGGAAAAATCAATTCTATGTTGATTTTTTTAGAAATTGAGTCCACATTTGCCCATCTACAGTCAAGTATGTAGCACCTTTCCATGATTTTTAAAGGACCACTATTAATCACATTTCAAGTTCTTTTAATGTCCTTAAATGCAGTTTGATTAGTCTGGGTGATTTGAATTCTTTAAGAACAGCTAAATGCTTTTTTACTATCTCTTCATATATCTCAGTTTTCATTTATCTATTAATCTTTCCTCCTATGATATTTCCCATTTAGGAGATTATGTTTCTCTGTAAAAAAAGAAAAAAAAAGAAAAATGGGAATTGAGTAGTTCTGCCTTTTCTCTGTTGCCACTTACCATTATCTCATCCACAGTAGGCAATATTCTTTTTCATTTGTTTTGATTCCTCTTGCCTGCAATGTAGCTTTCAAAAGAAATACACCTATTTTTATTATTCTGACAATTAACAATGGGCCTCAACTCATCTGCTCTTTAGCAGTACAATTCTATATTCATCCTTAGTTACTTCTTCTTGCTTTCATCTTCTGAGCACTTTTTGTGGATAAATTTGCACATCAGTTCCATAAATAGTTTCTCCCTTCTTTATCGGAATAATTTGTTGTGTCATCAGAATTGACTCTCAAATTCTTCCTATCTTGTTTCAGCCAACTTCTTTTGTAGAATATTAGGTCGTAAATCCAGGTTATGCATCAGCATTTTTTATATTAGCAACTTTTTTAAAATCTCCTGTAACAGTATAAGTTGAGGGATGCATGGTTAGAGGGCATCCTCATATCACAAAGACTTGGTAATGGTGGGTATGGGGAGAAGAACATTAGCAGTTTGTTTGATACTCACTGTAAGTCAGTAAAAGTTTATTGTAGCTAACAAAAATCTAATTTGAAATTAGGCTGTATTATACTGTTCAGAATGAGGTAGGTTTTAGGTCAAATGTATACAGGCCTGACATGAAGGAAGAAAAGAAGGAAGGTAGAGGGAGTGATGAGGGAAGTGAAAGAGAGAAGAAAAAAAGGAAATGAGCATTTTTTAAAAGTGTACTATGTTATATGCACTGTACTAAGTGCTTTACAAACGTTTTCTCATTTTATTCTCACAACAATCCTAGGAGGTAGGTGCTATTATCCCCACTTTATATTTCAGGAAATTGAGGCAATCAGAAGTGAAGTGAATTACCCAGGATCTTACTGCTAGAAAGTGTCTTGGCTAAATTTGAACTTAGAACATCATGATTCCAGACGTGGGGTTTTATCCTCTCCAAAACCAAACTGCATCTAGCTAATTAGACTGACATTTGGAAGTAGCAATTTTGGCAATATTGCCCCTAGATCAGGACAAGACATCAACTAACTTCCCTTTGCCATTGTTTGGGTAACATAGGAATGTCATTCTACTATGCTTTTAATGGTTCTTTAAAAATAGTCTGTTATCTTCCCAAATTTTCTTTTGAGATACTGTCTTCCCTTTCCTGATTTCTTTTCTTGCTTTTCTTTAGATTCAGAATTTTACCAGTTTATAGTTATTCTTACCAAGATTGGCTTCAATCATTAGCTTTTCAATTAAATATTGCCTGTATGCATTGTAAAATCATAATGGACACCCATCAAAGGTCATTCCTCTATGCACTATACCAGAATATTATCTAGATATTATCACATATTCAAATTCTAATATAATGATGTTGTTGAGGTAGCATTCTAGACTTGGAGCAGTATAGTTCTGGGCCCAATCTCTGCCTTATATAATTAATTACTAGCTTCATGACAATATGCATGTTTCTTAAGCTCACTGAATTTCAGGTGCCTCAGATAAGAATGGAGATAATGATATGAATAGAACTTACCTCATTGTACTCCCATGAAGATTAAATGAAATCATGCATAGAAATGAAATAATGCATAGAAATTATGCACTAGCTAAATATCAGCAATTACTATTTACAAAGTTTTCAAAAACCTGAGGTGACAAGTTTTTAAAAGTGAATTTAAAATTTTAAATTTCAGACACCAGGAATTTTTACTACTAGTATGGGAAACCTTTCATGATATCAGTATCCTTCCATTCAAGAAGCCTAGTTTTTTAATGTGACTTTTATAATTGTAAGTCTAATGGGAATTAAATCAGTTCCTCCTTAAACTCAAGTCCTCTGCTTTGTGTTTTACATTTATCTTTAATATGTTAGGTCATGTAGGAAAGAGCTCAGTTTCACTATTTTATTTTAAACTTAATTATATTTTAATATGTCACCTTGGCCTCCTTTGTCATTTCATTTCATTGATTTTTTTCTTATTATTCATTGCTTATTATTTAACTGTCTTACTTCTTATAATTTCTGGGATCAAAACAAATTAAATATATACCTTAAATCTGAGTTTTAGATTTTGTTTTAGAAAGATAATTTCTGAAACCATATTTCAGAGGGGCCAATATTTGCCTTTCACCACAACATATTGATCTTTCTATGGAACCATCTTTGATCCCTTGATAAGCTTTAGCAACACATTATGCCACACATGACATAGTACTTAAAAATTACAAAAGTATAGAAAATGGCCAAACCTTCATAATCTTCTTGGAATCCCACAAAGTCTAATTTATCGGTTGATTCAGTCTATTGTTTTCATTTATCTATGCCTACTTTCCTAGGATATATGTCCATTTTATTAAATTAATCTCAAGTACTTTGCAATTAGCTATTAGAAAATAACAGATTTTTTTAATATTAAAAAATAAACATCCTTAGGGAAATGTTCTTCCCTCACATGAAGCAAATGAGGGTTGAAAATATGGAAATGTACCATAATAATGACCTACTTGTTAGTGGGGTCAATCTGAGGATGAGTGGAACCTAGAGGAGACATCAAGGGAAAAGCAAGTAGGTACCAAAATGAAATTTAATTTTTATTTCACAATTTTGCTGAGGGCTTGCCTAGAGAAGCGATATCTGCTTACTTTCTATTTGTATCTAAATGTAAAACATTTTGATATTTAGAACATCTTGATTATCTTCAATCATCATCCAAAAAAAGAAAGAAAGAAAGAAAAACATTACAATGTTTTACGATGCACAGGGTTTCTTTTTGTAATCCCTTAAGTTGAACTTTTAAATGAGAATGCAAATTTTTCAGTAACACATTGTAGTTCTGATTCCCTTTTTCCCTGTTCCTTTATTGATTTTATTGAGGCATAGTAGAGTGGTAGTGAATTGAATGTGGGACTTTCAATTGGGAAGACCTGTGTTCAAATCCTGCTTCAGACTCTTACCATCTGTGTGACCCTGGAAGTCACCTAACCTCTCTGTGCCTCCCTTTCTTCAGATATAAAAGAATGGGGTTGGACATGTCTGAGTTCTAGGGCTGTATTGATGCTCCTAAGAATTTATTAGGATAAGATCTCATCTTCTGATTAGGTCCTTACAGATATCTCAAAACAAAAGACCTACACCAAAGCTGTCACTTGGACCTCTTCCATGACTCATTGGAATTAGCCCCTCTCCCCTTAAAAAAGGAGGTTTACTTTCCAGGATTGCCTTCCCTGTCTAGTAACAAACTTTGAAATATAATTTACTCATTTCTTTTTACTTAAATTTTATAGTATATTCTGTTCTTTGCCTTAAATATAAAAAAACTACAGGATAGCTAGACATTCACAAAACTTTCAATTGAGGTAAATCTCAACCTATCTACATGTCAGGAATTGGCCTAATTAGGGATTCCTTAAAGTCTTCAAAAAAATTGGCTGATTCTTCAAATATTTAAAAGTCATTTATAGGGATTACATTTGTTCTACTTGGCTATAGAAAATAGAACAAGGACTGATAAGGAGAAATTTCAGAATGCTGATTTAAGCTATTTGTAAAGGAAAATTTCCTAACAGTCTGCTGCTTTGGCATGCAGTGGGTTCACACTCAATGGATGTCCTTCAGCAAAGACTGGAAGTCTACTTCTCAGGGATGTTGATTAGGGAACTGGAGTTCATATACAGGTCAGGTTAGATGGCCTTTGAGGTCCCTTCCACCTGAGATTCTCTTATTCTGTGGATTCAACAAATATTTGTTCCTACTATTTGTGAGGGACCACATATTGAGGATCCTGTGATAAAAAAAGACATGGTTCCTGCTCTTGAAGATCTCACAAGTTAGTTTACATGTTCTCCAAGGTCTCTTCCCTCTGACAGTTAATCACAACTCTGCACATATAACTCATGTAAGTGAAATGCAATACAAGATAAAAGAGAGATCCAAACTAAGTGCTTTAAGAACTCCAAATTGTGGGCTATGAAGTTGGCCTATTACTTCTGGTTATGATAGGAAAAATCAAATCAACAAGCATTTATTAAGTGCCTACTTGGTGACAGACAGTGTGCTAAGTGCCCAATTTGAGTGATGACATCCCTTAGACCACCTGTCCTGAATCTAACTCAGACCTCATAGCCATCTTCTGGGAAATCAACTCCTGTGGAGAGGATACAACCATACACACCAATTGCCAGAAAAATCCCACCCACAAGGCAGGTGAGCTGGTCTAGCTGAAGCTAGGTACCCAGAGAGAGAGAGAGAGGAGGAGGAGGAGGAAACATGGCCAGATGAATGAAACTATCACTACCACCTTGATTACCATGTCCCCTAAGATCCTGATAAACCCCAAGACTCTAAACCCAAAAGCCATGGGAATAATGGCAGTAAATAGTGACATTAAAGAAAATGCATTAACATTTGCTTCACTGCTGCACCATAAGGGCCATGGGACATTTCTATCTGACTTGCAGCTGAAAACTTTCATACATATTGTCTCTTCCATTAGAATGTGAACTGCTTGAGAGGAAGGACTCTTTCTTTTTTATTTGTATCCCCAATGCTTTATACGTAGTAAGTGTTTAATAAGTGCTTTGTTTATTCATTCACCCATTCTTTAAAAAGTGATGTGATTCTAGACAGGAGGTCTCTTCCAGTTGACTAGGGGATTGCATTCCATATCATTAAGTTACCTTGAGAGGGCTATTCCACAAATTGAGGCAAGCGTGAATAGCTGGTGAAAAATATGAGAATGGAAGAGGATTCTGGGAAGATGGTAGAGTAGTCAGAAAATTCCAAGCTCTCAAGATTTTCCCCCACAAAAGAGATGAAATAGCACCTTAGGGCAGACATAGAGAGGTAGGGGCAGAACAGGGGTTCTCCTGGGAAAGTTGGAGAAGATCTGAAGAACAGTCCCAGGACAAGATTTGAACCCTGTGAAGAGTCAACACCTCCAGGCTAGGTCCTAGAGCCACTTATTCAATAAGTGGCAAGCCCTGGGATTAGCTGGGTTGAGAGGCTGCTTCAGCCCCAGTCACAGGAACTTTTACCCCAGGACAGTGAAAGGAGTTGGGCATCTGAGCATGGGAAGGTCAAGAGAACCTCTACTGACAAGGAACACTAGACCTAGCTGTGCTGTGAAGATGTGGCAGGTGTGAGAAGGAACCAGAACACACCCAGTGAGTACAGAAGCCGTGGGGCACGGACCCTGCTATCTGTGGGCACTTAGAGGAGGATGGAGTCTTGGTTTCAGTTCCAGGCCAAAGGGGAGAACTGAAGGAGGATCTGAGGACAGAGGTACAATCCCCCATACAACAAGACTAGAGGTGATTATAAAAACTAAGCTACTACAAAAAAATTCACAGGCAAAGGAGAAAGAATCCAACCATAGAGAGTTACTATGGGAATGGAGAGGACTGGGGTTCTTCAGAGGAGGATACTGCAGCAAAGATACCCTCATCTGCCCCCAAAGAGTAATGTCAAATGGTCATCTGCTCAAAAAGAATTTAGAGAATAACCTTAAAAAGATTTTAAAAATCAAATGAGAGAGATTGAGGAAAAAAGGTTTTTTTAAAATAAGAACAATCCAAGAAGAACAAAAAGATTATGAAAAGAAAGTCAATTAGAAAAAGTGATACAGGATCTTAAGGAAGAAAAAGACTCCTAAAAATCATATTTGGGCAAGGGGAAGCCAGCAGTTATTAGATCAAGAAATAATAAAATATAAAGAATATAAATATATTTTATAAATGTATAAATATGTTATTAAAATATAAAAAATATAAAAAATGAAAAAAATAGAAGAGAATGTGAAACATAAGAAAAACAACTGATCTAGAGAGCAGATCAAAAAGAGGAAACTTAAGAATAATCAGACTACCTGAAAGCTATGATCAAAAAAAAATCGATACAATAATACAAGAGATAATTAAAGAAAATCATCCTGAAGCATTAGAACAAGAGGGGAAAGTAGAAATAAAAAAATTCCACCGATCACTACCTAAAATAGATCTTATGATTAAAACCCATAAGAATATTATAGTCAAATTCCAGAGCCCCCTGGTCAAGGATAAAATATTATGAGCAACAAGAAAAAAAAAACAATTTAAATATGGCATTGCCACAATTGGAATCACACAAGACCAAATAGTTGTGACACTTGATGACCACAGGTCTTGAAACACTGTATATTGAAGAGCAAAAGAACTGAGGCTCCAGCTAAAAAATACCCAGCAAAGCTAAGCATAACCCTGAACGAAAAAGAATGGATATTTAATGAACTGTCAGACTTTCAGGACTTTGCTAAAAAAAAAAAAAAAAAAAAGGAACTTAATAGATGATCTAACATACCTGACATACAAGAGCCAAGAGAAATATAAGGTTCATACCAAAGACTAATTACAAGGGACTCAATAAGGACAGACTGTTTACTTTTTATATATGTAAAATGTATGTCTAAGATTGCTATTAGTAATTGGGTAGTTCATGAGCAAGATTAGGGTAGAGCTGATTATGATATGACTTTAAAACATAAAACCATTTAGAAATGGCTAAAAAGAGTAATTATTTTATACAAATGAGGTCTCAGAGCAAGAACCAACACAGATGAATTAGATGGGGAAGGAGGGCTGTTAGTTCTGGAAACCTACTTTCATCAGGAATAGGTTCAAGAGGGAACAATTCATATATATCTAGAGGAGTATAAAGGTCTTCTAAATCCAGAGAGAAATAAAATGCTAAGGGGATAGGGAGGCGAGCAGATAAGAGAGGGATCTTTTGAAGGAACGATGAGGGAATACGTTAAAAGGGGGGTATAGAAAGATGTTTAGATTAATGAAAATGGGAGAACAAGGGAGGGATCCTTGGAGGGAAGTAGGTTAAGTAATAGGAGGGCAAGGTAGAGGGTAGAAGTAAAGTAGAGGAGTTGGGAGGTATAGGAAATAATAGATATGCACAAATGTAAAAACAAAGATCAGAAATAGAATTTGTTAGGGAAAGCATGTGTCTTTATACATATGTATATATATGTATGTGTATATATATGCATATATAATATATATATATATGTACTTAATTGTAACCTTTAGGGTGGAGGGAGGAAAAAAAGAACAAAGTAAAAAGTGCACAGCAAAGAACAAAAGAAAACTAATAAGGAAGAAAAGAAAAGATGGACAGCTCTCAACACAACAAATAGTATTTATTATATAGGCTTTCTTGAAATGGAAATTTATTGCTATATATTTTGAATCCTCTCTTACATTCTGCTGTGTACACAACTTTTTTTTTTCTTTTCTTATTTTGTGTTTAAATTTATAATATATTTCTCTTTCTTTTCTTATCATGGATTTAAGTTTCAGTAATAATTTAAAAAAGAGAGAAAAGGAAAAATAAGAGAGTGGATTATGTATTTCTGGACCACAACTTAAAATATAGGAATGGCAGATACCCAGATAGGGATGGAGTTGACTTAAAAATGGTTATATTTGCCTACAGCCTAATCAAAACATTATGCAACAGAAAAGGAAAATACACAGAAAAAATTGTCAAAGTAAATTGATCAGAGTAGATTACATAGAAGGTATCTATAACCTAAGAAGAGGAATAGCAGTAGAAACATCCAGAAATTAAGAGGAGAGCTAAGAAAGAAAACAGCCAACAATAAAACCTATGTTACCAGATGGCCTTACACAAGTACACAAAATATGGTTAACCAATAAGGCATACTAGACATCCCAACAAAAAGATAAGCTTAATCAGTTAGCCAATAAACATTTATTAAGTGCCTATTATGTTCCCGACACCATGCTAAAGGGATATATAGAAAGAAAAGACGGTCCTTGACCTTGAGAAGCTCAGAGTCTGAAGGGGCAGACAACAAGCAAACAACTACATTCAAACCAGCTATATACAAGATAAATATGAAATAATTAACCAGAAGAAGGCACTAGAATTAGGAGATATTGGGAAAGGCTTCCTGTAGAATATGAGTTTCAAGGTGGGACTTGAAGGATGCTAGTGAAATCAAGAGGCAGAGATTAGAAGGAAAAGAATTCCTGGCAGGGGGAAAACCAGAGAAAATGCCTGGAGTTTCAGAGCATCTTGTACAACAAGGCTGGTGCCACTGGATAAAAGAATACATGAGAAAAGTTCAAGGTGTAATAATGCTGAAAAAGTAGGGGACAGCTAGGTTGTGAAGGTATTTGAAAACCAAACAGAATGTTTATTTATTTATTTATTTGATAGCAAAAGTGATAGAGAGCCACTAAAGTTTATTGAGTGTGTTTGAGGGGAGCAGAGAGAATGACATGATCAGACCTGGGCTTTAGAAAAATTACTTTGGTGACTGAGTGGAGGATGGACAAGAGTGTAGAGAGCCTTGTGGCAGGCAGACTAACCAGCAAGTCACAGTAATAGTCCAGATGTGAGGAGCTGAGGGCCTCTACCAGGATGGTGGCTATATCAGAGTATTGCTAGGACTTGGTGGCATGAGACCCATTCCTGGAATGTCTCTGAAAAGCCACAATAGTCATGGTTGACTTCAACTATCAGGATAGCTACTGGAGTTCTCTCCTTAACCAAAGTAAAATATACTTGCATACATGTATATTATTTGTGTATAAACATACATGTAAGTGCATGCATGTGTATACATTTGTGTAATATAAATATAAATGAATTAATGGTAGCCATATCTTTCAAATGGTAGAAACACCAAGTAGTGAGGTTTCTGCTCTGAATCTGATCATCATCAAGAAGGAGTGACTGGTTACTGCAGTGGAAATTAGGGGTACCTGGCCAATGGGAAGAGGGAGGAACCACTCCATTTTTAGAATTTGTAATAGAAGAGAAGAAAACTGGGTATGGTTTGACATGAGTTCATGATTTTTAGAAGTAGATTTCCAAGAGTTCAGAAAATAATTACTATCCCATGAGCTAAAATTATATACATAACATACTCCAAGGAGGGATAGAAAGTTCTCAAGAATTAAATTCTGAAGATAGAAGATAAATGAGTAGGAAAACTATGCATTGTCTATACAGGGTCAATCAAGATGAACAGGGAACTCATTAATCAATTTAGATCTTTTTAAAGATATGTATAGAAGACAAAAGGATGAGTAAATACAAAAGAGTGTCATGGTTCTGTAGGAATAACATCAAGAGTGGCTAAGGATAACAAAACAGGGGGTTTTAGGTTTATTTGAGGAAAAGAGAAGGCTCAATGAAAGCTAGCACTTCTGCTGAGGTAGTGGAAAAGGATGATATAACAATAATGGATGACAGAGAAAAGGAGGGAAGCTAAACTATTCTCTTTGGGTTTTCTCTGACAAGGAGAATGATCCTTGGACTGAACAAAAATAAAATCACTAGTAGAAATTTGATATCTAAGATAAGCCATTTAAGAAAAATCCAAAAAGATGTTGATGGGTTAGATTAACAGTGTACAGAATCTTATAAGATGAAATTTAATAAGGACATGTGTCAATTTACACCTAGATTTTTTAAAAATAACTTTCCAAGTACAAGATGAAGGCAGTATTTATTGCCAGATATTTTTCCCTTAAACAAATTCTGAATATTTTAGTGGACTACAAGCTCAATAAGAATCAACAGTGTGATTTGGCAACCTTAAAGGTTAATGTGACAAGGACTGCATTGGGAGCAGTATACATTCAACACAAGGGAGATGATAGTCACATCATACTGTGCCCTGATTAGACCACAGGTAAAATATCATATCTAGTGTTGTACCCCCCATTTTTGGGAAAGACATTTATAAGCTGGAGAGTGCTCCAAAAGTGCGAACATGATAATGAAGAGATTCCATTTTATGTCATGTGAATATCTATTGAAGGAACTGGACATATTTAGCATGGAGGAAAAAAAGAAAACAAATGTGAGAAGAAGCATATGTTAGCTGAGTTCAAGCATTTTTGGACTGTCAAACCATGAGTGAATAATTTGTTCTGTTTAGCCCCAGAGGTATAATGAGAAGAAACGGGTGGAAGTTACAAAGGAAGGAATTTAGGTTTGATGTTAAGGAAAACAACAATAATAACAACTTCCTAAGAGTTAGAAGTATCCAAATATCAGAAGAGCTGGTTCAGGAAGCACAGGAGAGCTTCAGGCAAAGGCTGGAAGACCACTTATTAGATATATTTTAGAGGGGATTCTTGTTCATTTATATACTGGAGTAAACAACCTCTGAGATTGCTTTCAACTATGAAATTCTGTGATTCAGTGAAGTCCTAGTGTTTCTTTGTTCTTTGGCACAGACTCTCAGATGAAAATATTTAGATTCTGGAACTGGCAGAGAATATTTGGAGCCTCTGGTTGCTTGTTTTTCTTTCACTGATATTACCATCATATTATCCACAATAAAGGATCCAAGATATCTAGAGATATTAGTATCTCTGCATATGAATAGCATTAAAATATTAATGTTATTACACTGTATAATATAATATAACAAAATATAATATCATTGTGTTGCATTATTATATTAATATCTCTAGATATTTTTGGTCACATATTGTGAATAATATAAGTAACAATCAAAAGCATAGGTATCCTCAAAGAGAAACTGAGAAAAGAAAGAAAATTTATGGTTCAGATTTTATATCTTTTCTTGACTCAATTTTTTGGGGTCCCAGTATACTTGAATATCTGTGATATGAAGCCAATTCTTTTGACTTTATTGTCTGTGATTTAATTGACTTTTAGGTGTTGAGACTGGGTGGGAATACAGCATAATACCTTTCATATTGAATGTGTTTGTTACTTATTTCTTAAATCTGCTAGATGGAGAATGTTTGTTTTTTTAGATTTTTTAGTATTTTTTGAAATGGAACATGTAATCAGCCCTCATTCTTATTTTGCATCTTAGAAGGAACTGATCTAAACGTGAAATGCCATTTTAGAGTCAATGGATTCTATATATGTTTTATGGAACTAGATGCTTAATAAAATCTGAGTTGATTTTTATTTCTTAAAAAAATTCAAAGAAAAGAACAAAAAAGATAGCTCTATAGTTTCTAGACTGTGTGCTCACCCTTATGTTAAACTTGATTGTATCTAAACATTTGTCATTTGTTAGTCTTTATTATCAAAAATCCTCATTAAAAATGTCTATAGTATGCCATTCAATCAGACCTACTCTAATACTGGCCAAAACTAATAATCTTTGGGGGGAAAAACAACTCTGAAATCCTTACTGGCAATAAGCATTATATTCCTAGACAAACCACTTCTCTTCCAGCTGTGTTTGTGCACCTCTCAGAATAATTAACCTTACAGTTTTGCCCTTAAAACATTACTTTCGGTTAAAAAATGGTCTCAAATAGTGATCTGCTGGCAATTCTAAATCATTTTTTGTTGTAACAACTTATCATTTGATTTTGCAATGCTCCACCTTTTCCTTTCCCCTTATTTAAGAAGGTTCTCTATGACCTATATTTATTTCTTAAGTGAAATTGAAATAAAATTCAGTGAATTTTGTTAAGGTGATTTGTGCACATCTCTTGAGATATCCTAGAATATTACAAAACTGTGATTGTGATTCACATTTTCAAAATGAGTTCTCCTGTCAGATTGCCATGCATGGAAAAACCTGGAAAGCAGCAATTTATTTTTCTCACTTTTGGTTACTTATAAAAATACTGTCCCTTGATGGAAAATATAGAAAACAATAAGTGGATTCAGATTGAACATGTACATTGTTCATATAGAATAAAACAATTTCATATTTTTCCAGATGACTGTCTGTGAGTTACCTTGGATGTCTTGTTAAATATCTTTTGTGGTACAAGGGTACATTTCACCTTAAGTTTGTGATATAGTCTGTGTAAAATTTTATTTCAAATAATGATTATATGAATCACCTAAAATAAAAAAAATACTAGAGAGATGTATTTTAGAACAAACTTAAGAAGAGGCATGGCCATGGTCTAGTTAAGATCTGGGTTCAGATATTACCTATAACACATACTAGTTGTGTGACCATGAACAGGTCACTTAATAATCTCTCAGTGCCCCCAGAGAATTTTCTAAGAGTAGATAATGTAGATGAGTTGACTATCTGAATTGGTGGAGGGAGTTTTCATCCTGGGATTTTTTCTCAGTGAAATCACAGGCATATATGTATGTACATATATGTACATATATACCCATGTCTGTGTGTTTATATATGAATATAGATATTTATTTAAATTCATCAAATGTTGTTCAGTTGTTTCAGTTGTGTCCAACTCTTTGTGACCCCATTTTGAGGTTTTCTTGACAAAGATGTTTGTTTTCCATTTCCTTTTCCATTGCCTTATCTGTAAAATAAGGCAAACAAGGTTAAGTGACTTTCCTGGGATCACACAGATAGTGTCTCAGTCCAGATTTGAACAGGAAGTTGAGTCTTCTTGACTTCAGACACAGCACTTTACCCACTGCACCACCTAGTGCCCTCATCAAACAAAGCATGTTTTAAAAACTATTGCATGAAAGTCATTGGGCTAAGCCCTGGAAAACTAAACCATTTAAATAGGAACACATTCCCTGGGCTTCTAAAGTTTATCATCCTATGGAGGTTGGAAGAGTGTAATAATGAGGGTGGTATGTCACACACCAAAAGTTATAATCTAAAATAATACATGGTAGATATCTGTGAAAGACAGAAATACTTAAAAAATTCTGTTCAATAATAAACATTAAAGAATTTATAGTATGGGTAGATATGAATGATTTCTGAACATCATGATATGTATAGGTCAAAGCAGTAAAATCATAAATTGTTAATTACTGTTTTCATCTTACCTCCATTATCTTTTTTTTTTCCTTTCCAGAACGATTCAATGTGTATCTTATGCCTACACCAAATCTAGATATTTATGGGGAATGCACAATGCAGATTACACATGAAAACATCTATCTCTGGGATATTCACAATGCCAAGGTCAAGCTGGTGATGTGGCCCCTTAGTTCATTGAGGAGATATGGTCGTGACTCAACTTGGTTCACATTTGAGTCAGGAAGGTAAGAGCCACTTGTCAATGTCAAATAGGAAGAAAGATGTGCACCAGGTGGACTCTTTAAGGAAAGGTGATACTCACCATAGGCCAGGATGAACAATATCCTACTTAAAAACAAAAAGGACAAAAGAAAAACAGAGGCTATGACATGCCCAATAATTTTTTGTGTTTTGTTTTTCCTTTTGATGAAAAAAAGTAACCATCATAAATTATCTTGGTTGACTGGGATGTCCAGCAGAATAACTTTATTGTTCACACTCATGTCTAGCTTTGTTCATGATGATTTTAATATTTTTCAACCCCAGAGGCTCCTAATAATGCAGCGTTTCAGTTCCATTATGCAATGTGTCTTGCCGCAATGAGGATCAACTCTCCTAAAATGCATGTGTTCTTGTATCGTATTATTAATGTGTTCTTCATAGAGATGTAATTTTGGAAACAATTTTGCATGAAATAGCTTAGAGTATTGTTTTTTTTAAGTTTGAGGTAATTTAATACAGTGTTCATTTATTCAAATCACTTGGTTAATCGAGTTACTTAAATGTAAATACTTTTTCCAAATGGCAAGAGATGTTGGGAGTATACTTACCCCTAAAACAAACAGCCCCAGTGTCATTGCTTATTGGGTCTATTACCATCATTTGATCAGTATCTTAACATAGTATTGCGGCTCAATCATTTTCACAAATATATGTGTGTTTCATAAGCAATAAATATCCTTACATGTTGCTTCATATATAAGACATGCACATTCAGCTCAAATTATATCTGGCATGAATGTTATTGTTACCTACCCATAATAATAACCTTTTCACTTCTACCCATTGAGATGTATGTTGTGCAACATGCTATAGCATAGAAGGCATAATTGAACCGATAACTGAATCTATAATAAAATAAAGTGCTTGCTATGGAGTTTTACTCTATTTGACACAGATAATTAACATTCATAGTTGATAGAATTTATACTTAGGAGGAACATTATTAAGTATCTAATCCAATTCTCTCATTTTACCTTTAAGGAAATTGAGGCTGAAAAGTTGAATGATTTACTTAAGTGACACAATTAGTAAATATCAGAGGTGGGATTTGTACTGAGATATTCCATACTTCCAATCCAAAACTCTTTGTCTATAATAGAGCAGCCTATAAGCTGCTCACGTGACCCACAATACTTTCTAGTGTTGCCTAAACCAGATCAGAATGTAGTTCCTATCTGATTTTAATGTGTTAATGTAGTAATAAAAAAAGAAAGAAATATATGTGGTTTTCTAAGTCAATATGCAGTCCACAAGGATATTTAGGTATATAGTAACCCTCATTTCTACTTGAGTTGGCTACTACTATTCTATAGCATTACTAATATTATCGTTGTTACCTCCTAAGGCAGACCCCTCATTTCTGGGAAACTCTAACAGAAGAGATATGTGTTTTCCCCCCCACCCCTTACATTAAACCTAAATTTATCTCTTTGCAATTTTGGCTGATTGTTTCCTGTTCTGTCCTTTTATGCCACAGAAAACATCTAATTCCTCTTCCATGTAACAGAGAGAAATCATGTCCTTCTGCCTTCTCTTCTCTAGATTAAACATAGCATTCCCTCATCTGAATCACATATGGAATCTTGAGGGCTTTCCTCATCCCTGTGACCTTCCTTTGAACATTCTCATTTATTGATGCCATTCCTAAAATGTATCACCCAAAAATGAACATAACATTCCAGATGTGAAATGACTAGCATAGGGGTCCTACCATGTGGATCACACCATAGTAATCTACAGAGCTAAAATTAACATCCCAGTTTTCTCATTCTAACTCTAGTGTCCTTGCTATGGTGTTGTGTTGGTCTTGCATCATGTCATGGGAACACTGGAATTGTAATCTAAAAGCCTGGTTTAAAACTGAGATTTCATTCATTCTCTTGTGCATTCATACAGCAATCATTTATTAAGCACCTCCCATGCATAATCTGCTCTGACACAGGTACAGTGGGAAAAAACAAAGGTACTTAAGATATGGTCATTGTGCTTATTGAGTACATCCTAGGACAGTAACATGTTAAAAAAGCAAATTTGTGTCTCAAATACTATACACTTACTACAAAATGAATTAGAATGTAAAAAATAGCACATCAGAGGTAGAAATTGTTCTGTGCATTTTAAAGAAAGAAAGATTATTTCAGATTAGAAGTATCAGTGAAAATATTGTGGAAAAATAAGATCTGAGTGATGTCAACAATTGTATGACCTTGGGCCTCCCTTCTAAGTCTCAATTTCCTCATCTATAAAGTATGGATAATAATGCTTGCATTGTCTACTTCACTAGAGAATTCTTGAGGATAAATTGTACCTGAAATACTTTTGAAATTTTAAAGTGTTGTAAAATGTTATTTAATTTATCATATATTCTTATCTGCAAAACTGCTTTGTATTCATTCTGATTCTCTTACCATTTATGTTTTAGATAGATATAGATATATGTATATATGTGTGTATACATATATGTACACATACATATATACACATATGTGTGTGTATAATTATTACTCCAATTTTGAAGGTAAGGAAATGGAAACATAGAATTTAATTGCTTGCTAAGTCACGTTGGCTGTATAGCCAATTAGTAACTAAGAAAAAAAGGAGAAATCTAGTATCCACTAATTGCTTCACAAAGTGACAGTACCACTGTTGCCTGGTAAGTGTGTGTTGACTGACTGAAGTGATCTCAGAGAGTGAGCAATCAACTGCTTTCTCATCTAGGCATATCTATTAAAAAATGAAAATTGAATAGAGATTGAATGAATTCTTTGAATATATTCATTATTTTTAAAATATGTGTATAGATATTAAAGAAAGGTGTTATGCCATGGTGAGTAGAAGGCAGCTTCAGGGAGAACTAGCCCTATTTCTGACATTTACTAGACTTGAAACCATTGTCAAGTCACTGAACTGCTATGTCCTATAGATAAATATTGAAGATTGTAATAAGTTAAAGAGAAGTTTCAGGGAGTTTTCACACTGGAAGTTCCTGTACTGATGAAATCACAAGTATGAATAGGAAAATAGTTATGAAAAATGGGATATTAAGTTGCAAATAGATTCATCCAAACTCAGTGACCTGAAACTTTACTATTATTTTACATGAATATATGCATAAATAAATGGGAAATTCAAGAATCATTTTCTTTACCCTTGACATACATGACATAGGAGATCATATTTCTCAGGAGGTAAAGCATTTTAATAATTTAATTCTAAAGAATTAGAAAGAAGTAGCCTTTAAGGCAAGGGTTTTTAACCATGCTATTCATTGGCATTTTTAGTATTCTGAAATCCCCCTCAATTGTATTTCCATAATCAATAGTGGTGTGCCAAATCCTACTGACATTTGATTTCTGTATATTTTCAATGTTTGATATTTTTTAGAAGAAGAGGGAATGAAAAATAATCAATCTATTTCCCAAATATATGTCTATAACCTTTTATATTATGTAAATGCAAACAAAAGAAGAAAAGCAGTGGAATTTAGGAGGGAAGTTGATAAGAGCTATGTCTATCCATTAGCCAGTGTCTTCAAAACTAAGTCTAAATGAACTCCTGTCAGAAATGATATGGTGGAAATTATTTTAGGGGTATGGTCTGGACTAATTGGCTGCTGAGGTCTCTTCCTACTATGAAATTTTATCCAAGAGCAGTGTTTTCAAGATGTAGGCAGTGATTTCTGACAAGCATTATTGCTTGAATTGTGAGTTTGAAAGGGGAGGCAAATAACTTGAATATGAAAAGGAAGTCATCTTCCTGCTACTTCTTTAAATAAAGACAGATCCTCATCAACAGAATCTTGGCTAGGTTGGAAATGCGTTCAATCTTGGCAAAATGATTTTTAATGTTTTTTTTTTAAATCGTCCCTTTGGCAAGTAGGAACAGCAATGGGAACCTTCTTAGAAAGAAACAGTGTGGGATGGATGTCATGATTCATTGATATATTCATGCTGAATTTTGCTGCAGGCACTCAACAGAAGAAATACCAATGATAATATTATGCGACACTGTAATTCAATATTTTTTAAAACTAGTAGCAAAAAAAATAATACGACTAAAAATTAGAGTTCAAATTCTTATTATTAAGAAACAGTGAGTAAAAGACTTAGAACAAAGAAGGCCCAGATTCAAATCCTTCTTCTCATACTGAAGAGCTTTATAATGATAAATAAATCATAATCTGTCTGAGCCTCAGTTTCAGGATTTATAAAATCAGGATTATAATAACTGTAGTACTTATCTGATATGGTCATTCTGACAATCATATAAGATAAAGAGTTTTACAAACTTTAAAATGCTATTTACATGTCAATTATTAATAATACTAAGGTTTGCGACCTTAATTTTTAAAGGTAAATTCTGAGAAACAAATGGTAAAGTATTTTGGAAACAAGCCCCTAATCCAGATGATAAGTGTTGTGGTTGTTCAATTGTTTTTCAGTCATGTCCTACTCTTTGTGATTCCATTTGGGGTTTTCTTGGCAAAGATACTAGCGTGGTTTGCCATTTTCTTCTCCAAGTCATTTTACAGATAAGGAAACTGAGGAAACCAGGGTTAAGTGACTTTCTAGAGTCACACAGCAAGTGTCTGAGGCCAGATTTAAATTCATGAAGATGAGCTTCTTAACTCCAGGTCTTTGTCCCTATCCACTACACCACCTACCTACCCAGAAGATACATATTTCATCCTGTTTTCACACAATTCTGATTTCTTCTGCTGGGTTAACATATTCTGAAATCTTTTTTTCCCTCCACATAACTCAGTCATTATGAATATGAATACTTCTTATCACAACATTTATTAAGAATATTTTAAATGTCCAGTGATCAATACTGTGTTTCAATGATTGCATGCAGTAGCCTGTGATAATGCTCCAGTTCTAGCACAGGTTATTTTTTAATTATTCAGGATATTTTGAAGTCTCTATATTTGTAATACCAGGATTTGTACCCAAAAAACCTTCATAGTTTCCTTTTCTTTATATAATTCAAATGACATTCTCCTATCATTCACCTTCTCTAGTAACTTTTCCCCACAAATGTAGGATGTAACTGGATGTTAATGGAATGCACTCTTTTGAAAACCATTGCAATGTTTGGCCAATTATCTATTATAGAACATAAATTCAACTCTATGAAGGTGATGAACAATTAAAAGCAATATAGTCTTGTAAAGCAATGGAGGGTAAAATCAGAATAATGAAAGCATGACAAGATATTCCACTAAAAAATCATCCAAGGATATTTAAGAATTAATATGGAAAAAGCCTTACAAATGGAAGGAAAAATCTAAAGAATTTGCAAAAATTATTGCAATAATTTCATCTATCAAGGATAGTGGAACTACCTCAACCAACTATACCCTAACATCACAATCCCTGAGCTGCTTATAGAGGAAGTAAAAAATAACAATAAAGAAAATAAAATTGAACAAACATCTAGAACAGATCAAGTAAATACAGAGGAGACACAAAGTAGAAATTATATACCTGTGAAAACAAGGAAAAAATACCAAAGATATGCAAAAAACTCAGACATTATTGATTATTTTTATAAAATGTGACTTAGAAAATATTAACAACTACTGACCCGTGTCCCAACTCCCCCATCTATACGATATCATTATGAGAGTTATCTATACACAAGTTGTGAACATCTGGATTTAGGTTTTACTGGACAATAAGCAAGTTTTCATGAATGACATTCTAAAATGGATGACATCTTTACCATGTCACATCTAACTGAAAGACAGAAAGAATATAATACTCCATTGTATTATTTGTTGATTATGAAAAAAATGTATATGACTTAAAACACCACCTTATGCATTTTTTTACAAAAAATTGTCTCTCATTTATATATCAAAGTCTTTTAAGATTCCTTGGAAGAAATAATAACAACAATAACAACAAACTGTGTTCAATGATCTTCTACTAATACACTTCAGGCAAGCATAAAAAGGAATTTGTGCACTGTATTCACTACTGTGATGGAGGCAATCTGGCTCAGATTCTACATCAAAGAGGGATTTCCTGAGGAATATGAGATTCTTCAGATGCTCCTGTTTGTAGATGACATTGTATTTAATGTGTCACACCCCAGAACATTGCAGAGCTTTCTGGAAGAGGTCTGCAATTACTCAAAGGAAATCTGCCTTTTCCACCCACACAGGAAAGACCAAATGAATAAAGAATGTCCAGATTTCAAAGTGCAACTGAATGAACACCCTATAGGATTTGTCCAACAGTATATCTGGGGCAGATAATACAGATGGACAGTGAGCTGGACCCAGAGTTGAAAAGGAAGAGGAGAGCAGGCTGAATTGCTTTTGGAAAATGCAAAGCGCTTTATTAATGCCAAACTTCTGGTAATAGCAAAGGCCTATCTTTCCCTGGTGTTGCTGTGTGGCAGTGAGATCTGGAAAACAACTACCTCTAAAGAACTAAAAAGGAACATCATATAAATATCAATAGAAAGACACATGCTGTGCATGAGCAGGTCACAGTATATAATCTAGGATAAGCCCCCAATTTAAAAAAGAAACAATTTAAAAACATTATCAAAGAATTGTAAGAAAAAAGATTTTTACAAAAACATTTTTGAATATTATATAATCAAGAGTTCATTTTGTCTTCTATAAGATGTTCTTGTTTATTAAGTATTCTTACCTCCACTGTATATTAAAACATTTATTTAGTCAGAAAAATTGCAAAATTTTAGATTTCAGAATGATCCTTTGTCTTGTTTTTTTTTCTGTGCAAAAGTTTTGTTTATATAATCTGATTAACTGATTTATCTTTTGCAATCTTATTTAATTTCAAGTCATTAGTCTTCTTACATAGCCTACCCCCATCCCTTATGATGCTGATTCCTCATTTATCATAACAATTTGTAGTCTTCATTTGTCTATTTAGTTTGTTCATATTTCCACAATTGATAATGTTTTATTTGGGCTAAGCAAAAGAATAATTTTAAAAGAATATATATATGTACATGTGTGTGCATATGTGTGTCTATGTGTGTATAAATGGAGGCACTAGGCAGGACATGGAATTGGGAAGAAGTATATCTAAATCAGAAAGTAAAACCAGGAAGGCCATTATTTATAATATTGATAGTTTATACAGACACTTCAGTAATAAGAATGCACTTAATACTTCTCCATTTCTGAATTTGCTTATTAGATTTATGTGAATTAACACATGATGAATTTTAAAGGAATATTTATTTTGAAACAAGTATATGACTTGAGACTCCTATTAGTTACCAAAGAGCTTTTATATGTAGTTTATTCATCATTCAGTCTAGATTCATAATTTATTTCATATTTATCCTTGTTATAAATATATCTGGTTATGAAAGAGGCATGCTGAAGTTACATACAATTATTATCTTTATCTTGATTTTAAA
This sequence comes from Vombatus ursinus, assembly GCF_900497805.2. NCBI lineage: Eukaryota > Metazoa > Chordata > Mammalia > Diprotodontia > Vombatidae > Vombatus > Vombatus ursinus. The sequence continues at coordinate 11,587,587 of NW_020949351.1, forward strand.
TTTAATCTGAAATTCAGTTAACATTTCTTTTAATTACTTAGTTATTGCTCTATTTAATGAATAATATATTTAAAACTAATATTAATGATACATTTATCTATAATGTAGTATTTTAATCTTTGTTAACAGTATATATCTTTATGGTTGGCTTATTAAAAATCGTGATTGCTATTTTTCTTTCCTTTTTTAACTGAGCTATAATAAATTTTAATTTATGTCTTCTTTTAACTCTCTATAAACACATATACATATATATTTCATGGAATAAGTTATTAATTTTAGTTTTCTAATGTTTTCTATTATACTATTCTGTTTAATAGGAAAATTTAAAACCACTGGTACTCAAGGTTGTAATTGTGAATTTGTTTGTTTTTTTTTCTTTCTATCTAATACTATCACTCTATCCATTTTTAATTAAAATGTTTTATCTTATTGTGTTTGAAATAACCTTCTCACTAAAAGCACTATACCTCTTCCCCTCTAAGTCCAGAATCTAAATCAATGGATCTTATCTTCTCTATAAACAACCCTAAGTTGTGGCTTTTAATTTCACATGGGGCAATTGCTTCCCTGATTTCATCCTCTGATTTTAACACTCTTTCTCCCAATCTCATACCATGCCTAATGCCTCCATTTAAATATATGTATATATACACACATTATATATATATATATATTTATATATACACATATGTGTATGTGTGTTTATATTGTATGTATGTATAGTCTTTTTAAAAATCATTCCTTTGCTTGGCCCACATAAAAGCTTGGTTCATGGGCCTCCATCCCCTTTACCCTCAATTATTTTTTTCTGACTTATGTTTATCAATGATGATTTCAAGTATTGAGGTATTGCATTTCCCTCTCTTCTCATTTTCCTTGGATTTTTTTTTATCAATATATATCCATAGTTGATCTCTCTTAGATCCCTCAGTGACTCACAAACAATTAGAACTTCCAAAAAACAATATCCTTATCCCCCTCTTCAAGTTTGTGAATTCTGGATCTTCCAAGTTATTTGTGCATAAATGATTTTTTTTCTTGAATTTCTTTTGCCTCCTGATTTTTGCATTCTAAAAACTGTTTGATTCTTGTTTTCTCAGAAGGAAAACCTGGAGGTCATTAATTTTGTTAATAATCTATTTTAACTTTCTATGGGTATATTTGGACAAAATATATTTTCTTTTCCTTTTCAGTGTATAATTAATAATTTTCTTTAATTTCTCATCATTCATGATTCTCATCATTGACTCAGGAAGGTGAGACTGGTATTCCTTGAAAATTGAACAATCTCCTCCCTAACCATTTGCAATATTTCTGCATTGATGTCAAGGTTCTATAACTGCATGTGAAAATGTATGTGTGAATTAAATCTGAGTTTCTTCTATGCTGATGTACTGTATTATCAGTTAATAATAATAATAATAACCATAATAAATATGAAATAAATATGAAATATAAAATAATGGTAATTGAAATGGTAAGGTTTGTTAGTAATTTTACTTATCTTGTTGACTTGAATTTTACGGACTAGCTACAATATTTCTTGTCAATTTTGTTATTGATTTTCTATAATACATTCAGACTTCATGTTTGATCATCTCCCTAAGGAAGGCCAACTATTCTCAGATAAACAAGCTAGGCTTTGTCTTCAGGGTCAATTGTTTTGGTATGTAGATACCTCACTACAACTGATTTTGCTTAGTGAAAATCTTTTAGCCACTCTATAACATTTATTTGCATCTCTTACCTTTTAATTCTTTTCACAATATTTTAGTGAGTCTGTTCCTTTAATAAAATGGTTCAACTTCAGTTTCAAATAACTGATTCTGTTTGTAATTTTTTCTTGAAAATCTATATTTTTCTCATTATTACTTCTTTTAATCCTTTTAAGATTTACAATCATGCTGAGAATTGCTATGATTGTTACAACCTTTTTTATCTATACGGGTTTTTTTACAGAATTTTTCCCTTCTTCACCCTAGCATTCTTTTACCACAGAGTATTTTTTCATTGTATTAGGAGCACTTTTTTGCTTAAATCTGTTAAAAATCTATTTTGACTTAACGGATTTTTGCTTAATCATTTCTTATGGTTCTCTCCTAGTTTTTATTTTCTCTCTGTAATTTAACTTCTGAGGATTTTTTCCTTTTCTCTCTCTTTCTTTTTAATGCTCTTTTTTACATATTTCTTGCCTTTTTTTTGAGGTGATAAATAGGAGCTTTATTTTGATATGATCTCTCACTCAGCCCTCTTACCATGACTCTGTAAATCACATTTACAAAGCACTTTCCCCATAACCACTCCATAAGGTAGGTATCATTATCCCCATTTCATAAATGGAAACTGAGTCTTGAAAAAACTAAAAATTTGTCCATGATTTCACAGTTAGCATCAAAGATATGGCTCAAAATCAGGTACTTCTGAATTTGCAGTATTCTTTCCACTATATCATAATTCTCATAATGAGAAAACAGAGACAGGGAAGATGAAGCCATTTAACCAAATCACATATGTACTAATTAATGGAGCTGGGATTTGAATCCAATTTCTCTAAACACAAATTCAGTTTCTTTTTTGTATACCAAGCTGCATCTATTATTGTTAAATCTATAAGGATATCCATGATTTTGTTGATCTCAAAAGCCCCAAAAGTACTTTAAACTCCAGAAGTAAGATATGTAGATGTATTCTAGATGCTTTTTTTCTCAGATCTGATACATACTCATAACATGTCTATGACGTCCTTAAAATGTACACATTTAAAATACAGATATTTTATTATACAGCCTTCATGTTCATGTTGTTCTTCCCCCACACACACACCCTATATGATAGTCATTAAGAGAGTCTAGAGAATTGATTAAGTAATGATTATTTTTCTAAAATTGTAAATAGCCTAACAACAGCATGGGAGAACAAAGTGACTAAGTTAATGTCTGCCACAAAGGCATTCCAGACAACAAGCTCGAAAATTGTAGGGCAACTCTTATGTTCCCATGGTAGCATTAAATCACCTGACAAGGCACCTGTAATGTTTTCAGTTATTCTTTTTTATTGTCCACTAATGCTTATTATATATAATGTTCAAAGTGGGTGAGCTCATATCATTGTGAAGATTTTTATATGTGTATATACCTATATATATTTGTGTGTATATATACATTGATATCTATATGTAAAAGAAACAATTCAAGATGAAATCTGAGTTCTTCATCTTTCAAAATTTCCCGAAGATTACAGTAAAAAAAACTAAGATGTTTATAAAAAGAAATGTACTGGATGGAATATGAAGAGACTATTCTTTAATGTATTATAACAGAAAAATTGCATAAGTGTACAAAGACATATCATTAAGAACATACTGATTTATAATTCATAACAATTTGGACTGGGTAGAAGTGTTACTTTGCACTATAAATAAGTATAGTCATCTTTAGGATGTTAAAATACTTTATTGATATCAGTTTCATATAAAGTGTGCACTACAAGTGATTTTCATTCATTAAGCATGATAGGCAGAATCTCTACTTGGAGAAATTATGTTAGCCATTAGTTCATATTACTGTGTGATTCACTTAGCAACCATTTACTAAAATGCTTCTTTTACTCAAAGTGCTATGAATGAAACACACTTGGGGATAAGCAAAGATAATTAGTAAAATATCTCTTCCCTCATGGACTTTATGGACAAGGTGGAGTATAACTCAGACATAAATATTAGGGAAAAAACTATGAAGGAGAATAAAATTTCATCAGAGCATAATAAAAATGTAAAGTGCTGTTGAAAGAGCAGGCAGAGAAGGCAGGAAGGAAGGAAGGCAGGAAGGAAAGGAAATAGAGACAGAAAGAATCATTTCTTAAAGGAAAGATAGGGAAAACTTCATGGAGAGAGTAGTATTTAAGCTGGACCTAGAATTTAGATGGAGTTGGGGAAAGAGAGACTTTCTAGGCACAGAAAATATCACAAAAAAAATGTATAGCATGAGCAAAGCACTGGTTAAGTATGAGGAACAGTAAGTATTCTGTTCCACCCACCGCAGAGCACATCATAGATAAAGAAATATTAAGTTGGAGTGGTAAATAGATTATGAGTTTTCTAAAGCTTTGTTTGGTAGCTTGAAAATTTTAAAGTTTGTCTTTTTTCATTAGGAAATATGGAGTCATTAAAAAGATTGGATTAGAGGAGTGATATGATCAGATAAGGAAGTGTACTTTGTCAACAATGAGAAAAATGGATTGAAGAAGGTAAACAACCAGAGATGCAGAGATAAGAATACCTGCTCATTTAGCTGAAGAATATGATAGAAGAAAGAAAGAGTCAAAGATAGCCCAAAGGTTCCAAGACTAAGGACTGAATGAATACTATTGATATCCATAGAAATAGGGAAGTTAGTAAGAGGAGTCAATTTGGGACTAATTATAGATTCTCATTCCCTCTGAGTTTCTAGAGACATCAAGACCCATCCTACCCATTCTAACATTTTCTTTTTTTTTATTGTTCATTTTTGTACTGATTCTTTTTTTAATTTTATTTTTCTTTATTAATTTTTTTTGATTTATCAATAATCACTTCTATATGCTTTTGAGTTTAAAATTTTTCTCCCCCTTCCTCCCCACCACCCTCCCCAAGATGGTGCACAATCTGATATAGGCTATACATTTACATTCATATTAAACATATTTTCACATTAGTGATGTTGTAAGTAGAAATTAAAATCAATAGGAGGAACCATCAGAAAGAGGAAACAAAACTGAACAGAAGAGGAAAAAAATAACAATTCGGCTTCCATAGTTCTTTCTTTGGGTGTGGATAGCATTTTCCATCACTAGGCCTTTGGAGATGTCTTAGATCCTTGTATTACCAGGAAGGGTTAAGTTTATCAATATCAGTCATCACACAATGTGGCTGTTATTGTGTACAATGTTCTCTTGGTTCTGCTCATTTCACTCAGCATCAGACCACACAAGTCTTTCCAGGTTTTTCTGAAGTCAGCCTGTTCATCATTTCTTATAGCACAATGGTATTCTATCACATTCATATGCCACAACTTGCTCAGCCATTCCCCAATTTATGGGCATCCTCTCCATTTCCAATTCTTTGCCACCACAAAAAGAGCTGCTATGAATATTTTTGTACATGTAGGTCCTTTTCCCATTTGTGTGATCTCTTTGGGACATAGCCCTAGAAGTGCTATTGCTGGGTCAAAAGGAATGCACATTTTTACCCATTCTAACATTTTCAACAAGTAAATGTCAGACCTTCCCGTAAAGAACTTCCAAGAGGAATGCCCCCTACATCCTATGGTAACATAGCACCTTTAGATTACTCAAATTGTTGGGAAGTTTTCCCTCACATCAGCTAAATCTACCTCTAAAACACCTTAAATATCTAAAACATTACTCCTAACTTTGCTTTCTAAGAATGAGCAAAATAAATTTCGTGCCTCTGACACTGGTCAGTCTTTCAAATACTTGAAGACATTACCATGTCCCTCTTTTCTACATGTTAAACATCCCTACTTCCCTGAACTGATCCCCATGGGGCAAAACCTAAAAATTCTTCACCAACTAAATCACCAAAAGAAGCCAGAGCAGCTAAAGGAGTCACCAAATCACTTCATATGAGAGTTGGAAGGGACCTCAGTAGGTTTCTAGTTCAATCCATTCTCTAAAGGAATACCCATATATTTAAAAGGAATATGCAAATTGTACAGAATAGGTTTGCAGTTTCATGTGCAATCATCTTTTTTTATTGTACTGTTATGGAAAGTTTGTTTTATTCCATAAATTAAAAATTAAATAAATGAAAAAATTTTTTAAAATAGTACATAGTTTCTGTTTGCAGGGAAGGGGTGCCCACTTCCTCCTGAGGAAGCCCATTTCACTTTGGGAAATCTCTAATTGTGATGAAGTTTCTCCTGACATCAGACTTAATTTGGCCTCTTTGCAGCTTCCTCATATTATTCCTGGTTCTGCCTTCCGGGGCAAATCCCTCCTACACATGGTAACCTCTCAAAAACATGAAGATAGTTATTATGTACCAAGGCTGTTCTGGAGCCAGCTCCAGTTATGGAGAGGCAATTTTAAAATTTTCAGTGTGAGGATTTATATGTCACAGATCAGCAAACACAACAAATCAGGGCTTGATTTATTGATTTTGTTGTTGTCAACACATAATGAGTGATGGAGAAAATGTTAGTAATGCAGATAAAAAGCATGTCATGTGTATATATGTTTTTTTTTTCTTTCTGGAGCATTGGTTATTAAACATTTGCTGTTTTACCTTGTATTACCCCATTACTCCAGGCTAAACATACACAGTTCCTTCAAATTTCTTCAACTGATTCTCATATGACATTAACTCAAGCCCATTCACCATCCTGGTTGTCCTCTTCTGGACACTTTCTAACTTATCAATGTCCTTCTTAAACAGCAGTGAACACAGTACTTCCAATGATATTTGACAGAGGCAGAGTACAATGGAATTATCACTACCCTCACCATCATTCCCATTCTTACAAGTATAGCCATCTTAATGCAGCCCAAGATCACATTTTTTTAGACTGCTTCATCACCCTGCTGATTCATATTGAGCTTGCAGTCCCCTAGAATCCCCAGATTTTTCCCCAACAACTTCTAACAATACCTCTCCAATCTTGTACATGTGAAATTTATTTTTGTACCCAAATGCCATACATTACATTTCTTTCTACTGAAGGAAGTGGTCAGATAGGATGGATTAAAAGCAGGAGAACATGTTTGTAGGCAGCAGAAAAGTCATAATCTGTAAGGAACTGACACATAAAACTAATAATACATATATAAACACAACCTAGTAGAGTACTTGTCAAAGGAAAAGTGAATAATTTATGAAGAAAGGAATAAAAAGGTTTTTGAGGAAAAGATCCCCAAACTCCTTCATGATCAGAGAAATATATTGAAAATAATTTTAAGTTACCACCTTATATCTCCTAGAAGGAAAAAAAATAACAAAATGTGATATAAACTCCATTGTTAATATAACTGCAAGGAAACTGGGAAGTACTATGTTGTTGGTGACACTATAATATGTTTTTTTTTTAATTGGAAAGCATGTATAATGAATGAGTCACAAAGTAGACCATATTTTTTGCTCCAGTGATTTCATTGTTGATTTTATCACCCCAAAATCATAAAAATAAAAAGGACCTATTTGCACAAAATAATTATAACTCTTCTATTTGTAATAGTTCTTTAAAAAAGAAACAAAAAAAGTCCAACAATTTCATGAGTGAATAAACTAAATTATAGTATTGTAATTCATATAGTATGGTGTAATAACAATGATAATCATGAAACATAACAAAAAGTCTGTAAAAACATGTATGGAGAGAAAGAGGATCAAGTCATCAGTACCCAAACATTAATGCAAGTATACACACAGACACTCTCACTCACATATATACACACACACACATATATACACACACACACATACACACAAACAAAAGAAAAATAAGGAATAATGGAAAGTGGTCAAATATATCAGAACTTCAGATAAGTCTAAAAAGGGGCATAAAAAAGTCTATCTCATTTGCTTGTTTGTTTTTTATTCTGCTTTGGTAAAGACTAGAGATTTGGATAATAGTTTCTGCATTATTTATTATATGCTTTGATATTTTATATTTTTATTTAAGTTTTGTAACTTTTTTCATATACGGCACTCACAACTAAAAACAATATTCCAGAAATTATCTGACTAGGCAGCAGTAAAGGCCTAAATGATGTTACACAACATACATAAGGGTAGTAAATAACAGATGATAATGCTTGCTCAAGATTGCATACAATCAGGGAAGGAATGGTAAAAGGCTAAGGGTATTTTAGAGTGATGGTGACTGAATCATTGAAGTAACTAATTATGGGATCAAAGAATCAAGTGGAACCAAGTAAACCAGGAATACAGGTGAAAGGAACTAATAGTCACAATGAGACAATGGATGAATGGATGGATGGTTGGATGGATGAATATAGAGGGTGGTTGGATGGATGAATATAGAGGGAGAGAGAAATTGGTAGAAGTTCAAGGATGTGAGATTATGATCAAAGAGGTTAAGATTTGGAAGGTGGCAAGTTCCGGTTATGGCGAAAATCTAACATGTATCTATGTTGGTATCCAACTTGTAGCAGTTGAAAAAACTGAGGACTAGTGAGACATGTATGTTAGAGAAGTATATATATATATTTGGGGGTGGGGGTGGGGGTGTGTGGGGGTGTGTGTGTATGTTGAAGTCTCTGAGGATGATCTTTGGGGAAAGAGTTGAAACATAGACTAAGTGAAAATTGGGAAAGGAGGGAGAATGACTTGAAGTCATTCAATTCATAACAATTTAAAATTCTGAAGGAGTAAATTTCATTGAAGGATGATGGCAGGGGAATGGTTTGGAAATAGTAGCATGGAGCAGCTCCTCCCCCAGCCTCTGAGTGGTGCTTCACAGAGTAAAGTGTTCTTAAAGTAATAGATGTCTTTGAAGAGGGTTTCTAGGAATATACGCCCTTAAGGAAAGGCCAAGTTTCTGTCCTATCAAGAGACAGAAGAAAAGTTCAAGGATGAAGGAATGTTTGTTTAGGCTAGAACAAGGGGGCCAGCAGTAGATATGGAGAGAAGGAGATGGAGAAACTACAATAACCCTAGGAAGGAGCATAGTTCTTCATAGGAGTGAGATTCAAGAAGAGGTAGTAAGAACAGGTAACACATTTAGGATGGTAATGCTATATGATAGTCTTGAGGAATAGCTTAGAGATGACACAATTATGTTTCTTAACAAACACTCTGTGATTTAAATATTTCACTAATTCACAATTCTTCTGAACTATTCCTAGGCAATGAAGTTTTGTTTTGTTTTGTTTTGTTTTGTTTTCTGTAGAGAGAAAAAACACAAAATTATACCTTACAGAGGGCAAATAGAGAATTCTTTCTGGAAAAATATGGAGTACCATCATCATTAATAGTACATGTTTTGGAGAAGCTAGTGCTAGTGCTAGGTGATATCAAGGTACAGAAAGTTTTAAGTAACTATATTTCACCGGAGTAAATGGATCTTGAAAGATAAATTAACTTAAAATGGATATAGCTGTACTTTACCTAGAAATGGTTTCATGCCAAAAAAAACTGCATTTTCTATTTCACTATAATGGCCTTAACTTTGCACCTGAGCGAGAGAGCAACCAATTTCTTCATGATTAAATGCAAGCCTATTTTTTGCAAAAAGTTGCAAAAGACATCCAGACTTGTAGACAAGCCCAAGTCACAGGATTCATGATTATTTACCTCTGCAATTTTCTCCTGGGTAAGACAAAACCATGCTTTTTAAAACTGCTGATATTGCATTCTTGCTTCTTAGAACCTCATAAATATTGCAGGTATAATCAAGATGAGTTCAAATGTCTGCATGAAAAAAGTCATGTGATTTCAAATGCCCTGTTGCAAAACTATAAGCAAAGTCAACGCTTTTCAGTATTCAGCCAAGTATTCAATGCACGGCTTTGGTGCTTAAAATAAATTTGTATACCTTACTAAAATTGAATCTTTGCTGTAACCTGATCATTTCAAAAGCCTGGATAAACTGCTGCTTAGAATATGTATAAGATTACTGATAAAATTATTGGAAGTTCAAAAGATATAGAAATAATTTGTGCGAATATGACACTATAGCTCCAATGTGCAAATTCTGTGTCTAAATAAATTTAATTAGGACTGTGAGGCTTACTGTGCTCAGTAGGTCTAAATATGGCAAATCAACCCCTTCACTGCAAGGGATTTGGCATGGCAGGAGATAACCTGTTTTTTGCAAACTTGATTATTTAGTCTCCCTTCCCCCTCTCTCCTCCAGAAAAACTTACTCTATATTTATTTTGTTTATATTTTTGCATTTATTTATATGTGTATATATATATATATATGTTGCTTTCCCACCAGTAAAACTGAAATTTTATAAGGGATGGGACTATTCTTATTTTTCTCTTTGCACTCCAGCACCCAACACAATGTATAACCCATTGCTGTTGAGTCGTTTCAGTCATGACCAACTCTTTGTGACACCATTTGGAGTTTTCTTGGTAAAGATACTGGAGTGATTTCTCATTTCCTTCTCCAACTCATTTTACAGATTAGGAAGTTAGGCAAGCAGGGTTAAGTGACTGAATCACGGTCACATAGCTAATAAGTGTCTGAGGCCAGATTTGAATTCAGAGCTTCTTGACTCCAAGCCCAGCTCTATCACTGCTCTACCTAACCCAGAGGAAATGCTTAAGAAATTCTTCTTGGATTAAACTGAATTGAATGGATAAAAGGAAAGGGAAAGTTTCTGAATGTGTTGCTGTGGAACCCAGAATCCAAATTAAAAAAAAAAAAAAACAATGGTTTCAAGTCCCAGCATTCATTCATTTAACACATATTTATTTGCTGTTGTCTTTACTGTTCTAGGTTATAGGAAGGAAATGAAGAATGAACATAGCTACCACCCTCTCCCAAGAAATTTACAGCTTAGCATTCCAATCAGTGTCAAAAACCTTGCAGTATTTTGACATTAACAGACCTGATTTTCAAAAGGTTCCCATTTAATTGATATGAAATTACTTCTGGATGGCAATCAGGGAAGAAGAGTCATGAGATCATAGAACAAAAAGAATCTTAGTCAACTTTAGTATGAAGGTACACCAAAAATTTAGCTGTCTTTTATAGGAAAAGTTGTCATCTTCCATACCATCTTTAAGGTATATATAAAATATAAATACATTTCACAATATAAAAAAAACATAATTAGCAGATTATTACATTGGGGATACATTTCCTACTTTATTTTATTATCACTTAGGGGAAGGTAAGGGAAATGTAGTCTTTTGTTTTTGGTTTTGTTTTGTTTTTTTCCTGTCCTATGGGGACTAAAGCATTTTTAAATTTAATAACCAGAGTCACACAGACAGGAGAAAATATTACTGCTTTCTCATTTGTTTGGGGCTCTTTAGGTGAAATAGTGTAGTATTTATTATACAATTTTCATTTTAATATAACAAATTTTTTTTATTAATCTTTGACCAAGTGAATATTTGACAGCTGACAATAGCCATCTGGGATCTATATATTTGGTTTTTAACTTTCTTATGCCTCACAAAACTAATAAGGCTACTCTATTTCATCATGTTCCTCAATAGAACAGACAGGATATGAACAGTAGGATTTCTTGATTCCCTCCCCTCCTCCTTCCCATCCACCCTCTCATAGGCCTATAGCAGCATTGAACAGCTTAGAGCCTGAGTTGCTTGTCCAGTTTCCCTTTGTCCTCTAAGAACTCTATCCTAATCAAAATGCAGTGTTCTGTCTATGTGACACCATTATACCTCTGACACAAAGAAGAGGCTAGGACAAGACCTTGGTGATTCTATGCCTCGTTCGTTATCACCCTTTTCTAAGCATTCTGGTTTTGTTTGGAGATTTCGAAAAAGAAAATATAGGAATTAAATAACAAAAAGCACCAACTACTGTGTACATTTTGGAAGAGGCAAGAGGAAAAATTAAAATTCAGTATAATACGTGAACAGACTCAAGAATATGAGACAAGCTGGAAGGTGAGAAGCAATAGACTCCTGACTTTTAATTAGAAGTTTGAGTAGGATTTAAACATAAAGGAGTTCTGATTGAGGGGTCTGAAGAGGAAACAGACAGTGAAGAGGAAAGATGTGGTCTTATTGACAAGAAAAAAAATTAATTGAATAGTTATATTCTGAGTATACTAGAAGTTGAGGTGGTACTGAAGCAAGAGAGCATATCTTTTTGAAGTGTTGAACGATGAATTTTTATGTCTTCCTGTAAGCCAGACCTTGATGCAGCTATCAGAAACAAAATAAATGGCTGAAGAAGCCAGCAGTCTAATACAGGATGGTGTTTCTTTTCCTCTTCCAATATAGCTCCATACACCTAGAATTAGAAGAGATTTTATTTTAAGAGGTTGTTTAGTAAAACTGTTCTCTCTAATCCTCTTATTAGACAACCTCAGAATTTAAATTGCAGAGAAGGTGCCAATCTGAATTGGGTGAGGGAGTTCCCACTTCTATAAGTTCCCTAGGCCAATAAAATCACTGGTTCAGTCCCTGTATGATCATCTATCCTCTTATTAATATAGCTTGATAAATTTGTGTTTTAATGTTATTTCAAATATTAGTGAACAGAAAATAAATGTGAAAAGTGTCAGATATTTCCATTTTTAAATGTATCTTCTCATCAATCAATCTATCATCATTAATAGTAATAGTAACTAAAAATAGTTAATATGTATATACAGCTTTAAGATTTCCAAAGTGCTTCACAAATATTGCTTCATTTTATTCTTATAACAACCCAGGGAGGGAGGTTCTAGCATTATCATCATTTTAGAGATGAGGAAGTTGAGACAGAGATTTGCCTTGTCTAGTATCCATCAACTTCTAAGTGTCTGAGACCAAATTTGAACTCAGGTCTTCCTGACTCCAGCACTCTACTGTGCCATCTAACTGCCTTTATATTAAATAAACATAAACATATGCTCCTTTGCTACTACATTAAATACCTGCTACTATGCTAGGCACTGTAAATAGCAAGACAAAAAAATGTATGTGTATTCATGTATGTGTTTGTGTGTGGATGTGTGTGTGTAATAGAAATGAAAAAAATACAAGATTATTTGGGAAGGAGAAGTCCCTCACCAGTGGAGAGATAAAGGCTCATACAGACATTGGCACCTGAACGGTTTTGAAGGAAATTAGGGATTCTAAAAAAAAAAAAAAAGGGATAAGGGATGAAAGTTTTTTTTTAACAGAATATAATGTAAATGTGAACGTCCAACCAAGTCATGTGATGACATGACTTGCAATTGAATTAGACTTGAGTGAGGGAAGGCTGTGCAAAGTCACAAGCCTCACTTTCTCCTCCAGAGCCTTCTGGGTTAAGTGGCCTGAGACAGATCAGGACGACTACAGATGGCCCAGGATACAGAGGGAAACCTTGACCTTTTTAAGCTTAAGGTCTTTTCAAGTTCTAACTTTGAATGAGGCAATGCCCAATCAGTGAATAGGCCTCTTTAACCAAGAATGTCAGAGCTGAGAGGGCCCTTAGAACCCAGAATGTCAGAGGTGGGAGGGCCCTTAGAACAGAGAAAGTCAGAACTGGGAGGGGCCTTAGGACATAGACCAAAAATCAAGCAAAGTCATTCTAGAAAGAGGGCTGATCTAAATCTAGTGCTGAACCCAGGGCTTCCTGTCTCCACATAATATTGGAATTATGTTGGATTGTGTTGGTTATTATGGAAATATAGCTCTGATTTATATGCAATCTATACATGAAGTGTAAAGAGCTGGGTTTTTTTTTCTTTTTGTCTCTGTATCCCCAGTACCTAGAACTGTGCCTCACATATAGTTGGGGATGGATAAATGCTTGCTGAATTGAATATCCAGATCTTTTGGATTGTGCAACAACAGTAGAAAATATTTATTAAGCACCTGGCATGTGTATATGGTGTTAGGGAAGATGCAGAGTTTAAAAGTCAGTCCCTGACCTCATTTAGCTTATAGTCTAGGAAGGTACAAGCATAAATAACTATGTAGTAGATAAAATAGTATGTCATGCATGCATTCAAGTATTACAAAACAAACTGCTATGTGAGTGTGAGGAAAAAGCTCATTACTTTCCAAGGAAATTGGGGACGATATCTTGGCATTTGAGTTGGACATTGAAAAATGGAATATAATTCAGTAGGAAAAGAGAAGGAAGGAGCTAGTTGAAATCATAGAAGAGTCTGGACACAGACATATAAACAGGAATATACTGAATAGGAAAATTTACCTAAAGCATAAGATTGGTAGCTATATGAGCAAAGACTAGAGAGTTATATATTGTCATAACATCTCAACATGAAATGAACAAAATATCTATGATTTCATCTGCAGAGGAAACTACCAGAATGAGGACTTTTTCTTGCCAATGCCATTACTACCTGGCTATGACTTAGGAAGTAAGTCCAAATACTAGGAAGCTGCCTGAAGTACAGAGAAGTTCAATGAGTTGTCCAGGGTCACAGAGTTGTGAAGTGAGAAAGGATAGATTTTTAATCCTCATTTTCTTGACTCCAGTAAAAAACATTCCACCCACTGTATCATACCACCTCTACTTAGACTGCCATAGCATCTAATAGATAAATCAATAAAAGCAAGATTGATATGATGTAATATAATGATATGATATAATTCACATAACATAGGGGCTATGTATATCTGTCATCTAACTATTAAACAGGGGCAATGTACTTATATGTGTGTATGTGTGGTTTCCATACTTTAATGTAATACTCATTTAGAAAGTATAGGAATGGCTAGGGGCATGGGAGAGTATATAGAAAGAAATTTTAGGCTACAACCAAACAAAAGATAGCAATGCAAATTTATTTTTTAAAAGAATGCTTACTTTAAAAAAAAAGCATAAAATGGGAAGCCTCCAAAGATGACCAAAACCTCAGTACAATCCCTACAGACCAATTAGTAGAAAACAATTCACAGAGCAGTATGCAAGTTCACAGAAAGTGTTGTTGAACTTTAAAGCTAATGGATAAGAACAGATAGCAGAGCCTGTGTTCCTTGATAAGAACTGTTACCCAGGACATTCCATTAATGACTAAAGTTACAGAGCTCTAGTCAAGGAGAAAGCAAATTAAAAATGTCCTCAATATTATGATAACCAAAAATGCATCACCAGAACCACAGTATTTAGACAATACAAATGATTACAAAGCACCTGAGTAGAGAAAAGGAAGTCCTGTCTTCTAAGTATATCACCACCTTAAGTATTGTTAGGATTAGTACCTTCTTTCCATGTATCTGTAGATATGATTAAATCAACAAGCATTTATTAAGCACTTACTCAGTGTTAGACATTGTGCTAGCTACTGGTAAAATAAAGACAAAACTGAAATGTCTATACCCTCTAGTAGTTTGCATTTTAACTGAGCAAATATAAACACATATAAGTAAATACAAATCAATATCAGTGGGTGGCAGCACCTCCTGAGGAGGATCAGGAAAGATTTCAAATAGGAGTAGAAGTCAGTAGGATTAATTACCATAAGACCTGTGCAAGAGCCCAAAACCAATCCTAATTCAGAACAGAGCTTCTAAAACAAGAAATATGCTAAACTTCAAGATCTCTTCATTCTTCCTACTATATAAATAAAACCTAAATGGGCAACAAGCATGTAATCATTTTTGGTCTTGAGCAGCCCATTGCTCTCTGTTTACACCGATATAGAATAAATAGTGTAAATCTATAACCACATTGTGAGGTAATATGATAGACTAGGGAAAATTGCAAGATTGGAAGTGAGAAGATTAGGTTCTACTCCAAGATCAAGCTCTTGTTATATGACCTGAGGTAAATAAGATGATGTCTCTGAGCTTGAGTTCTTATCTGCAAAATGGGGATAATAATTCTTGTCCTACCTTGCAGAGCTGTTGTGAGTCTCAAATGAGGCAGAATATATGAAATCTTTTTGAATACTCTGGTGTGCTGTACAAATGCAAGGTTTTAATAAATAGGTCATTCATCTAATAAGCATTTATTGTGCACTAATTAAGAATGTAACTACATACAGGCACTCAAGTGTTTTTTGAACAAAAGGAAGAAACATTCCCGAGTAGTTTTTAGTAAAGTTGGGGAGGGGAGTATCTGGCTAGGAGTAGGGGTAACAGCACCCTTGCATGAAAGAACAATAGAAAAAATTCCAATATATGACCATTTATTGTATAGTTTTACAAAGAAGTGTTTATTTTTTAACAAATGTGTCACAGCTTTTATAGTCAAGGAATAATATAAACAGATGCTGTCCTTCCAAACCATCATTTTGAAAGGTATACATATGTTCTACTGGGTCTGTCATTGTGCAAAACTTTTGGAGCATGGGGGGGGGGGGGATATCAACCAATCCTCTCTGGGAGTTGCCTAGTGAGGTAGTATATGAGCCCCATGAGAAAAATTGTCTCATTGCTTACTAGGCATAACTATACTGCACAGGTGATAATGGCTCTTGCCGTGTGGATAAGAATGGAACCTTAGTTCTTTTATGCATTGCAGGGCTTATTGTACTGTAAAATGACCAATAAGAACATGGAATGAAAAGCTATACTATTTCAAATGAAAAGGTCGCCATTCTCATTAACAAGGCAAATAGCTCTACAAGGAATGATCCATTCCATTTGTCTTCTCTAACAGATTGGCCCTCTATTATTTTCAGTCTTTTATTTAACTTCAATCTTTCCCAGTCTAGTGGTCACTTCCTTACTGCCTACAAACATATCCATGTCCTCCTCATCCTTAAAAAAAATCATTTGATCTAGCTATCCCTCCTAGTTATTGGGCTATATTTTTCTTCCCTTTAGTGGCTAAGCTCCTTAAGAAGGTTGTCTGGAATTGGTGTCTCCACTTCCTTTCCTCTCAGTGCAATCTGAATTCTCTAGAGTCTGACATCATTATTCAACTATCTCTGTTCTTTCCACAATTACTGTGATCTCTAAATTGTGTAATCTAATGGCCTTCCTGATAATGCTGAAGCCTTTTACTCTGTTGATCACTCTCCTTTCCTCAATCTATTCCTCTAATCATAAATGTCCTTCCCACTCAAGACCTTGTCCTGGGTCATCTTCTCCTTCTATACCATTTCACCTGGAGATGCATTAGCTGTCATGGATTTAGTTCTCTTAGGTATCTTAATGTCAACATGTCCAAAATTGAACTCACTATGTTTCTCCCCAAATCCTCCCTTCTTCCTAACTTTCATATTACTGTGAAGAACATCCTATCAGGCACCCCGGCTCACAACTTAGGTGACATTCTTGTTTTTCAGTTTTTTTTCATTCTTAGCCCTTGATGTCGAATAACTAATAAATAATAATAATTTTGATACTTCAAATAATTTAGTTTATTAGGCATAAATTTGCCAAATTTTTACCTGCAACTGTTTTCTATCTGTTCACTTAGAAGAAAATTGAATGATTAAGTGTTGACTATGTACTAGTGTGACATGGCCCAGGAAATAAAGAACTGGCCTTAGAGTCAGGTCCCATCTCTGACAGATCCTCACTGTGTGACTTTGGAAGCATTACAGAAAAGATTTTGAGCATTGTCATACAGGTTTTCTTCACGGGAAGTTCCCTATATGAATAAAGCAGATCTTACTCATCATCACCATCAAAAAAAAAAAAGCAGTATTACTGTCTTGTGCTTGGAATATAAACATGAAAAGCTGTGTGGCCCCTATTTTCAAAGAGCTAACAATCTATTAGCAGGATAAGACCGAGACAAAAATATGTGATATAATTTAAAATGTGATAAATCGATAGAGATAAAATAGAGAGGTATAAGAAATTGGAGGCAGGAAGGATCACTCCTACTTTGAAAAGGATCAGATATGACTCTCTGGAGGACATAGCACATGAAAAGGGTCTTAAAGGAAGAGAAGAATTTCAAAAAATTGAGGGAGTGCTTATAGACATAGCAGGGCAGGGGTGTGGGTAAGCATTGCCAGGGTGGTGGAGGAGGACATAAATACAGCCATACCAATCCACAGAGGCAAGAAAGGATAGAACACAATTGAGTACAATTTAGTAGTGCAGTTTATATAAAGTACTTAAAGGTTTCTAATATGAGATAAGGATGGAAAGGTGTGTTGTATCCAGGTCAAAGAGGTTCTTGTAAGCTAAGTTAGAGTTGTAATTCTTCCTGAATGCGAAGAGCATCTGCTGAAGGCTTCTGA
Source organism: Vombatus ursinus (assembly GCF_900497805.2). Lineage (NCBI taxonomy): Eukaryota > Metazoa > Chordata > Mammalia > Diprotodontia > Vombatidae > Vombatus > Vombatus ursinus. The sequence goes on from NW_020949351.1 coordinate 11,605,400, forward strand.
ATAGGGCAATGATTAGATCCATACATTAAGAAGTTTGCTTTGGCAAAAATTTGAAGGGTGGATTGTTTCTTGTTGTGCCTTTTATTTTAGTGTGTGATTTCTAGAGGTTTGTACAAAGTAAAGAGACCTGATGGGAAAGGATCAACCAAAAACAAACAAACAAACAAACAAAAAAAACAACATAATTCCTCACATTCTGATAGCACTTCAGGCTTACAAAGTAATTTCATGACTTTCCTATCATGGCTTACATTTACAAGTGCCTTCTTATTAACAAATGACATTGCTTCCTACAACACTGAGATAGGTTGGACAAATGTGATCAACTTATAATTGAGCAAATTGAGAATCAAAAAGATTAACTGGATTTCCTAAGGTCCCTCAGCTAAGAAGTGGTATTGAATCCAGGCTTTTCGTATTCCAAGTTTAGTACAATTCTACTATACCACAATCCCTGCCTTTCTGTGAGAATGGGAGATATGTATTAGCCACATTCATTATATTGATAAGAAGACTAAGTCTCAGTGAGGGTGGGTGATTTGCACCAAGTCAAAGGGCAATTTAGTGTAGAATCCAGCTTAAAACTCTGGCTGTGATAGCAGTCTTTTCATGATAGCACATTGCTTCTCTTTGCCCACAATGTCCTGCCGTGATTTCTACCAATCAAGTTTGTAGCATTATAGGATCATAATTCTCTAGCTGAAAGGCATGAAAACAGCCACATAATCCAGCATTCCTCATTTTACATATGATGAAACTAAGACTAATGGAGGTTAAATGACTTGCCTAATGTCACACAAATAATAAACAATAGAAACAGAATTTAGACTTCTGACTCCAGAGCCCATGTTCTTTCCATTATCCCACAATACCTCTTTGTTTTTTCCCTTCTCTGAATTCTCAGAGTACTTTAATTTCACTTTTCATTCACTTATCATGTTCTGTTAAATTGAGTATGTCTATTTTTGTATATGTCTATGTTATTTTACATATGTTTTAACAAGATTTCAAACTCTTTGAGAATACAGACCATGCCATATTAATCTGTGTACCATTCTTGGCACCTCCCAAAGAAAACACATGTGACAGATGTTTAATAAATGTTTTTGAATTGACTGAAGTTAGGTGAGAAGGCAATATAGCCTAGTCGCTTTAAAGGAGTTCAGTTGTCAAGGCTCTGACAAATGATATCCTTCATGCTGAAAGAACATACTGAAGTGATTTCAGACCTGCTGCTAATAATCCTTTAGCACTGGTGAAGAATGAAAGTCATGCCAAAAGATTGAAGATGGGAAAATGTCCAACACTGTCAAAAGAGGAGAGGAAGATTTTAGAAGCTGCTATCTATTGAACTTGCCCATCTATCCCAAAGAAGACTATAGAAAGACTTATTAAATAGATCTGATCAACTTTTACTACACACCTACTGTGTGTAGGGCTCTGGGAATAGAAAGTAAAAGGCTTTTTTTTTAATTCCCTATTAGGATGAAATAAAACAGGAATTGGAAAAGGCTGAATGGCTCTTTTTCAGGTATCAAAAAGTCTTTTATGTGAATCTTTGCTCCTTAGGACACAACTAGAAGCAACAGGTCATGTTGTAGCGTGACTAATATAGGGATGATGCAAAGAAAAACTTCCCAACTGTTAGATCCCATCAAAGTAGAATGTATTACACAGGACAGTTAGGTGGTGCAATGGACAGAGCACCACCCCTGGAGTCAGGGAAGACGAGTTCAAATCTTACCTCAGACACTTATTAGCTTGTGACCCTAGGCAAGTCACTTAACCCTGATGGCTTTAAAAAAAAATAAAAAAGAATGGACTGTTTTAGGAGTAAGGGAGTCAAAGAACATTAGGTCATAGGACAATCGGATCATAGATTTAGAGATGAAGAAACCTCAGAGACTATCCAGTCAGTCCCTTCATTTTATAAATGAAGAAACAAAATGATCTGTCCAAAGTCATACAGATGGAACTTCTGAGTTACATGAGCCACAAGATGGAGGACAAGACATTTTCTCTGATTCCCCACTACCTCTAAAACATATCCAAAACAGAATTTATGCACCAAAGATAAGGCAACTTCAGCTCTTTCTATGGTCTAGGATACCCGGGATCCATAAGAAGGTTGAGGAAAAAAAAAAAAAAACAACAACTTAGCACCCTTCCCCCACCTTCCATTCTAACAACAAGGCTGCACTAGCAGACCCAAGGACTGGACACAGGCTTACATCAAAACTCACTCCTACAGCCTGGTCCCCTTTCTCTTTCCTGCTGGTGCCTGGGAAAACAGGCTCTGAACTACTGGTGCCAGGCCAGAGATGTGAGGAAAACAGAGAGTGGAACAGGTCACCAGCACAGGACACTATACATGTGGGAGGCTGTGTAGCATTCCACCAGTCCTGAAGGAAATAGCACAGAATACAGTTGGAACCACTTCTGACCACCCAAAAGTCAGTTGGGGCAAAGATGAGTAAACTTTGAATTCCTCATAGTGGGAACAGTCTGAGAAGCTTTAAGATCCAACCCCTTCAAGAAAACCACAATCAGAGAAGGAGTCAGGAAATGATGATAAGGAAACTAAGTGAGGGAGAGGGAGAGACTGAAAGTAGCAAAGATTGCATCAGGAAGAAGAAATCTTCTCTCAAAGGTCTGAAAGACCTTGAACACAAAGACATAAATCAACGAGAAAAACAGTAACAAAAGAAGGAAATATGACCCACAAAGTAATACAAGTAGTAAGGATCAAATGTTAGTCTTTGGTGAAAAACTGAATGACCACTTGCCATATTATAGAGTACATTTACACTTGAAGTCAGGAAGACCTGGGACTGAATCCTGTCTCTGACATTTAGCAGTTATGTAAATAAAGGCAAGTCATTTAGGCTCTCTTAGCATCAATTTCTGCATCTGTAAAGGGTGATAATACCTATGTTAACTGCCTTATATGGTTACTTAGGCTTAAAAGAATAATGGACATACAGTTCTTTTCAAACTTTAAAGCACTATGTAAATGTCAGCTCATTTTTATACTTATTTAGATACGGTTTGGACGTGATCTCTAATGTCCCCTCCAAATCCAAGATTCTGAAAATATAGAATTAAAAGTGCATGTGTATATGAGATCAAACACAATTTCACAAAATCACAGAATCTGAGAGTTGGAAGACTTCATCAGCCATCTAGGTGAACCCATACACAAAAGGAATCTCTACTATAACATACCAAACTGGTTGCCATCCAGTCTCTGCTTGAAAACTTCTTAAGAAGTTAGGACCTACCACCAGTAGAGGCATTTCATACAACTTTTGGACAGCTCTAATTACTAGATAGGGGTTTTATTGTTATTGGTAAGATTTTGTTTTTCCTGACACCAAGCCTAAATTGACATTTTTATAGCTTACACACATTACTCCTAGTTCTGCCTGTTGGGGCCAAACGGGACAAGTAGTATTCTTTCTCTACCTTATAACCTTTCAAATACTTGAAGTCAGCTAATATGTTTCCCCTGAGCCTTCTCTTCTCTATGCTAAATATATCCAATCTTCTATGCCTACTATGAACTTCCTCCATGTTTCAGCATTTATTGAAATGATACACACATGCAAGAATAAAAATGTTTTCCTTTACATGTGACAGACACCCTACAGATACAATGGCCTAATCCACTAACAAACTTGCTATTTGGTGAAATACTGTAGGCTCGCTTGTTCAATGGCAATTATGGATGGTTGATTATTGGATGACTCCCTGGATGTTGTCACAAGGATCTATTGGGATGGAAATTGAAAATTCATACTCTATTAATTGTAGCATCAGGCTTGTTTTTTAAACTTGAGAAACACTGGAATTTTGTTGTTGTTTTTATCCATTTCTCTATGACTCCTGGATTGGTACTAATCTTTGAAGATTAGCCCAACATAGCAAAGTATATTCTTGCTACACTAACCTAGAGATCTGTTAAGACCACACACAAAAAGGGACATTTTCCCCTTTTCTCCTCAAGTTATTTTATTCTGAAGAAAAACTATAATTAAATGCATTTTTATGTAACATTCTTTCTACCCAGATTCCATTTCTATGGCTGAGAAAACATTAAGTTCAGGGGTTACTGAACCATAAAGATTGCTGACTTTTGATTAAATGCTTAGCTTCATTTCTTTGATTTTTTTTTCTCCTTTTACTTGACCCAAGGTTGATGTATTAATTTTCTCAATAGAAGATGCACAGATGCTAGGGTTATGGGAAGCACAAAGTTCAGTGTTTGCTGTAGGCACTGCATCTGACAGCTATCTTTTGTTTGCCTCACTTTCTTCTTCAGGCTAGTTCCCAGTTAGAGTAGAATGTTACAGTCAATTAACCCTTCAAGTGGGGGTAAGAAAAGCAACCAAATTCACTTTCTGTATGTAATGCTTAAAAGGTAGCTTTTTCAGTCATCTCAAATGAGTATCATTTGAACAAAGAGGTTTCTGCCTGCACACAGAGGCCCAGGACATAACCATCTGATTTCCTTTCAGTCATACTTTTGGATAAAAATTTCTCAGTTTAAGAGAAGAATTTTTTTTAAAACTTCCACCCAAACAGGCCAATATTATGTGTGGATTTAACTTTGGAAAATAATTCTGATTAGAGTGGTATCAATCCTGGGATAATCTGAAGTATGAAATACAAACTCTAACATTTGGCATTTAAAGTCCTTTAAAATCTCCTCAACATACTTTAGTACCTCTCTTATACTCTAGGTTCCAGACACACTGGCCTATTTATTTTTCCCTTTGTATGACTCATATTGCATCTTGTACCTCCAGACCTGGAATTCTCTCTATACATATATTTCCAATTGGGAGACTCTAACATCAAGAAAAACAGCTTGTGTCCTTCCTACATAAGCACTTTCAGGAGCTATGTGTATGTGTGGGTGTTTGTGTGTGTGTGTGTGTGTGTGTAAGTGTATATATACACATATATTGTAATTATTTATCTATGTACACATTGCTTTCAACTAGAAGAACTAGTCTACTTAAGGGCATGAACTGTTTTTATTTCTGAATTAATGATATAACGCAAACAGTGCAAGGCACTTAGTAGGTACTTTAAATTTCTTTTTTTTAAGGTTAGTGTAATTGGACTGGAGGAAAATTGCCTTCACATTTATGATAAGAACCTCCATAAGTTTTACTTGTTCACAAAATTCAATTCTTACATAAGTAATTAAATTACATAGGTCAGCTAGGTGGCATAGTGGATACAGCACTGGTTCTGGAGTCAGGAAGACCTGAATTCAAATTCAGTCTCAGGTACTTACTATCTGTGTGACCCTGGGCAAGTCACTTAATCCTGTTGGCCTCAGTTTCCACATCTGTAAAATGAGTTGGAGAGGGAAATGGCAAACCATTTCAGTGTCTTTGCCAAGAAAAACCCAAATGGGGTCATGAAGAGTCAGACACAACTGAAATGACTGAACAACAATAACAAATTAAATTACTTAAAATATTATAAATATTAGTTACTATATTTATTGCAAGTAGGTCATAATGTCCATTGAGAAATTATTTATGTGAAATAGTTGGGTTGTTATTGAAACAGGAAGGAAAAATTAATAACAGGACATTGTCATGTTTCTACATCAAGATATTTGTTGCCATCTACCCTGAAAAATTCATTTCTATTTGACATTTCCTCTCCAGAACATACAAACTGATATTTCGCTTGTTTGCTTTAGTGTCCATGTGTTTCTATGTTCTGATTGTACATCAGGACTGGCAAAAAATAATTCCATTTATTCTACTTTGTCTGGCTTCAAGGAGAGCCATGTACTTCAAAAATCAATAACACAGAGATCACTTCAAGTCAGAAGAACTGACAAAAAGTTCCCATTATTTGGGGGCCTTTTCAAGATATGTTGGGTCAAAGGAAATATTTTAAAAATCAGCAGTACCATACTTGATTTATGTTTTGCCATCCTCTTATTATTTTGGCCACCCTTGAAAACCTGATATGACTAAAAGCTTTATGAGTTATCATTGGTGGGAATGAATACTTCTCAAAGAAATTTGTCAACCTTTTTTTTTTAATCATGCTTGCTTAAAAAGCAATACAGTAGAAAGAACATTTTCAACTCAGTGATGAAAGTAATTCTTTTTTAAAGAGTTCAGAGTTGAAACTCTGAACAACAAAACAATAGGAAGCTAATCAGTTCTATAAATGGCACATTCGGAAAACAACATATGAGGTAAGTGGAAGATTGACAGCCCACTAATTTTTGGTCTCCATAAGACTAGCAAAGAATTGCAATTGGATTTACTCAAGAGGTTTTTTTTGTTTTTGTTTTTAGCATATTTAATTATTTCGTAGTGACTGTGCACTATAATCCCTTCTTACCTCCCAGAATTCTCCAGCAACCCTAACACATGAAAGATGACATTTGAAGTTTATCTCACTTGATTCAAGTCACATGAAAGTAAAGATTATTTTAAACAAATGTTTTCAAATAGCATATCAGATTCACACTGAAGTGTAAGTTTCATTATATGTTCCATCCCAGGTTCATCTAGAATGGGACCTACTTCCTATTGTACTTCCTGCCCAGTAATCCAGAATAAACTCTATCAACCAATTATCAAAAATATAGCGTTAATGGGAACAGCGTTTTGATGACCCCTTATTACTTCAAAATTGTTTACTATCTTGTGGAATGAAAAGGATGAAAGAGAAAGAAATAGTATATTAATATCACATTGAATGTTATCTGCTCAGATTTTAACTTTCATAATTGTTTTAGGGGTTTGGTTGGTTTTTTTGCAGGAGTTTTTAGAACAAATAGAAAAGGATTTTAGAAGTAACAACACATAAAGAAGGGGGAATCCAGTGTTTATTATTTTATCACTGTAACAAATATTCCCTACATTATTGGGTGTTTTCATTTGTATTTGTCTAGTAATAGTATTTTTATGTAGTTCAGGGTCACCCTCTATTTAAAGTCGTGATTGTGCCTTTTTATTTCATCTACAATTCCTCACATTAATGCATAATAATAAAAATGTTCTTATTATGAATCTATCAATAAACATTTATTAAGCCTCTGCCAGAAACTATGCTAAACATTGGTTATATGCTATATATGCATCTGATCTATGGTTAAGATATGACATATATATGTATACACTATACCCTCTATATAGAAATACAATAGTATCCACTTATTAGTGTAGAATACGTACTTTGAGTTGTTTTTCCACCAATTCTTCCATACTGTCATCTAATTTCCCACAGCCAAAGATGGCTGGCCAAGTTTGGTGGCATACTCTGTAACTATGGAAACAACATTGGATTTCAATACCATTGGTTCCCAATTTCAACCAACTAAACTAACAAGTCATAGGTTCCAGAGTGCTTTTAAGGGTGGACTTGAAAAACATTGACTGGTCATGAATAATTAGTTATTCAAGTATTTGCTAGGACAGAATTAACGGTTTTTTGAGTAATCATCATATATCATATATGATTAATTTGGGAGGTCTTTAGAAGTGCATCTTCATTAGGAAATAGCAAAACAAAAGTGATAACGACAATTCACATTTATTTCATGCCATATGGTTATAAAATGTTTTGGCATTTTATCTTAGTTTGAAACGTTTAAGAATATTTAATTTGCTTTATTGGAATAGAAATAATTCATCGGAACTTTTAAATAGATTATTTTAAAGTTTGATTTCACCCTCTTTGCTACATTGTTAACTTTATAAATGTTTAATTTTATAAAAGTACTGGCAATCACAGCATAAACAGCTAAAGTTCAGCATGAGGTAATGGAAGGATGACTGAAGCCTTGGGTTCACTTTCAGGTCCTGACTCTTAGTTGTTGGGTAACCCTGGGGAAATCACAAGCTTTTTGAGCTTCAAAATCCTCATCTGCAAGATCAGGAATAATAATACTCACATAACTCTGTAGGGTTCAATTGAGAATGGTAAAAGCACTATTTAAACATGAGGCAAGATGAGACTATAACCTTTCCAAGAAATGCTTGTTTTAACTGACACATAGCGTTGTAGAATACACAATTTAGGAACAAGTAGGAACAGAATGAATATTAAACTGTGCCATAGACTTTTTCTTTTTTGTTGTTTATGGAAACTGTTTCTTTTTCTTATAGAAATAATTTTGAAAACCTATTACATACAGCAAAAGCAGTAAAAAGTAAGTCTTCTATAAGTGATCTGATATACCTCTCCCAAGTATATATGAGTTTAGGTGTGTATATGTGTTTATATACATATAAGTATATATATATATATAATATGTATATGTATATATTTCCTGCTTTTCTATCCACTTCCTTTCATTATCATTTGCCTGTGAGCACATTAGTGTTTAGCTCTTCATTTAAAAAAAAATTAAGTCAAAATTTGGACATGAGTACAGCAGATTTTTACTGTTTTAAAATAGAAATTAGAAATAAGGCTCAGCTTCTAATGCCACACATGAGTTACATGGAAAGACATATGGCCTGACAGCATTTCAAATTTAAGGAGCATCAGTTCCCTTTCTCCTGCCCCCCCCCCCACATTCTGTGTGGCAGAGCTGTCAATCAAACACCCTGTTAACTATAGGTCTGATGAGATGTGTGTAATATATCTTTTTCACTCTTGGCTTTGCAGATGAATGAATGCTTCCATCCCTACATTTTTTAAAGGAGAATAGAAAGCTCTCTTTTTCACACACAAACCAGAGTTGATTGATTCATGCTACATTGCTTTGTAAGGGGAATGTCTTTGGCCTCTGTAGGCGTTGCATTTCTCTGCACAGTGACTTCTCACTTTTCCTTCTGATTTTCTCTCTCTCAGACCCATCCTTGTGTTTTCCCCAGGCCGCAGATCTCCAAGTGCATGGTGATTTTTTTATGCTATGTAATGAGAAAATTCCACAAAGCATAAATTAAAATGAAAATATGCTGGATCTCTTAACCCATAGCTGTTAAATAAGATTATAATTGTGCCTTCATTTTTTTTCTCCCTACAATGAGAATATTGTTCATGATTCCTGCACTTAAATATCTCAATTTATGGGAATTAACTCATAATAGTAATCATTCAATCATTTTGGAAATTAAAGTCCATATGAATAAATGAGAAGCAGATGCCATAATGGGCAGGGTCCCTGCACTGACATAAGGATGACTTGGATTTAGGTCTTGCCTCTGACAAATACTAGCTGTGTGACCATGAGCAAGTCACTTACTTATCAATGTCCCAGACAACTCTCTACAAGTTTGTTACTGAAACTGAGAAAAGTTAAATGACTTGGTTATGATCACACAGCTAGTAAATAATAGAGATAGGATTAGAATTCAGGTCTTCTTTCAAAGTCCAATTACTACTCTAGACACTCTCCCACCAAGTGCATGGGTGCAAAGTAGAAGAAGCTTGCAAGTTTGTTTTGACAACATCTGCTTAAGTCTCATTCTCAGCTCAGTTCACCTCTTCTCACCTGTATTCTCTTCCAAACATTTGCTTTGCTGGGCTATACAATCTAGGACACCCACAAAAGGGAATACCACCTGTGTGTAGTAGTAAGCGTTTTTCTCTCTCTGCTTTTTCTGAATACCTGTGTTCTGGTGTTGACAATAGAGTGTTCTGGTTATGACAATGGGCATATGCTCTAACCCTCTCCATTCTTGAAGTCATAATTATCCTCCATAAATTCATGGAAGCAAATGAATCTACCTTTCCTGGATTAATTTCTCTATAATGTAAGGTTTGGGGCAAATGATAAATACTTCCTAAAGAATATACATATGTGTGTTATTAGAAGAGCTTCCTGACTTGAAGATTTTATAACTTGAAGATCAACCTTTTTTTATTGTATGTGTTCACAAAATACAACTCAAATTTAAAAACAGATCCTTTAATGGAGAGAAAGAAGGAAGACTAGTTTTTAGAATGCATATGTAGCAAAATATCGAGTGTACATGATTGAGAGAGTTAAATTGGAGATAAAATTCATATAGATGCACTTCATAGATGCTTATCAACAAGGAAGTTGTCATGAGTAGGTGGCCAGTCACTTAGGTCTGTCTTTTTCAAGAAATTAAATTCTTTCAAAACACATATCAAATGGGGAAATGATCCATTTATTATGTGATCACTATTCATGGTTTCTTTAGCATCTCCTTTGGAACTAGGACCTACTACTTACTGTGTGGAAGGAAAATGGTGGAATAACAATAATAAGCAATCTGAGATGCCCACATCAGGTGTTCAAGATACTGCTGAGTTAATGCTGATCTCTTTTCATTCAAAGATCCCATGAAAATCCAAGGGATTTTCAACAAGTATTTATTAAGATCCTACTTTATGCATTGATGGATGTAACATTTGAACTAAGCCCTTGAAGAAAACTAATGATTCTTTGTGACAGAGGTAAGGGAGGAACAAATTTCAGGTGTAGAGGATAGTCTATGCAAAGGCACAGACACCTAGGATGAAGTCAAGTATGCAAGAACCAATCAATCAATCAAAAATATTTTTAAAAGCCTATCATGTTCCAGACATTATGCTAAGTACTGAGGATTCAAAATGAGTCAAAAAACAGCATAAGCAATAGTTCAGTTTGGCTGGAAGACAGTAAGAGAACATGAAAGGAAATAATGTGCCATTAGCCAGGGAAGGTAAACTGAAAACAAATTATTAAAGGCTTTAAATGCAAAATAGAGCAATGTGTATATTTACTATTAAGTCTATTGCAAGGCACTTGACCTTCTTGAAAAAGATAATAATATGGCCATGCCTACCTAGGAAACATATACATAGAAATGTTAATTAGATCTATGTGAACTGATGAGCTCACTTAAACAGACAGTGTATAGAGAGAAGAGAACCTGGATCAGAACCTTTGAGAACCCCCACAGTTATTTGAATCTTGATCCAGCAGTGGAGTTCAAGAATTATCAGCCAAACAGGATGTACTGGAACCAGGAAAGAGCAAAGTCATAAAAAACCTAAGGTAATATCTAGGAGGAATCTAGGAAGGAAAAGGTAATCAGCAGTGTCAAATGCAACAGAGAAATCAGGGATGTGTATTGAGATGATGCCTTTAGATTTGGAAATTATGAGATTATTATAATTTTAGAGAGTTCCAGTGGAGTGATGATATTGGAAGTCAAATTGCAAAGAAGTGAGAACTGGAGATGAAGAAGAGGTAATGGATTGAGAAAGGGAATTTTATTGTTGTTTTTTGGAGGTAGGGTTGTTTATCGCTATCCTAAGAATTTAGCAAGAGGAGAACTTGTGGGTATGTTTGTAAGCAACAGGAAAGGAGTCAATACATAGGGAAAGATTGCAAATTAGAAATGAGTAGAGGGGAAGATTATTGCAAAGACAATGTTCTAGAAGACATAGAGGATGAGATCAAGGGTACAAGTAGAGAAATTGGCCTGCTGAGAAAGGCCACCTATTTGTCAGAGGCATGAACAAAGAAGAAAAGGATGGAGATTATATCAAGGAGCTTTTTAAAAATAGATTTGAGGAGAGGGAAGAACTTACAGTGAATGTCCTCTATTTTCTTATTAAGGTTTGAGGCAAGGTCTTTTGAGAGAGAAAGGGTGGTATGGGAAGCTTAAGAAGAGTAAAGTTTGGAATAGCTACTGTGAAGAATAAGAATTTAAGGAAGAGTAAAAGGTTTGCTTTGCTACAGCAAGGGCCCAGTTGAAATTAGATAACAAATATTTAGTAGACACAGTTATGAGACCTTTTTCAGTACCATCCAGTAAAAAAGGATTAAAAGCAGAGGAAGTGAATGGTAAGGGTAAATTAGAGTTGAAGATTGGAAAGGCATACATACTGATAGGACAAAGTGATAAGAAATTCTGGCTTAGAGGACTAAATAGTTGAATGGGTCAACAATAGGTTCAGGATTGGAAAAAGAGGAAAGCATAGCTAGAACTGAAGGGATGGCCTGAGATAGAACTAAGGAGTTGAGGAAGTAGATCTCAAGCTAAGTACGAAGAATAAGATTAAGAAGAACAAGGTGCAGGAAGAGATGGAAGGACATGAGGCTATGGTCAGACACATAGTAGTCCTCTATTCAAATTTCCTGGAAGTGTTGGTTGAGTTTCCTTCATTCTTCAAGAAGACCAAAATGACATCACTATGTTAAAGTCAAGTTAAGTATGTCCAACTGTGCCTGATTAGATCAATATAAGCTCGGAATGCCTTATCATAGTCAGGCACAAATAGTCTACATGAACATTTGGGGTTGATTCTCTAAATTTGTGCATCTTGTGTTTCTTTTGACTTACTTCAATTCTGCTTTATTCATAGAACAGAGCACCTTCTTTGATGAGGGCATGCCATGCTGGGCAGTCCTGTACCAATGTCTCCCATGTCACACAATCAATTCCTAAGTTATTAAGAGAGACTTTGAGAGTGTTCTTGTACCATTTTTTTCTGACCACCATGTGAATGCTTGCCCATTGTGAGTTCTCCATAAAAGTCTTTTTGGCAGGTGTACATTTGGCATTCAAACAACATGGCCAGTCCAGCAGGATTGTGCTCTCTGAAGCAGAATTTGAATGCTTGGCAGTTTAGTTCGAGAAAGTCAGTCCAATACCTCTTCTCTACACTTCCCTTCGGAGGTCCCAAACACTGAGGTAGCTCTGGCAATGTGTGTGTCAACCTCATTATGACTGTGTGAATCCCTGGAAAGTATACTGCCAACATAAGTGAACCTGTCCTCAGCATTCAAAATTTCTCCATTTGCTATAACTGAGAGTTTTACATATGGATGGTGTGGTGCTGACTGATGGAGCACCTGTGTTTTCTTGGTGTTAAATATTAGGCCAAAATTAAGGCAAGCAGTAGAGAATTAATCCATACTTTGTTGCATCTTGGCTTCAGACACTTCATTGAGTGCACAATCATTTGCAAACAAAAAATCACTCCCTCTACTTTAGTCTTGGCTTGTCGCCTTTGCAAGTTGAAGAATTTACCATCAATGTGGTAGCTGACCTTGATGCCATGTTCGTCTTCATTGAAGGTGTTTGATAACATGGCTGAAAACATCATTCTAAAAATCTTGAGAGCAAGTGCACAGACTTATTCAATCCATTTGTGACTGGGAAAGCATAATAACATCGTCCATTATCCAAAACCCAGGCAAGCATGCCACACTGAAATTGATGTACAATACTAATGAACTTCTCCAGGCAATCAAATTTTGACATAATTTTCCATAAGCCTTCAAGACAGACACTATCAAAGGCATTGGTCAGATCTGCAAATGTTGAGTATAGACCTGTTCTGGAAGCATACAAAAATGTAAAAGAATACTTAGTATGATTTTTTTAAAGAGCAAAGTCAAGAGTAGCAGATGGTTGGAATTAAGAGTATTGTTAGATAGTTGGAGAAATAATAGTCATAGTTGAAGAAATGAAGTTTCTTTGGCAGTTGTGATGAAGCAGCAACTTTGGTTAAAAAAAAAGAAAAGGAAGTGTATTTTATACTATCCCTATCACCAAGTTGGGAATGATTTGCCTCCTAATATTTTAACAAGCTCACTTGTCATAACCAGAACCCTTTTTGTCTGATTTTTTTTTGATACTAGTCATGATTTCCATCACTCAAAAAGGCTCAAGTGCAATAACTACCTGTATTTGTCTCATCTCCCATCTAGCTTTGCTTCTATTTTTGTTCCCACTCTTGAAAAGGATCAAAGATTGCTTTGTCTTGAATGAAGAAGATAAGGAAAATGAAAATGATTCTTTTGTTTAACCAAAAGCCATTATGATGATTATACATGAATTCAGAGAATTCTTTCCAGGGGTAAAATAAGGTCTCTGTTTACAATCTAAATAAAAAACAAAACATGGGTAGCAAAGGATAGCAAATTAGAGTAGTCCATGCCATATTCTCTGTCATTGAAGGAAAATGGATAAAACAGACAAGCCCAAGGGGAAAACTCACCCTGTATGTAAGAAGACTCTGCCACATCTAGTTGGTTTTTGACTTACAGTGGCATTCAATCTCACTAACAAGATGTTTTAGCAGGAAAAAAATTGAATTTCCTTAATTGAATTAGCCCAGAGTTCTATTGATTCTTCCTTTCTACACTTGGTTACTTTCTTTGAATACCTAAACACTGTGATGCCTGTTTGCTTCCCAAGGGAAACTAACATCAAAATCTTTTCAACTTGGTCTTAACTGTCAGTAAACTTCAGTCCCATTTGTCAAAGTTTTAAAATGATGTCTCATCTTAGTTATTGATTAACCTCATGTCATTGAGTGAGTCACTTTTTTAAGGAAGATCATTCTGGGGATACCTTGCTAGCTCATAAGAATTTTGGAAACAAAACTGTAAATGCTGCATACAACTAACTGGTTCTCATGACAATAGGCTTGCACCTATTCATTTATTAAGCACCTTAATATTATTGTGTTTAATTAGTGTGCTAATTACTGTGTGTAATTCATTGTGCTAAGCATGAGGGGATGACACAAACAAAAAAATCTCAATAGTTACTCAAGTAACAACGTCATTGATTTAGAGCTGAAAAGTACCTCAGTGGTCATTCAGTCCAACACAGTCATTTTACAGATGAGGAAACTGAAGTTCAGCAAAGTTAAAAGATTTACTCAAGATCACAGAGGCATTCATTCAGTAATATAGCTGGGATTTTAACTGAAGGTCTCTGACTCAAGATCTACTCTTCTTTCTATTGGGAGTATATGACTTGGATGAATGAATATATATGAGTGAATGAATGAAGCTTTTAAATGTTTACTATGTGCAAAGTACAGTGCTAAGCCCTGGGGATACAAATAGGAAAGCAATATAGTTCCTGTTCTCAAGGACTCACATTCTAATGGGGGTGGGAGAAACAAAACACATGAAAGGTTTCAGGACCAAGTTAAGATGAAAATTCCCATGGTCCCTAATACTCAGTTGCAAGACATATGTTAATTTCTAATGATAAAATCATGTGCATTTCTGATGTTGAATTATTTGACAATGTCAAAGACTTTGGTGGCAAGAACTTCCCTTTCTGGATCTTCAGTAATTGTGGTCATAGTATCTGCAGGGCTATTCCCAGGATGATGACTAAGGACACTGTCTGGAAACAGTGATACTCTCAAAACCTGTCCATGGTGACAGAAGTAAGAAATGGAATATGATGTATAGGAAATGGCATCAAGAGGCATTGTGAAGAGAAGATAAAAATGCAAGAAGGGAGAGAATGTGCAATAATCCTGGAAATATAGGCTGGACCAGAATACAAAGACATTAAATGTTGAACAAAGAACTTTGCATTTTATCTTAGAGAGTCACAGAAATATCTTGAGAAGGGATGATAGTGGAAAGGTCCAGGGGAAGTGCATCATCAGACCTATGTTTTGATAATATCAATTTATTAGCTGTGTGGAAGATAAATTATAGAGAAGAGAGACTGGAGACAGGGAAACAAATTAGGAACCTATTAGAATCATCTAAGCTTTCTCTACTCTATTTTATTTCAAATTTAAGATGAATATTTTCTTATTTAAATCATGATGACTCTCAGGGTGTTTTATGCATATGTTTTAGATAATTTGTTAGCTCATAGAGAAGAAGCATGAGGCAGAGTATATATTAGTACATATTTCATAGAATCATAGAATTTTAAAGTTAGGAGGTACTGTCAAGGTTGTTTAGAACAAGCCCTTGCCCAATAGATGAATTACCACTTCAAAATGCTTTTTGAAAATTATATATATTTGTATCTCAGCAAAACATGGATAATATCACTTCTTTACCTCTCTCTGGGTTGTTTGCCGTAATAACCTACACAATAAATGTGCAGTACTTCATAGATTAAAATTGTACAGTAATAAAAATAGAAAATATTAGAGTCCAAAACACTGGAAATGACAATGGAGAAGCAACATGAGGCAGTCATATTGAAGAGGAGTAAAGTGTAGTGGAAAAGACATTGGACTTAACCCTAAGTTCAAATCCTGCTTCTAATAATTACTATGAATTTGTGTATGCAAGTCACTGAGCCTCAGTTTTTCAATTTTAAAACAGGGTTAGGAGTAACTAGGTGGTGCAGTGGATAGAGCACCAGCCCTGGAGACAGGAGGACCTGAGTTCAAATCCGGCCTCAGATACTTGACACTTACTAGCTGTGTGACCCTGGGCATGTCACTTAACCCCATTGCCTAGTCAAAAAAACAAACAAACAAACAAAAAAACAGGGTTAGTAATTCTTGCAACTACCAATCCTGGAGGATTATTGTGAGTAATGAGGATTGTAAACTATAATGCACTATGTAGATCAGCTATTATTAAACTACAACATTAATCCTTCATAACCTAGCCCCTCTCCTACCTTTCCAGTCTTCTTACACTTTACTCCTTGACACATACTCTTCAATTTAGTGACGCAGGCCTACTGGCTATTCCATAGGCAAGACACTCCATGTTTCCAATCAGGATATTTTCTCTGGTTTCCCCCATACCTGGAATGCTCTCCCTCCTCAACTCTTAACTACTGATCTGACTTCCTTTAAGTCCCAATTAAAATCCCACCTCCTACAGGAAGCCTCCCCCAATCCCACTTAATTCCAGTGCTTTCCTTATTTAATTATTTTCTATTTATCTTCTACATAACTTGCTTTGTATGCATTTGTTCACATGTTGTCTCTCCCAGTAATCTGTAAATTCCTTGAGATCAGGAACTGTCCTTTGCCTCTCTTTATATCCACAGAGCTTAGCACAGTGTCTGGCATATAGTAGGCACTTAATAAATGTTTATAAATGAATGAATGACACCGTTTGTCTTAGGAGGTCACCCAGGAAAAATTCTCTTCTGGATTCTCTAAATGCTAGAGAATACCCTAATACCCTAATAACCGTAATAATAAAATTAGAAGGGTTTTTTTGCCCTAATAGTCTGCTATTCTAGTACTTAATTTAAATATCATTACTATTTGTAAAGATCCTGCTCTACTACCTTTCTAGAAATCATTTATATTACAAAGCATAATGCTTTACTTTTTACCATAGTTTATTCTCCTAATATTTTGGAAGTCATTGGATATTTTTAAAATCCAAAAATAAACCTTTGGTGCTATAACTTGCTAAAATAGTTTTCATCAACTGAGTTATCCTGTCAGTAGTTCTAAATTTAAAATGTCAGATTATGTGGAACACAACACACTTTAACTATTAAATTGTAATTAAGTTGGACACTGCCACATTGGAAATGTTGACTTGCCTTTCTTTTTTAAATACTACATGAAATTGACCAAACAGCATCCATTTTTAGTAAGCAATAAATAAACCTTAAAATATTTGTTCAAAGTGACAGTAGCTGTAGTCAAATGACAGGAAATTTTTTTTTCATCATGGTTGGGGTACAATGAAGATTGAATGTTCACATCAGGCATGCATATGAATACTTTATTTCTGAAAAAACAAAATGAATTCTGAAAATTCAATATTGATCAATGTCAAGTCCCTTGCAGTGTAATGCTATTATTATTCAGCACATTCAGGAGTATTTTTGTAAAGGTTGTTATGTTGGGTTGGCAGACATTTCTGCCACTTTGAAAGAAAAACACTACAAAAGGCAGGACCCCATGTAGTAAAGAGATTTTCCATAGTAAAGTTTTATATTTCCTTTGGATTCTGATCTCTATGAAGGTTCCAATTCCCTACTGTCTTCTTAGAGGGAATGAATTTGTTATTTGTATAGTTTGAAATGGTAGACAGAAGTAGTTTTTAATTTTTAAAATTAAGATAGTTATATAATTGAAAAAGAAGATCCCCCTCTCATTTTGTTTTATAAGAAACAGTTATTTTGACTCACAAGGAGTCATTTTAATGGACAAAAAGGAAAGCCTCACCCCAGGAAGATAATGCTATATTTATTCTCTATTTTCTCTTTTTGTATAGTCAAGTCTTTTTTGCTTTGTTCCCTCCAATAATTTTGAGGGGGAAATGGTGGAATTTACCCTGCAGTATAGTACCTTTCCCTTCCTCCTCCTTCAATGTAATTGTCAATTAGCATCATGAAGTTTTTTTAAACTTCGTGAAAAATGGTGAAGAGATGTGGGTATTTTTGAGTAAATTCTTTTGGCTGAAAGTAAATGGAAGTGTTAATTGTTGCTTCCTTAAAAATTTCTGAAGTTCCTCAATTGATAAATGGTTAAAGGATATGAACAAGTAGTTCTCATATGAAGAAATTAAAGCCATCTATAGTCATATGAAAAAATGCTCTAAATCACTATTGATGAGAGAAATGCAAATCAAATCAACTCTGAGGTACCACATCACACCTATCAGATTGGCCAACATGACAAAACAAGAAAATGATAAATGTTGGAGAAGATATGGGAGAATTGGAACACTAATGCATTATTGATGGAGTTGTGAAATGATCCAACCATTTTGGAGAGCAATTTGGAACTATGCCCAAAGGGCTATAAAAATGTGCATACCCTTTGATCCAGAAATAGCACTTCTAGGGCTGTATCCCAAAGAGATCATACAAATGGGAAAAGGACCCAGATGTACAAAAATATTTATAGCAGTTCTTTTTGTGGTGGTGAAGAATTGGAAATTGAGAGGATGCCCATCAATTGGGGAATGGCTGAACAAGTTGTGGTATATGAATGTAATGGAATACTACTGTGCTATAAGAAATGATGGAGGCAGCTAGGTGGTGCAGTGGATAAAGCACCGGCCCTGAAGTCAAGAGGACCTGAGTTCAAATCCGGCCTCAGACCAAACACTTGTCACTTACTAGCTGTGTGAGCTTGGGCAAGTCAACCCCAATTGCCTTAAAAAAAAATGATGAACAGGCAGATCAGAAAAACCTGGAAAGATTTGTATGGTCTGATTCTGAGTGAAGTGAGCAGAACCAGGAGAATGTTGTACACAGTAACACCCACATTGTGCAATGAGTAATATTGATAGACTTAAACCTTCTCAGCAATACAAGGATCTAAGACATCTCCAAAGGCCTCATGATGGAAAATGCTATCCACATCCAGAGAAAGAACTATGGAGTTTGAATGTAGTCGAAGCATACTATTTGCTATTTTTTTCTTCTGTTGTGTTTTGTTTCCTCTTTCTGGTGGTTCCTCCTATTGGTTCTAATTCTTACTTACAACATCACTAATGTGAAAATATGTTTAATAGGAATGTATATGTATAGCTTATATCAGATTGTGTGCCATCTTGGGGAAGAAGGTAGGGAGGGAGGGGGAGAAAAATTTAGAACTCAAAAGCTTATGAAAGTGATTGTTGATAAAACAAAATGAATTAATTAAAAAATAAAAAAAACTTTCTGAGGTTACTCTAGAAGATAGCCTAGGCTTGGGGGTAGTGATTAAGTTTTGGGCTTCAGAGTTACCTGGATTCAACTAGAAGATAAATATAGCCAATCAATTTTCCTCTCCCATTTCAATGATAAAATAAATGAAGGAGAAAAAGGGAGGGAATTATATCACTAAATGGAATATATTGGAAAAGAAAAAATACTGATTAAAAGGTCAGTTTCACTAACTTCATTGTTGATGTTTTGGTATTGCTTTAATCATTTTTTCTAACCAATTCAATCCAATTTAAATTCAGTATCCTATTGTCAACAACAATGAGCATTCATTTGTTAGGAAGCTGTCCAGACTGATGTGCTAAATGTTGGGAACATGTGAGGATTAACTAAAAATGGTCTCTACTCTCCTGGAGATTTCAGTTTAGTAGGCAGATAAGATACCAATACAATCAGTTCTAATACAATAAATATAAAGGTAAGTGTGTTAGAAATAATGAAATAAGGTGTTATTTAAGGTCTGGAGGAAAGATAGTTACCAAGGAAAAGATTCTCTTAAATCCTATCTCATCTTCATCTCATACAGAGTTGTTATAGAACAAACACCCCTACAGATGTTGGCTTTTGAAGATGAAAATCACTTCAAGAAGTTTGGTTAGTCTTTTGGGATCATAGAACTTCAAGTGGACCTTAGTGATTGTACAGAATAAGAAGCTGAGGTCAGAGAGGTTGAATGATTTGCCCAACATTATAACAAGCAGAAAGTAACAGAGCTAGGATTTAAATCTAGATTGCTTCATTATGATGGCATTATCAAGACTTAAATACTTAAAGTATTTAAATACACCAATCAGTCAAAAACTATTAACATTTACTGTGTGCCAAGCATTGTTCTAAGTGCTGGGGATACAGAGAAACATAAAAATTGCCCCTATCCTCAAGGAGTACACATTTTAATGAAGCAGACAAGAAACAAATAATTAGGCACACAGAACATTTATACATTATAAGCACTTTTAAAAAGAATCCTGTATTTAAGTAAGAGAGAGAGCAAATTCAATTGTGTGATGAGGTCAGAAGGCAGATTACAAAGAGTTGAGGAATAAGAAAAGTTGAGGTAATGAAGAGAGAAAACCATTTTTAAAAAATGAGTGTGAATGAGAAAAGATGCTGGATTCTAATAAAGATCTTTTTTTTTTAATGATGTGGAAGACTTATGCAAGTGTGTAGGCATTAGAGGGAGGCCAAGTGGATATGGGAAGGGATGGAAATAAAGGTGAATGTAGAGGAGGAACTGGCCTTGGAAAGGAAAAGAACTACTTCATTGTCAGAAGTTGGAGTAAAGGAGGAGAGAGAATGAGATGTTGTAAAGAGATTCTAAAATTTCTAGAGTGGTTTGATTCTTTCAGTATAGTGGGAAGGAAATAGTTTAAATTATTTTTCTTGATGCAATGATAAGTTTGTCATAGATATTATTAGGGGAACAAATAAAAGTTTTAAATCAAAAGTACAAATCAGCTTAACTCTGCCTTGGGATATAGATACCATCTGCACAAAATGTGGTAATT
>NW_020949351.1:11626287-11654979 GCF_900497805.2 Vombatus ursinus
TTCTGTAAATCCAAATCAATGTTTAAAATATTTGTTCTTCCAAAGAAGAGTTTAATAGCAACAATTCAAAGGTGATTTTCAGAATTTGAATGAGCATAACAGCACCATTTGGTCTCTAGAAATCTAGAAACCTAAATGAATATAAAAAGGAAGACAAATGTATCTCTTCCTTCTTGGAAATACCTGGCATACAGAAACAAAGAGCATTTAAGTTTAGTTTCATCTTTCTTAGTCTTTTCTTCATCAACATGGCTTCTTTTTATTAGTGAAATGATTATAGAGCTAGAGTGAAATAGGCAAAACCAAGAGAGCAGTTTATACAATAATGTAAATGAAAGCAACACAAAAAAGGCAGCAAAACTCAAATTAATTGCAATGGTCATATTGCTTCTAAGCATCAGTGATTAAATATATTTCCTCCCTCCCGGAAGAAAGGTAAGGAATGTCAGGATTGAATGTTGCATAATCTTTCAGACAGTCATTTTACTGTGACATCTAGGTGGTATGGTGGACAGAGCACCTGGAAGTCAAAAAGACATGACTTCAAATCTGGCCTCAGACACTTATTACCTGTGTCACCCTAAGCAAGTTGGTTTGTTGGTTTGGTTTGTTCAATAGGTGTAACAAGACTGAGTGGTGATTTTAGGATAGGACTAAGGCAGAAAAAAAGTATAAGTTTCACTATAACAAAAAATAGCACAGTCAATAAACTTTTCTGAAAAATTTCACTCCAATAAAATGACTGTCCTACTAATTAGCTTGGGTCTACATTTTGAATTCTATATTAGCTTGTTGACAAGAGAGAAGTTTGTTAAATGCCCTTGGCATGAGGTACCTGGGTGGCACAATTGGTAGAATCTGGGTCTAAGGTCAGAAATACCCAAGTTCAAATTTAACCTCATAGATAGTAGCTGTGTGACTGTGGGCAAGTCACTTAACCTCATTTGCTTCAGTTTCTTCATCTGTAAAATGGGGATAATAGCACCTACTTCGCAGGGTTTTTATGAGGACTTTAGATTAGATAATAATTGTAAGTATTAGCATAGTTCCTGGCACAAAGTAAGTGCTACATAAATTTTTATTATTATTATCATATACATAATATCCTTCATAGGGAGGAAATTTTCATCTCCCACAAGTACATGTGAAATAAATAAGTAACCTAACTAACCTAATATCCCCTAAATAAATGAGAAAATTTCTACTTATCCCATCTTCAAGTAGCAAGCAAAAGGTTAAGAACTTGGCAGATTATCCAAGCCATCTATCTACTTCTTTACTATGATTTGAAAACTAATGTCAAATAGGAGTTTAAATAATGTGTTTTAGTGGCAAAAATCTGTAGGTAATATTCATATGTGCATATATATGAAATATATGATTTGCTTATGTGGTAACCAAAGAATCACATTTAATTTATTCTATTCATTCCTGATGCAATGTAGTATACAATAAGTTCAGGTGTATCCTCTAACTCCAACAAGCCTTTTCATCTCCTGTATCTTGACACTAGTCATCCATCAAAAAAAATGGTAATTATATTACTTCCTTCCCTAGCTGCCTCCCTTTAAAAAGAATGTTCTAAATGCTGTGGGAGCTTTATTATGATTTTATTTAAAGGACAAAATTCACGCTTTTTTTTGATAGAAGCATGGAAACAAGAATAGAGAGTCTGTGGAGGAGGGTTCAAATTCCTACCAAAAAAAAAAATAACCATCATCGTTGATTGGAAAGGTAATGCAAAGGACAGTCAAATTGGCACCCTGTATCTATGCCCTCAGTTCCCTGGAGAGTGAGGATAAGGACAAGAATCTAGCCTTTTTTTAAAAAATTCTAAACATAATTATGATAAGTTTATTTTGCAAGCTCCAACTTGGATTTCTTGTATAATTACAACCCAATATGCCTCTAAACTTTGCAGGGGTGACGTATAAGTGATTTTTTTAGAAAGTAAAATGTCAACTTCAGGTAATCAATGGCTTTGGGCTCCAATCTTCCCAACAGGCAACCATTTCCTGACACCTCACCACCCACATGAGATAGGTGCTTTGTGACCTCTATATTGTGAAAACCATTACTGAATTACCTATTAGGTGAATCAGCTGTATAAAAAAAAATTGATAAAGTGATAGTTTATGATCACAAATTTCTTCCTTTTTAATATTTTATTTTTATCCAATTACATGTAAAAATAATTTTAAACATTCATTTTTTAAAAATTTTGAGTCACAAATTATCTCCTTCACTCCCTCTCCTCTCTCCTCATTGAAAAAGCAAGAAATGTGCTATAGGTTATATATGTGGAGTTATGCAAAATATATTTCCATATTAGTCATGTTATGAAAGAAAACACAAGACCTCCTCAAAAAAAAAACAAGAAAAATAAAGCAAGCAAAGTTTATTCTGATCAGATTCAAATTTCATCAGTTCTTTCACTGGAGATGAAAAGAATTTTTCTTATAAGTCCTTCAGTGTCTTAGAATGATCACTGTATTGCTGAGAATAACTAAGTCATTCACAGCTGATCATAATATAGTATTGCTATTACTATGTGCATTGGTCTACTGGTTCTGCTCACTTCACTTTGCATTGGTTCATGTAAATCTTTTCAGGCTTTTCTGAAACCATTCCCTTTGTCATTTCTTACAGCACAATAGCATTCCATCACAATCACATACCACAACTTGTTCAGCCATTCCCCAATTGATGGGTATTACCTCAATTTCCAATTCTTTGCTGCCACAAAAAAAAAGAGCTACTATAAATATTTTTGTACATATAGGTCCTTCTCCTGTTTTTTCAGCCGTTTAGGATACAGACCTAGTAGTGGTATTGTTGGGTCAAAGGGTATGCACTATTTTATAGCCCATTGGGCATAATTCTCAATTGCTCTCCAGAATGATTGAATCAGTTCACAACTCCACCAATGTTGCTTTAGTATCCCAGTTCTCCATATTTATCATT
Source organism: Vombatus ursinus (assembly GCF_900497805.2). Classification (NCBI taxonomy): domain Eukaryota; kingdom Metazoa; phylum Chordata; class Mammalia; order Diprotodontia; family Vombatidae; genus Vombatus; species Vombatus ursinus. Next base: position 11,629,252 of record NW_020949351.1, read on the forward strand.
TTACCTTTCTGTCATATTAGCAAATCTGATAAGTATGAGGTGGCACCATAGAGTTGTTTTAGTTTGCATTTCTCTAATCAACAGTGATTTAGAGCATTTTTTGCACAGGACTATAGCTTTGATTTCTTTGTCTGAAAACTACCTGTTCATATCCTTTGCCCACTTATCAATTGGGGAATGATTTCTATTCTTCTAAATTTGATTCAGTTCCCTATATGTTTGAGAAATGAGACCTTTATCAGAGAAACTTGCAATAGATTTTTCCCATAGTTGTGATTACTGTGTATTTCCTTCCACCATATTTTCCCATTTGTCCTTTTCTCTTTCTCTCTCCTTTCACCTAGTCCCTCCTCAAAAATGTTTTGTTTCTGATCACCACCTCTCCCTGTCCACCCTCCCTTCTGTCATCCCCTTATCCCTCTACTTCCTTGTAGGGTAAGATAGATTTCTATACCCAACTGAATGTGATTGTTATTCCCTCTTTTAGCCAATTCTGATGAAAATGAGGTTCAAAAATTGTCCACCATCTCCTCCCATATTACCTTCCACTGTAAAAGCTCCTTTGTACCTCTTTTATGTGAGATAATTTACCCCATTCTACCTCTACCTTCCCTCTTCTCCCAATGGATTCCTATTTCTCACCCCTTAATTTTATTTTTTTAAATATATTCCCATCATAGTCAACTCACATCCATGCCCCTGTCTAAGCATACTGCTTCTAAATGCCCTAATAATGACAAAGTTCTTGGGAGTTATTGACCATCATGTTCCCATGTAGGAATGTAAACAGTTTAACCTTATTGAATCCTTTAAGATTTCCCTTATCTGTTTACCTTTTTATTGAGAAGGATACTTAAAAGACATTTTCTTTTCAGTTCTGGTCTTTTTATCAGGAATGCTTGAAAGTCTTCTACTTCATTGAATATACATGTTTACCTCTGAAAAATTATTCTGTTTGGGGGCAGGGGGGGTAGGTGATTCTTGGTTGTAATCCTAACTCCTTTGCCTTCTGGAATATCATATTCCAAACTCTTCAATCTTTTAATGTAGAAGTTGTCAAATCTTGTGTTATCCTAACTGTGCCTCCACAATGTTTGAATTGTTCCCTTCTAACTATTTGCTCTGGAATTTGGCTATAATATTCCTGGGAGTTTTCATTTTGGGATCTCTTTCAGGAAATGATTGGCGGCTTCTTTCAATTCCTATTTTTACTCTCTGGTTATAGAATATCAGGGCAGTTTTCCTTGATAATTTCTTGAAAGATGATGTCTAGGCTCTTTTTTGATCATGTCTTTCAGGTAGTACAATAATTCTTGAATTATTCCTCCTGGATCTATTTCTAGGTTGGTTGTTTTTTCCAATGAGATATTTCACATTTTATTCTATTTTTTTGTTCTTTTTATTTTGTTTTATTGCTTCTTGATGTTTTGGAATCATTAGCTTCCATTTGCCCAGTTCTAAGTTTTAAGGAATTATTTTCTTCAGTGATTTTTTGTACATCTTTTTCCATTTGGTTAATTCTGCTTTTTAAGACATTCTTTTCTTTAATGGATTTTTGTACCTCATTTACCATTTGACGTCTTCTGTTTTTTTAAAATGTTTTCTTCAGTATTTTTGTGCCTCTTTTACCAAACTCTTAACTCTTTCTCCATTATTTTCTTCCATCACTCTCATTTCTTTTCCAAATTTTTCCACTACTTATATAATTATAATATATATGTTATTTATTAATATATAATATATAATCTTATATAATTAAAAAAATAATAAAGAGCTTTTCCTGGGAATTCTTTTTGGGCCTGGGAACAATTCACATTTTTCTTTAAGACTTTGAATATTGACTTTGAAAATTTGACTTTGCTGTCTTCTGAGTTTGTGTTTTGATCTTCCCTGTCACTGTAACTTTCTATGACCAGGTTCTTTTGTTGTTGTTGTTGTTTGCTCACTTTCCCAGCCTGTTTTTTGACTTTGAACTTAATGTTAAAGTTGGGTTCTGCTCCTTGGGTGGAGGGGTCACTGTCCCAAGCTTCATCTTGCTTGTGCAGCGGTTTTTAGAGCTAGTTCTGGAGATTTGTAAGTTGTCAGTTTTTCCAAGGTAGCATGATATGAGGCATGGTCACTGATCTCCTGGTCTGTGCTCTGATCAAAGAGTGACCACAAGCACTCTTCTCCACTCTGGAACTATGACCAGGGCTGCTATATCCCTGAAGCCACTAGTGCTAGTGTGCTAGTTCTCCTCCTTGTACTGGGACTATGAATCAGAACTGCTTATGGGCAATGCAAGAGAGTCTTATATCCAATACCATTAAAGATTCCTTATAATCTCTTTCTGATCAGTTGTGTGATTCTTTTACTGTCTATGGGCTAAGAGCTTAGGAGGCTTCTACAGCCAATTCAGTAACCACCAAGGCCTGTTGCTGGTTTTTTGGAGTATGGCCTGTACTGGCCTAGCCTGCAATGGCCTGGTATGTTGGACTATGCACCACTCTCATCCCAATGACACAGACCTTTCCTGCCAACCTTCTAAGTTGTCTTGGGCTGGAAATTTGTTTTACCTCATCCTTTTATTGGTCCTAATGCTTCAGAATTCATTTGGGGGCATTATTTTATAAATTTTGGAGGGGAATTTGGGAGAACTTAGGCAAATACCTACCTTTACCATCTTGTCTCTGCTCCTACACATATTTTTCATATACATTACCATACCTGTTCCTTATAATCTTGTAAGTGGGTATTCCTAACCCAATTTAAGAATTAAAAAGAAAAAAATAATTGAGAAGTAGACACAGCAGTAATTTAAGTGATTTGCACAGGTTCACACAGCTGATAAGTGGGGGAACCTCCAATTCTAATTTATTTTTCTGCCTTATTCCATTGCTTCCCATGTTCTACCTACTTGCTTTCATGCTTGGCTTACTTTATTATTGTTATTGAAGTAAATTAATGTTCTTAGGATTTCTTGCATTAAAAAAGTGACTTGAACTCTGCTATTCACCTCAGTGCCTTTAAAACATTAATAAAATCACTGATACATGAAGGAATTAGCATGAAAAGCTATGATTCTAACCTTGAAGTGAACACATTCAAATAAAGTAGTCACTTAATTAATGGCAAGAGATCTCAGAATTTAGATGGGAACTTATATTCTCAGATATAACACCTAAAACCTTGATCTGAAGGGGTGATAATCAAAGATTTTAATGGTATGTAGCAATAGCTTACACTTTCAAAAGTCTTACACTTAAAGAAAAAAAAACCTTTCACATTTACCATCTCATTTGATCTGGCAACAACTCTGTGTGACAAAAAAGGTCAAACTGCTGCATCATTTTATAGATGGTGAGGAAAGAAGTTTAACTCACTTAAAGTCAGGCATCCAATGAGTGGCAGAGCTTAAGGCTAGAACTAAAGCAAACTTAAATGACTTTCACAAGGTCATATAAGTGGCAAAATTAGGATTTGAACCCAGGTCCTTTGTCTGAGTCTGCTTGTGCTGTATCTAGTGATTTGCTGTACAAGAAGAAGATTTTAAACTGCAAATTATTTGAGCTTCAATCTGTCTCCCATTTTTTACGTATTCCTTATCCACAAATTTCCCTGTATGCTTCTAGATTTAAATTTGAGCATATTTATTTCACTATTGATTATACAAACAGCACTAAAGTATAGGAAAACAACACAATATCTTGAGGCATCTTTTATTGTTTTATTTACAGTTAAAAAAAAATTTGTTTTGAGTGCTATATTCACACTGATTCCCAAAAGAAATACAAGAAAGTAGTGAAAGATATTGAGTTTTCCTTTTCTTGCTGTCAAAGTAAACTGTCATGCTTCAAATAGAGCCCTAGAGAAAGCAATTTAAATCACCCCAGTCCAAAACTGAGGACCAGGCATTGTGTCTCTGCACCAATACTGATCAACTACAAATGTTTCCTTCTTATGAATACATGGAAAGCTTGCTATTTGTATAGTAATGGATTTTCATTTCTGCATTTCTAGTAAGATGATCTACATTCTGCCATACACTAAATATAATGAAGCCTGCTATGAGGGAAAAGATAACATGGCCCCTGAGAACAAGAATGAATTTCCAAAAAGGCAGCATTACTAGCACTATGCAATCAAAACCTTTCACTGCTAGTCAAATAGGTTGATAAATGACCTTTTCATGACATGGGGAAATAGTAAACTTTTTCTCCCCTCCCCTCTCCAATATTCATTGTGTTCAGCTGAAGTGAAAGGGAGATCTCCCCAGTGGAAACCTGCCACTTTGCTGAGAGAAGTAGTTTTTCACATGCAAATTCTCTGACCAAGACAGTTGCTAGTTTGGCAAAGCCCACACCAGCGGTTGATCAGTGTTGTCTAAATACATTGTAGGTCACAGTTTAAGAATAGGAAATGCAATTTTCCAATTGGAAAAACACTCAAAAAATTATGCGGGCCTGTGGGGCTCATGGCATAGTTTTGTTGGAGGTGCTAAGCAATGGACAATATTCAATTTACAAACATTCCTTAAGTATTGTGATGTTCAAAAAGTTTGAGAGACATAGTTTCTGAGTAATTTTATCATTTTATTAATAAGGCTAAGAGAGGTCAGTGGCACTCTCAAATGCCAAAGACCCTCACAGCAGCAAGTTCATACTTACATGCCCTTGGAAGAGGGGTGTTCCTGAGGGTGGCAATCAACTCTAGTTAACAATTGATGAGAAAATGAATATTATATTAGGGGCTGGCCCTATTCTAATGAACTTTAATGATGTCATTTACTTCTAAATTGCCCAGCCTTGGGCAATCTATTCAAAGAATTCATCCCCACCCAAACCTGAGTAGAACTCAGTTGTCTTCCCTACTTGGGTGGATCTGAACAAGATTGTTAAGAAAGTTAATCCAATCTCATTTTCAGCAATGTCCTTCAGACACTGAACTTTTGATATGAAGATGTTAGAAAAACAGAGAACGCTAAATCTCCCCAAATCAATGGTTATTAATAATCATTTCTCTCAATATCTACTATGTGCAAAAGCACTATGTTAATAGGCACTAGAGAAAACATAATGTTTAGATAAGGCACCACTCCTATAATCAAAAAGACTACAATTTAAGAGAGAAATGTGAAATATACACATACCTGTATTACAAATTGGTATCTGGTACATTTTATTTAAGAGAGGTGCAAAAATTGCTAGGAGCTATGAGAAGGGCCTGGTCATTCCTGAGGAGGGGAAGAAAGAAGGTTCAAAGCAGGTATCCTTTTATAAAAAAAAATGACAATCAAGTTTAATATATTTTTGTCTTTTCTCATTTTCTATTTTTTTTGTCATTGATGACTTGTTTGAATAGGTCAGGTTGAAACTGATTCAATTGTTATTTTCAACAGCATGTTCTTATCTTTATCCTTTTTTCTAATATGATGTTTATTTTGACCTTTAACTACTCAATGATCTATCACTGACCAGGTGCTTTCTGTCTGCTAATATATATTCAATTTCATTTTTTTTAAATGTTCTATGGTCACTATATCCAGTGCTTTATGATTCTCTTCCAAAAGTTCATAATATATGGTCCTAAATCTACAAGTTTTTGTTCTTTTTCATTTCCTAAACCTTAGTCATATTTTCCATTGTATTTTTCATTATCCTTCCTTATGCCCACCTTTGCATTGAAATCACTAAGTATCAAAGTATAAGTTGACTTATTCTAGAGCTTCTTGTCAAATTAGTTCACAGAATTTATTTTGTCATCTGCAATAAACATTGACACATGTATCTTCTTGGTCTTTTTTTTTGCTTATGTTTACAATTAATGTTTCAAGATGAAATTCTATGGTTCCATGAAATGATGATGATTCTCATTGTCTCTAGGCACATGATGATACCAACTTGCTTTTCTCTAAGGAAAATCCCATGACCCATCCTTCCTTTCTAGCTGCAGCTACTTTTGTCTTCACCCTTATCTAAAGGATGTCAATATTGACATTTCTTATTTCTTCCGATATTATGTCAATATATTTGACCACTGGGGGGGAAAAACATTTAAAATGCCAACTATTGAGTTGATCTTTATAGATTTTCTAAAAACTGTGATTCTTAGCAACTTCTGTACCCTTTTTTTTAGCTACCTCATCAGTTAGCTACCTCATCAGTCACTGTAAAAATAGATGTGAACAAGGACCAATTTTTTTCTTTATTTTGTGAGTTGCCATAGCCAAAAGCTGATGCTCTACCAACCAACCTACTAGTTATGACCATCCTTAGCTACTTTGGTCATTGAACAGCAGATAGTATGTAGTTTCAGAAAAGTCACTTCTTCTTGACTTCTGGGAAGAGGGTAAGAGACAGGAGCATAGAACAGGAGTAATTAAATCAGATATCTGGAAGGAAACCTGGAAATGTAATCACCCTGTTTTACACATGAAGAAAGTGAGACTCTGTCTTTTTTTTTGAGGGGGGGGAGGCAGTTGGGCTTAAGTGACTTGCCCAGGGTCACACAGCTAGTGAGTATCATGTGTCTGAGACCAGATTTGAACTCAGGTCCTCCTGACTCTAGAACCAATGCTCTCTCCACTGTGCCACCTAGCTGCCCCAGAAAGTGAGACTCAAAGAAGTAAAATCATTTACTAGTGCAAAGTCATGCAGCATAAATTCTATGAACCTATTTGAAAAGAAGCTCTAAAATTTAGAAGTAAAGTTAACCTTTGCTACTCTCATAACTCTATTTCTGTACCTTGATTCTCTGTAGCCACCTGCTATATTATGTAATATTATATGTGTGTGTATTCCTCCTGCCTTTTTTCTCAGTATATCAATGAATCCACGATCACATCAAATAGATATTTTCTCTAAGAATTCAGTTTCCATCAATGCCTGCCTAACCTGTTACTCATCCATGTCATCACATAGTTTCAACACTAGGTGGCACCAAGCCTATTTGAAGCCTTCCTCTAATTTTTTTTTCACATTACATGGATATCTGTGGAACATGTGGGCTATCTTATTGTTCTTCACTATATGAACATTATTATTGTTGTTATGTGATGATGGTGGTGGTGGTTTTTCAGTTCTCTCAACTGTCAAATGTGAGGTTAAACAAGATGGCCTAGTACCTTCCAGCTTTAGACCTCTGATCTTATAATGATAATTCTTTTCACCATGTCTCCTACATAGCCCCTCATTTATAATGTTTTGCAGCACTGACCATGAGTTTCTAAGCCCCTTTATTCACACTATATTCCTTCTCCATTGCCCTTTGGTGATCCTGAACTTCAATTCTTTGGCTATTGTAATACTTCATGACCCACAGCCATAGGATCTTATCACTGTTATATTGGTGTTGTAAAGATTAGCCTCTGCTATATAGGACTATGTTTGTCATTACTAAAATAACTATGCTGTTTTACAAAGGCAAACTAGCTTGCTCTCTTCCTATTCAAATTATAGTCCAGCTCATTTTCAATTTGCATTGTTTATCACAGAACTGATGGACAAATTCTAAATATTGTTCCTATAACTAATCTATTATACTCTAGACAGAAGTTATTTTCATCCACTTGGCTTTTCCTATGTGAATAGCTTAGCCAAACCCTTTTAAGTGATTGTAGATTTCATTTATGAAGTTCTGCCATGTTCTAGTGATTGATGCTAGAGGACTTCAGTCAATCCCTCTTCCTTACCTACTATAATTTCACTATTATCTTGCTACTCTCTGGCTATCTAAATTTCACCAATGAAGCACAACCTACCTAAATATTCATCTTTTCAGAATACCTCAATCTCTAAAATATTTACTTGCTCTACTTTTCTCTCCTTTGTCACTAAAACTCGGTTCCCTTAGTGAATATCAGATAACCTATCTGATTTAACTAATCTGTAATGAATTGTGAATAGAAAATAGGTCCTCATCCCCTTCCATCTTAATCCTCCTGTAAATTGTTGCTTAATTCAAATGACTCACTAATTGGTGAAATTTCAAGCAAACCACAAAATATATCTGAGGTAGTCAGCCCTTCTTTTAATCACTACTCACTTCACTCTTCCTCCACGTAAGGCTGAATGTAGGAGGAAAATGCAATATTGGTGGCTGCTATATACTGCCTTCCAGTGGAGTGGCACAAGGAGCTACTCTGAAGAAATCTAAATGAGTAACTCAGAAAAGCCCAAATCAGTAGACATTCATGCTTATACATCTAGAAGTACTAAAACTCCAGACATCCTGCTTAGAAGGTACAACAGATCCCAAGACCTTAGTCATGGTAGCCAGATCAAGTTGAGCACAGAATCTTGGGGCTAAATTATCTTAAAGCAGGACAAACTGTTCTATTCTGCTGCGAGAGTGGCCTTTATTTTATTCAAAGACAAATGTGGATGCAGGCAGACTGAGCTTAGAGTGGATGGTGATTGGAAACAAAAAAGAACAGTGGCTCACTAACATTCTGGAAGGTCTGGAGCTAGAGGCCCCAATTCTCATTTGCTTTTCCCATCTAAATACTAGGTCTCCCTTTTCCCCCTGTGGGGAGGAGGTGGGCAGTCAAGAGGTCTTGATCATTAATTTAGTTCTTCTACTGCCATCATATCTCAGTCTGGATCCTGAGGGCCTGAATATCCTGGTCTGATATTCAGTAGTCAACAACATGAGGATAATTCCCACATTAGCAAGAAAGTCTTTCTGTCATTAAACCAAAGCAGCCTTGGAACCCCACTTGCTGCAGTTGTTTGTTTTTTTTTTTTGGTACTAAGGATAGGCACACATGCCATCTCCTTATCATGATGTAAGCTCTTTGAGAGTAAAGACTGTCTTTGCTTTTGTATTTTTATCCCCAGTGACTAGCATAGTGCATGCAAAATGGTAACCATTTTGATTGATGCTTTTTCATTCATTTCATTCATTTGTTATGAAGCTCTAATAAAAACTGGGTCATAATTGTCCCCTGCTCAAAAAATGGGAAGCTTTAGTAAGGTCTGTTCTCTTTGGTTATATATCCTTAGATCTTAAGAGGGATTTCAAGGCTTCTTTCTGTTCCATACTGTTCTTATAAGTGACTTCAGATATATTTGATTTCAATATTTTATAGTAGTAGTTATTATAATTCTTCACTAAAGCTCTACTGTGATGACCCACCAAGGAAGAGAAGTGTGGTTCTGAGTTGTCAAATGCTATGCCAGTAGAACCCAAGCTATTCCAAATCCTATCAATCTTTAAACGTTTACAGGATGACCTGGTGATGGACTGTTGTCCATTATTTATGGTTAACTATGGTGAGGGGGTATACATCACCAGTTTGCCACACAATGACATGGTTTTTTTAGGAACAACAACTCTTAGAAATAGTTTACCAAGCCATGGGAAGGATGAGGAGGGGGAGGAAGAACAAAATGAGGTATGATTTATCCTTGTGGTGTAAAGTATCCAAACTCATGAAATCATGGATGCTTGAAGTAACTAATATACTATAGTAACTAATTACTAGTGTTTGTGTCCACTTCTTGACATTTAAACCTAATTAACCATACAGATTTAGATGGTTAGGAAGACAGATAAGTAGGTGGATAGTGTACATATTAATGTATTAGACTCTAAGCTAAACAATGAACATACAAACACAAACAGGCAAGATAGTTCCTTTCCCTCAAAGAGCTTACATTTTAATGAAAGAAGAAAACTCATAGGAGGATAAAAGAGGGGTGCTGGAATGGCAGAGGAGAAGAAGGAAGGGAAGCAGTGTGGAGTCCTAGGCCCAGACAAGGTAAGGCAAAGGTTCACCTATCAATGCCAGGGTGACCATGGAGGAGTCCAAGTTTCTGGTCAAAATAGAATAAGAATAGGACCAGAGTGAGGAGGTAGCAAGGAAGTGGCAAGAAGGTCTGAGCCCCAGCAAGATAAGATTAAGTTGTCTATAGTATTGAATATCAATCACATTGACTTTTTGGTATGTTTTATTTGACTGCAGCACCAAATTTAATACATATATACACTACCTCTGCAGTTTGTTGTATATGCAGCATGGTTGTTGCTGTTCAGTCGTTTTTCAGTCATGGTTGATTCTTCATTAACGCATTAGAGGCTTTCTTAGCAAAGAATTGAAGTGGTTTTCCATTTCCTTCTCCAGCTCATTTTATAGATGAGGAACTGAGGAAAACAGGATTAAGTGACTTGCCCAGGATCACACAGCTTGTAAGAATCTGAGGCCAGATTTGAACTCATGAAGATGGGTTTTCCTGACTTCAGGCCCTGGGTTCTCTCCACTGTGCTGCTTAGCTGTGCCAAGCAGCATGATTACCTACTCATAATTCTTAAAATTGTAAGTTTATTGGCCCTTTGAATCATCTCTGAATATGGCATCATGAAATTCTCCCTTGTACTTAATTTAGGTTCTTGTTTCTCTCACTGATGTACGGTTAGCAATTTCTCCCTTGACCTTTTTTTTTGTCCTCACAGTATCACCAAACATATTCTCTGTTGAATAATTACATTGCCAACTCTCTCCTGTTGGTTTTTATCACCATTTGCCTCATTGACTTTTTATACACATCTCCTTTTTTGTTTTCTTTAACCTTTTGCTTATTGACTATGTCTTGTGCCCATATTCTCTTTTACTTTATCATATTCTTTATGACCTCACCAGGTTCAGTAGGAGATGTATTGTTTTGTTTCATATTCATTTATACTCTTCTTGAGGTTATGTATCACTCATTACCATAGCAGGAGGGATATTGTTCTGAATACCATTTGTCTGAGTGACCCCCTTTTTGGAAGTGTCAGCTAAAGTTCAAGGAACAAGAGCATCATTCTGAATATATGGTTAACTTCTTACACTGGAACAAATGTTATGATACTCCTCTTGGTAGATGACCATGAAAGAAGTCACAAAAGCTTCATTAGGAATAGAAGTAAGTGACTATCAGCTGAATAGATACACTCAAGCACTTGTGGAGTTCAGGGGGAAATATAAGAAAAAGCTAGAATTGGCAGAGCTAGTAGGCACAACCCAAGGAAAATATTAAGAGTTTTAGAGAAAAAAAGAATAGAGGAACAAAGGCAGAAGCAATAAGATAGTGATGGGCTATTAATAGCAGCTGGGTCACAGAGACAGAAGGCTTCTGCTCAGTCTTGTAATGTCATTTGTCAAGGGGATCCAAAATGGTACTACCTGATTTTCACTACTGTTTTCCACCATCACACCCTCACATTCATTATCCCTGGGGGCTTTCCTGTTTTGCAGTTGTGTGAATGGAAAACAAAGAGCAGTGCTGAAGCTGCCTTTCTTATATTGCCTCCATATACACACAAATTGATTTAGGGTTAAAGCATCAATGTATCTGCCATTAGAAAGAGGTCTTTAAAAGGACTTTCTGTAGGAAACTGAAAACTAAATCTCTTCCTGACTCTCTTAAGAAAGACTATAAAAAGGGCAAAGAATGAAGAAAGTAAAGGGGAAATTATATACAGAAAGGAAAATGGGTACAGAGAAACAATTAGGCAAAGATAGACTGAGAGAAGGATGAATAAATACAGAGAAAGATAGAGGAGACTGTGGAGATGCTATGATCTAGCATATATCAAGGTAGTTTGTTTTTGCAAATAAAAAAATTCCCTAATTTTTTAAAAAGATAGATCTTGATGATTTTTTTTAATGAAAAGTAACTTAGTTCCTACCTAAAGTTTAGAAACAGGCATACTAGAAATTATCTTATTCAAATTTTCAGTTACTAAATATACTACTGCTCTGGAACATAAAAAGTATCATAACTCATGTTTACAGATGAATCAATCTACTTTCCAGTTTTGTTGCCATTCTGTATAGTGCCACTAAAAAGGTAAAGATATCTAAATATAAGTTGCATTTTTGCTAACATGGGCATAAATTAAATGAACATAGAAGATCCACAGATCAGATAGAATTAAGCTATGAGTCATATTTGGTAGTCAGTTTTCCCACCCTTGCTCCAAGCAAAAGATGAATTCATGAAGAAATGAATAAATCAGATTTTTAAAAATTATTTAATTCTTCCTTCCAGGTTCAAAACTTTGGTGTCGTCCTTGACTCCTCACTTCATTAACTTCACGTATCCAATCAGGTGCCAAATCTTGTTATTTCTACCTTTACAACAACTCCTAAATAAAATCCCTTTTCTCTACCCAAACAAACACCACTAGAATCTAAGTCCTCAACACCTCTTTATTGCAATAGTTTCCTAATTTGTCTCCTTGCCTCAATTGTCTCCCCATTTGAATCCTTCTTCCACACAGCTGCCAAAGTCATTTCTTTACAGCAAAAGTTTGACTTTCTCATTCCCTTACTCAATGAGTTCCCGTGATTGTATAACTTCTTTTTGTTGTTTAGTGGATTACTTATGTCCAACTTTTCATGACCCTATTTGGTGTTTTCTTGGCAAAGATACTGCATTGGTTTGCCATTTCCTTCTCCAGCTCATTTTACAAATGAGGAAATGAGGCAAATAGGATTAAGTGACTTGCCCAGAGTTACAAAGGTAGTAAGTGTCTGAAGCCACATTTGAACCAAAGTCCTCCTGACTCTAAGGTGAGCACCACCTAGATGCCCAAAAACCCATTTCATTATTTTTTTGTCCTATAGCCACTACTTAGGATCAGATATAAACTGCTCTGTTTGACTCTTAAAATTCTTCATAGCTTTGGTGGCACCATACCTTTCCATTCATACTACACATCACTCACACTGTTTTCCAATCAACCAGTTCCTCAGTCATGCCATTCCATGTCCAGTTTCCATGTCTTTGCATTGTGTGTCCCCCATCACCCCTTCCCCCACCCCCATTCCTAGAATCCACTTCCTACTCACCTTTGCCTCTTGCAATCTTTAGCTTCCTTCAGAACCAAGCTCAAGTGTTATCTTCTATGTAAAATCAAGTCAAATCAACGAACATTTATTAAGTGCCTTCTATGAGCCAAATGTGGTGCTTAGTGCTGTGGACATAAAGAATGGTCAAATAAATAACACTGCTTTTAAGGATTTATCTCCCAAACAGTTAAAGTTTTCTCCTAGAATTATCTTATCTTTTATCCCTAATTAGAATGTAAACACCATGAGGTCAGGGACAGTTTTGCTTTTGTCCTTTTGTGCTTAGCACTTGGCACAATGCCTAGTACACAGAAGGCACTTTGATTCCTGATGAAGGTTTCCTGCCTTTCCCTAGCTTAAAGTGGCCTCTTATGAAAAACAAAGTCTTTCACCTGGATATATCCTTTGTATCCATCATAGCTTGCACTATATTTATTTCTGTGGCATTGCAATCCCCTAGGAGAATGCATCTTCTTTGGGGATATGGACTATCATTTTTTTCATCTTTTTATAGAAAGTACCTACTTTGCATATAATACCTCACACACAGTAGGTTTTTTAATAAATATTTGAAATATATTTGGTTGATCAAATTTAAAACAAAGGAAATTCACTACAAAAAAAGAACACAGTAAGAATTATTGTATTTTACTATATTTTATTTATTTCATTTAATATTTCCCAATTACATGTAAAAAAATTTAACATTCATTTTTTGAAATTTTGAGGTCCAAGTTCTATCTATCTCTTCTCCCATCCTTTGAGTAGGCAAGCAATATAATGCCAGTTATACATATGAAGTCATGAAAAACATTTTCACATTAGCCATATTACAAAAAAAAAACACAAAATAAAACAATAAAATGTTTAAATCAGTATGTTTCAATTTGCACTCAGAGTTCATCAGTTCTTTCTCTGGAGGTGGATAGCATCTTTCATCATAGATTCTTTGGAACAGTCTTGAAACATTGTGTTGATCAGAATAGCTAACTCTTTCACAGTTAATCATCCTTACAATATTGCTGTTACTATGCATAATGTTTTCCTGGTTCTTCTCACTGCACTTTGCATCAGTTCCTAAAAACCTTCCCTGTTTTTTTTTTTCCTGAAACCATCCCCTTTGTTATGTCTCATAACACAATATTGCATCACAATCATATGCCACAACTTGTTCAGTCATTCCCCAATTGATGGGTATCCCCTCAATTTCCGATTCTTTGCCACCACAAAAAGAGCTGCCATATTTTTTTTTTGTAAATAGGTCTTTTTTCCTTTTTCTTTGATCTAATAGACCCAAGGGTGGTTTTGTTGGGTGAAAGAGCATGCATAGTTTTACAGCTCTTGGGACATATTTCCAAATTGCTCTCCAAAATAGTTGGACTAGTTCACAACTCCACCAACAATGCATTAGTGTTCCAGTTTTTCCCTATCCTCTCAGCATTTGTCATTTTCCTGTACAGTCATGTTTGCCAAACTGATAGGTATGAGGCAGTATTCAGAGTTATTTTAATTTGCTTTTCATTAATCAGCAGTGAGTTAGAGCACTTTCTATGTGACCTTAGATAGCTTTGATTTCTTCTTTTGAAAACTGCCTATTCATAACCTTTGACCATTTGTCAGTTGGAGAATGGCTCACATTTTTTTTGTAAAGTTGGCCCAGTTCTTCATATATTAGAGGAATGAGGCCTTTCTCAGAGAAACTTGCTGTAAAAATTTTTTTCTCAGTTTCTGTTCTTCTAATTGTGGCCATATTAGTTTTGTTTGTGCAAAAAAAGTTTTAATTTCATGTAATTAAAATTATCCATTTTATTTCCCATTTTCCACTCTATCCCTTGTTTGGTTATAAACTCTCTTCTATTATCCATAGATCTGACAAGTTCATTTTTCTATGCTTCCTTAATTTACTTATAATTTCACCCATTGTGTCTAAATCATTTATCCATGCTGACTTTATCTTGTATATGGTGTGAGACATTGGTCTGTGATTATTTTTTGCCAAACTCTTTCCATTTTTCCCAGCAACTCTTTTCAAATGATGAGTTCTTACCTCAAAAGGTTAGATCTTTGGATATATCAAACACTAGATTATTATAGTCCATTTACTGCTGCATGTTGTGTACCTAATCTATTCCACTGTTTTTGTTCTCCCTGGTTTAGGTATAAAAATCATATTTGTGTCATAAGAGGAATTTGGTAGGACTCCTTCCTTACTTATTTTTCAAATAGTTTATATGGTATTGGGATTAATTGTTCTTTAAATATTTGGTAGAATTTACTTGTAAATCCATTTGGTCCTGGGGATTTTCTCTTAGGGAGCTCATTGATGTTTATTTCTTTTTTAAAAAAAAAAAAGTAGGTTTATTTAAGTATTCTATTTCCTCTTCTGTTAAACTGGGCAGTTTATATTTTTGTAAATATTCATGTATTTCACTTAGTTTTACCGGCATGTAATTGGGCAAAATAACTCCTTAGAATTGCTTTAATTTCATCTTCATTGGTGGTGCGATTGCCAAACAAATCTATAACAGAGACCCTCATATTCTCAAAAACACTTTACCACGTGTCACTGATTATGTTCACATCCAGATTCTTGGTCCATTGGATTCTTCTTAGTTAGAAACCACTAAGAGTTAAGAGCAAAACCATTTTTTGCTCCTGTTACAGCACTGTCACCACTGTACCATTGTCCACATGTAAAGACAGCTCTGTGGGAACTCAGCTCTAGGAGCTAGGTCTACAAAGTCCTTTGCCTGGTCCTAGGACTGTCTATCCTCCATTCACTCACAATTCAAAGAAAGTTAACTTGCTGAAAACACTGATTCAATTTGAGGGTCCTTACTCAGACAACCCCCACATTCATCCTCTTGTATTCTACACCCACTCTTGACATACATTCAAAAAGTGATGTATATTCTACCTTCTATTTCACTCTTTTGATCTACTTCACTCACTCAATAATTGCTTCACTATCTTGACATTCCCTTCACAAATATTGAAGGATCAGATCTTTTAGCACCATATCAAACAATGAATACCAGTGTTTAAAAAAAAACTGTGTGCTTTTATAGCACATAGCAGCACATAATGCCTAAAATACTAAATATAGGATTAAAAAGGGAACCAATTATATTGAAATACAGATATCAACTTTTTTTAAAGTTCACATATATGGGCCAAATAAAGGAATGAATCACTCAAAGCTACCATATTTTACTCTCCCAAATGCCAAGACCCTTGAGGGAAACCATTCAAATAATGGAACCTTATATGATGGGGAAATTTTTATATAGGAGGGTCTTTTACTTTCTTCTTTTAACTTCAGATTGTGAGACACTACAAAAGGTCTAGACAAACTTTAAAAAGTGAAAGGAAAAAATTTACCAATCTGAAAAAAACTAACCTCAGAAGTGAAAAAAGGTAGGGGAGAGGAAGTAGTATTGAAAAGACCAAGATTTTTTTTTGTGACTGAAACTGAAACTTTCTATTCCCTACAGTAGTAGATTCAGGTTACCATTTTGGCATGGCAATCCAACAATAGCAGCTTGTTCAAATCATACAAATAGAAGATTTTTTAAAAGCTTTAAAAAAAGACAGTTAGATTCCTGCTGTTCTCACTATTTCGGGATGATTTTGTTGTACCATTTTCTTGCATGACCTGTTTTGACAGTGGTAAAAGATTTCAAAGACCAGAAATTGTAATGGATCAGTGATCTTTTATCTAAGAAAACCTCTAGAAAGAATTTAACACAAAAAAGATAACAATTCTGATACCTCTGAATTCCAGGATCTTCCTGATTACTGGTTTTATCTAGTCATTTATTAACATATGAGTTGATGACTTTAATTTTAACACATTTTACTCAGTGATATGTATGAGAAAAATATGATCTGTATATTAACATATATGCAATTGTCCTTAAATACTATCAAAACCATAAGAAGGGATCTGTATAATATGTAATGCTTTTCTGTTTTTTATATGTAACATGAAAAACCTGGTACATTTCATTTTTATTTGCTGTTAAAACTTTATTTTAAATACCTTTCTCAAAAATGCTAAATGACTAACATTCATAACAGTAATTGTAATTTTATTTGCACGACTATTGAATTCCATTTAATTAAACAATAATCATAGTTAATTCTATTTACAAATAGTAGAAAAATTATATTTTTACAGTTCCACTCTGTAAAATAAAAGCCCATTCTTTTTTAATCCAACATTCCACTTGTGTTCCTTTATGGCAACAATTCATAACTCAAAATGAGTATCACATTGAGGAAAATGGCAAGGTGTATGATGGCTATGAGAACGCTGCAACATATAACCAATGATTAATTTTGAAGAAAATTTTTGAAGCAAACAATATTATCATAGAAATAGGTGACAGGAAGAGAAGATAGGTTGATCACATAGTAAGCACAAGGAATGGTAAGTGGACAGCTAGTTATTTCCCCTGGTACTTTCCTAATGTTAGGAGAAAGTGAGCAAGGGCTTTAACCTGTTGAACACAGATGCCCTGTGATGTACTTATAGGA
Organism: Vombatus ursinus; assembly: GCF_900497805.2. Classification (NCBI taxonomy): domain Eukaryota; kingdom Metazoa; phylum Chordata; class Mammalia; order Diprotodontia; family Vombatidae; genus Vombatus; species Vombatus ursinus. Next base: position 11,646,605 of record NW_020949351.1, read on the forward strand.
GGATATGGACCAGAGTTGCACAATATTGGCAGATATGGATGGGTTTCAATCTTCCTCATTTGGTGAAACTTCCAAATTAGTGAGGTAATAGATCCATTTGAGCATTTGAGTATAGCATTCTCTAGGTCTCAGCAAAAAAAAAAAAAGTCCCATTGCTATTTACCCCTTCAAAATGATAAGGGGAAATCAGATTCTTGTTTTCCAATTCAATGACTGAAAATTAGTAACATGTCTATTAAACTTCATAAAAATCCTCAGCCAATACTTTATAGGCAATCTACAAGAAATGTCATTTGTGTTAGCCAACAAGCCATTGCATAATGTAGTTCTGTTATTAGCTTTGAGAGTTGTATATCTGCTGAAATTAGAAATTCTGAGTATGAGTCTGTGTGTGCATATGTGTGTATGTGTGTGTGTGTGTGTGTGTGTGTGTGTGTGTAGTATGGTGTGTAGAGAGAAGCCTGGATATGCCCTCAAAGACTCTGTGGTTAAAATGTTTGTACTCTTGGGCAAATCATGTCACCTCTCTAAGCCTTACTTTCTACATCTGTAAATTCACTGGTTTGGTGAGTCAGTAGAGTGATGTGGCACCCCCAACACCTAATGTAATCTTAGGATGCACTAATACAAGTATCATTTCCCAAATGAGGGGATTAATAGCTAGTCTCTGTTCTTCCTAGATTATCATATCTGGAGTAGTATGTTCTGTTTGGGGAGCTATATTTTTAGGAAGAATATTGACAAACTGAGGCACATTCAGAGGATGACTTATAGTATGGTGACAACAGTACAGGGACTAGGCAAGAAACATAGAGAACAGAAAAGATAGAAGTCTAGCTTGGTATGACCGAGGTTTCCAAGTATTTAAAAGGTTGTCAGATGTGAAAGGAATCAAATTTATTCTGCTTGGCCCAAGAAGACAAAAATAGGGATAATGAATGAATGTTTCACAGAAGCAGATTTCTGCTCAGTATAAGAAAGCACCTCCTTACATTTAGAACCATCCTGAAATGGAATGGACTGTCTCTAAAGACACTGCATTACACCTAATAAGAAACATTCAGGCAAAGAAAAGAGAACTACTCGCTAAACATACTGTAGCAGAGATAGAGGAGACTCATGACTCACATAGGGGTTAGAATGGCTGACATAGAACATTGTGGAGATTCATGGAATCAACACTGAACAGGAAGTCAAAACACTTGGATGCAAGTATTAGCTATACCATATGTTGTTTGTGTGGGTATAGGATGGTTTATGAGCACTTCTAAAATGGAGATATCTTCATCAAGATCCAGAATAGCTTTAGTAAGAAAGAATCACATCAAACCATATTTAATTTACCTTATCTTGTTTTTGTTTTTGTTTTTGACAGCCATAGTAAGCTAATAGATCAGAGAAATATTATAAATGTAGCCAGGAGTTACACTGGTAAATTTTTAACTAGCTCTCCAAGAAAAAGGGCATTTGACATTTTCAGTGTCATCTGCATTATTAACATTTTTCTCCATCACTTTCTTGTCTGGGCAATCAACAAAACAAGAAATCAAACCCTGATTTGTAGCATTTGTGAATTTCCAAAGTGTAAATGCTCACACTAAAAATTTAACATTTAGCTCTAATGAGCCATTTTCAGCTGGCTCCAGTATACCTGTTCCTATATTGTAGAAAAACTGTTTAATATCCTTGTGGGAGGAAAAGGAACTATGGAACTGTATGATAGTGCAGGGTCATGGACAGACTGAAGTATATTCACAGGAGGATAACCAGGTTCAGGATGCTTAGGGGATACAAAACTGTTATAAAAAGACCAATTGAAGAAATCATAGATGTTTGGCCTAGAGAAAGAAAAGGCTTATTGTTCTTCAAATATCAAAAGGGATATTACATGCAATAGCAACCAAACTTTCCATGCTTTATCCTAGAGGTCACCAAAAAGGACCATTTAATGTAAATTACAGGAACTGAGATTTAAAATTCAACAGAGGTAAAATTTTCCCATAAATGGAGGAAGTAGAATGGACTGCATTGGAGGATAAGTGGATTCAAAGTAAGGTGTTCGGTAGAGACCAAATAAGCATTGGTTAGGCCTGTTGTAGCCATTTTCTATGAACTTAGATCTTGGACTAGATGACCTCCAAGATCCCTAAGACAGATCCTATTATTATATTTGTGCTACCTTCCTCACAGCATTATTGTTAGGATTAAATTATGTAATTCATGCAAAATTCTTTATAAACTGGAAATTGTTATATCAAAATAAACTATTACAAAGACACATTTCAACAATGGAATTCTATGATTTGAGAAAGCTCCTAGCACTAGGACTTTTGTTTCTTTCCTGCCAGAGGCACTGAAAAACAAAATGCTAGTATTGCTAAATGACAATAAAGATTAAACTGTTAATAGGACTAAATGTGTTCATTGCTCTTAACTGTTATGAAGAAAAGCTGTGTGTTTAAGAATTTCATTACTTTCTATAATTAAAGATTAAATTTTAAATACTGTACAGAAGTGCTAGTGTATCTCTAGGCTAGATCCTATGTTTTATTCTCCTACTTGACATTTAAATTATTTGTGTGTCTGGAGGTTATCTGTCTAGTTCTTTAAAAAATATGAACAATATACTACATATGAAATTAATGATGGAAGAAATTGCCTAAGGTAATTTTATCTATCCCTAGGATGATTTCACCCACACATGTGCATGCACACACACAAATTTATTTTTTTTAACCAAGGATGATAATTATAAAGGTATGTTTGGGTCATGCTATGTCTAGCATATTTATCAAGACTCCCTACACTTTCTGATTTTCATATCAATAAGAATTTCATCTTCATAGGTTTACACTCCAGAAAGAAATGTAATAAGCATATGGAAGTGACTTTATCACAAAGAAGATTTGTGCAGATTTTGCTATTATACTTTGATAGATTTATGACCTCATAAATCCAAGTAATCCCTCAACTGGTACACATCCCAAACTGTCTACACTGTCTGATCTTCTATAGTTATTATGCATAACCTGCTATAACTCCTCCATAAAGAGCTACATGATAACATACTGGAGACATTCCTTCTAACCTTTAAACATTTCATTACTAACAGTAGAGTGCTCAGTTATCTTCTTGATTTGTAACCAACTTACTTCCTTTTCCTATTATGAATGTTCTTCATGATACCTTTTATACCATTCCTATCTGATAAATTGTCACTAGAAACATGTTGCAGACTACTTGTATATACCATGTGTCTCTCCATTACTTTTTTGGATTGCTAATAATTGTGATTCTTTGGAATTTCCAGTTTTTGATGATTTGAAGCCATATACCATCAGTTGTAGAATAATGGCTTCAGAGAGTTTTTTTCCTTATTCAATTGTTTTTTTTTCTTCAGAGAATAGTTTGGAATCATTAAAGCCCTTCATAATTTCCCAAATGTAGTCCAATTCACTGCCTATGTTTATCCAGTTTCGAGCCTTGCCTATTTTCTATTGGCAATTTCAAGCAAAACAAAAATAATATATAATTACATAGCATATATACTATATATTTATACAGTGTGTGTATATAAATGGGACTATGTAAATGGGAGGCCACTGCATGCATATTGTAGCCTGAACAGTAGATTTTCTTTATTCTTTATTCACTGGGCTAGATGAGGTCCTTAAAATTGATGTCCTGATAATAAATCCTGCAACTTATGACTTGAGGGAAAGGAGGTTGGTGGTTTCAGGTATTAAGGTCCCAGCTAATCATGAAAGTATCAAAGCATCTATTGCACTATAACTGCCTGACATTTCAGTTGATATTTATTGATGTACCTCTAATAAAAACAATATTTGTGGAGCTATATTATTATTGAGTAGAGCTTTATCCTACATTGTGTTTTCATTTCTTAGCCTGCATCCATAGAAGCAAAGTGTTCTAAATGAGTCAGATAATATTCCTCTTGTACTCTTTCCTGGTCAAGCCATATCTGTAGTATTGTGTTCAGTTCTGAGAGTCATATTTAAGGAAAGACACTGAGACTTTGAAGTGCTTCAAGAGTATTTTCAACAGAATACTGAAGGGTCTGGAAACCATGCCACAAAAGGATCACTGGAAGTTGCTGAGCCTAGGGGAAGAAGGTTGCAATAGAAATCTTCAAAGACAACATTTAGCCTAGAGAAGAGGATTATAATAGAAATCTTCAAATATGTTAAATGTTGTATGAGAGAAGAATTACAACTGTTCTGCTTGGCCTTGAGGGACCAACAAGTATCAATGTATGAACAAAAGTTATGGGTAGGAAAATTTGGGCCTAATAAAATGAAGAACTTATTAACAAACTGAGTTATACAAAACTCAAGTAACTTCTGGATGCAATGAGTTCTACAGCCCTAGAAATTTTTAAGATACTGGATAAGTGGGTGATAAACTTGCCAGTGATATTATGGAAAGGCTTCCTGTTTCAGGCATGGATTAGACTAGACTAGGTCCTTCTAACTCTCAAATTCTCTGATTGAATACTAGTAATGTAGAGAGAAATATCCAATTAGCATCTCCCTTCTTACTAACAAGTTTTCAGTTGTGGCCCTGCACTAACCCCTTTCAGTTGGTTGCCAGTTTGGTGTCCTCTGCTCACCATCTCTTCCATATGTGATTGTCCTTCTCATCAGTGAGATAATGCAAGAAAAATAACTGTAATGAGTTATTTCCATTCCTTCCTAATTCTGTTCCTTCTTTCTCAATAACTAAAAATATGATGCCATAATCTTTGTCTGTAGCACTATAAACTTATAGTAATACTGTCTTTCTATATGTTATCTTTAGCCCTACAGCTGGATATAGATATTTTAAAAAGTTCATGTGATTGTATAAAGTGTGAAGTGATTATCCATACCAATATTATTATATTGTAGAAGAGCATGTTTCATATTTTCTCAAATATGTATATTTGTCCTCATTTTGCCACATTTATACAACTCTTGATTTTGTATTTGATGGTATATCTGTTAAAGAAAAAATATTTTTTACTCCAATCACTATATCATTTCAGTTGTTTTTATGTTCTAGTTTTTATTATTCCCCTCTTTTCATTCTCCTGTGAATATATCCTTTCTTGGAGTCAGAGTGCAAAGAACACAACTATTCAAGTTTTTCTTTTCTTGTAGAAAAATAAAGTTTACTTTTCTTTTTTTTGGTAACTAAAAGATACATTTTTATGAAGACTTTCCTACCTGAAAGACTAGTTTATCAGGGTATAATCTGCCATAGGTCTTTGCATTTCAATTATTGGGCATGAAATATGAATTTTTTTCCTTGATTATATCTCTTAAGTAACTGATGATGAAGTGCTTAATTTTTTTGGTAAAACAATAAACAAAACACAAACCCCAAATTCAATCATTGCTGCCTGTTGTTTTGTTGTTGCAGTGGTTAGATTCTTGCACCCCCTCTGAATCAACAAAAAAAACTCATTTTATTTCACTTTGAGAAAACTCTTCATTTTTCCCCTAGACTTTCTATTTCACGCTGTTTGAATTTTATTAAGCTCTTTTTACACAAAAGCTAAGCACAGGCTATATGGTGCCCTACGGGATCCCAATTGCTGATTCTATAATGTCTAAAACCTCTTGAGACATTTCATTTCTTCTGGAAATTCCTTTGAGATTCATAGAGAAGCAAGTAAAATCCTCTCAGTTGCATGCAGGAAAAATTGAGCTACAAGGAAATTTTCTGTACAACTTTTGTATAGTCTCACCTGGAACCTAAAAAATTTTAATCAATCCAGTTAATCATTCTGATTAAGTTAAGTATTTTTCCATAAATAGGTCTATGCATTGTGGTCTTTTCCTAAAGAGCTTCCATCTTTTTACATTATTGACTTTCATTCGATAATCATTTCATTTATTAAGAACCTATTACGTGCAAAGCTCCTCTAGATTATTAGTGAGATACAAAGATAATTAAGAAACTCTTTTGTAGAGCTTATAGTTATGTTTTTATTATTGAATATCTTCTAAGTCATATTCTAGGTGTTTTTCCATTGATCAAAGTTCCTACCTATAATTTTGTATCTATTTATTATTACCTGTTCCAAAAGGATAGGTCATTACTTCCATTGTCCTCATTCTTTGATTCCACATATCATTTTGATAATACCTAGGATATGCTTATTTTGGCCACAGAAATTCAAGAAGCATGCTAATGAGAGGTACGATCCACGTTGGTAGATGAAGTGCCCATAATAACTACCATTTACACAGCACTTAAAGGTTTTCAAAGTGTTTTATATATGTTATCTCATTCGATCCTCAAAATCCTACAAAGTAGGTGCTCAGAAAACTGAGGGAGAACAAGGTTAACTGACTTACCAAAGTTACACAACTAGTAAACGTCCAAGATAGGATTTGAACTCCAATATTTCTGACTTCAAGTTCAACATTCTATCTATCCACTGCATCACTTAGCTGACTAGTATCAATGAAATCATAAATCTTTGAAAGGTATAAGTATTAATTAAAATCTATAATCTTTTTTGTTTCCCTAAATGTCATAAATCAATAGTTTTCTAATCTGAATAAAATGTTTCAATTAAAACAATACCATCTCAGAGTTAAGGTTCCTGTGGACAATGGACATATTTAAAGAAAATAACTAATTATATTTATTATTTAGCCCATTACATAAATGCACCTTGTAATGCCCTATGTCAATATGAATATTCTTGAGAATTTTTCACAAATTAAAATTAATGCTGATTAAGCATCTCATTCCCTTAAATTTGCTCTCTTTTAGATCACTTGTTTTTTTTGTGATGTTTATTTGATGGTGGTGCTGGTGGTGGTGGTAGATTGTTTTTGTTTTGTTTTGTTCTTCCATATCTGCGCCAATGTTGCAAGGGATTTATTAAAACTTTAAAAATTTCAAAGAAACTTTCAACAGTAGAGCAAAGATATTCTCTTCATACCTTTCCCTTGTTCCATTCTCACAGGATGTGTGACACAGGAGAAGGACTATTCACCTTTCAAACCAGGGAAGGAGAAATGATCTATCAGAAAGTACACTCTGCAACCTTGGCAATAGCAGAACAACATGAGAGACTAATGCTAGAGATGGAGCAAAAGGCCCGGGTAAGGCCCTATTTCTGTACCTTAAATATTTGGAACACTATGTGTGTATTATGAGCAAATCTGTGCTTTTAAAAGCATATTCTTCCTTCAGGAATACAGTAGTTAATGAGTCTGTGAGTACATTTTCCCTAACCAGGTGATCAGTAGTTACAGACACTATTAGAAATAGTAATTTAATCAACTATACTTCACGTGTTCAATAGCTCTAAACAGGGTGCCTTTCCTTCTCCATATAAATGTTCATTCTTGGCTACCTAAAATGGAACACATCCCATGGAACAGATAGCAGGTGGAAGAAGAAAGGGCCCCACTACCTGTGGCTCAAACTAGACAGTGTTAACTAGGAATATAAAGCTTCTACTGTATATAACAGGCAGTTAGGTGGTACAATAGATAGAGCTCTGGGAATGGAGTCAAGAAATCATTAGTTTAAATTTGACCTCAGACACTTACTTGCTGTGCGATCCTGGGCAAGTCACTTAACCCTGTTGACTTCAGTTTGTTTGCCTCAGTTCATCATCAGCTAGAGAAATAAATGACAAACATTCCAGTATCTTTGCCAAGAAAATCCCAAAAAGGGGTCACAAAGAATTGGACATGACTGAAAATGACTAAACAACAACATCCTTGCCCTTTTCTGGTCACCCTTTATGCTAAAGCTATTCTATTTTCTCAATTCTGGGGCCACTATTGCAGAACTTGGAGCTTGTTATATTCTATTTGTAAAGGGAAAGACACACACACTCACAATGACAGAATAATATAATGTTCCATATAATGCCATATGAGAAATTTGTGTCCTGTCTAGTTTTAGAAAGTTACCTTCATTTTAATACTGAATTTTTTACCAAAGGAATAATAAGACATGAGAATCATTACAGTTAATAAGTTACCATTGTAAATATTACTGTAGGAAAATTGTTCACAAACTTTCCTCTCAATCCCTTTGAAGAAAGGACAAGAAAATAACTTGTGGTTATAGCTGCAATGACAGTATCTCTCTTTTATTTAGGGCTCAAATATAAATAGTAGGTGAAATGAAAGAGCCAAAATGATACTATAAGTCATGGCTGGTTCTTTGCTAAAAAAAAAGGAAAGGAAAGGAAAGGAAAGGAAAGGAAAGGAAAGGAAAGGAAAGGAAAGGAAAGGAAAGGAAAGGAAAGGAAAGGAAAGGAAAGGAAAGGAAAGGAAAGGAAAGGAAAGGAAAGGAAAGGAAAGGAAAGGAAAGGAAAGGAAAGGAAAGGAAAGGAAAGG